>NC_056717.1:4888791-5200496 GCF_018831695.1 Puntigrus tetrazona | reverse complement strand
TACAATTTGTCAATGACTGCTGCGCTAGAGGACAAATCTTACACCAGCCCCACTCCAGATCCAGAGCCCCAGCCCACCATCTCCCCACGCCGCGCAGAGTTGGGCCTGAGCCCACCGATACGCAGTCACGAGTTCGCAGCCCACTTACGGCACCATTTATGCATAGATCAGCAGCCGGCAACATTTTCGCTATTAGGGAAGACAGCTGGCAATAAGAGCACGGAGTGTATTCACCATCACACATTGGCTGAGGATGAGCTGATTATCCACCTGGGGCTGCTGGATCGGCAAGAGGAGCTGGACGACAGTCGACCTGGATTTAGACCGGGCACCTCCCTGTATCCAGAGTTCCTGTTCTTGTTCAGCTATCCTTGTTAGCCCGCTGGTTCCGCCCAACCGTTCTGTTAGCCCGCTGGTTCCGCCCAGCTGTCCTGAATGCCTGCCTCAAGAGCGCACCCTAGAGACTGTTCCCTGTGCGCCCCTCCAGTGCCCGTGCTGCCCCGTGGTGCTCCCTCCAGTGCCGCCTCAAGTTTTCCCACCCTTCCAATCCTTTCCACGTCGCAGTCGATGGATCCCAGCAGCCCCTGCGCGTCATCCTCAGCTCTCACCATATCTGGTGTGCGCTAATGGTCTGCCGGTCCCATCACTGGCCGTGGGTGGAGGATCCCTCGCTTCACCGCCCCGCCTCGAGTCCCGGACTCCTCCTCGGCCGCAGACCCGCTTGGCTCCTCCTAGGCTCCTAGCTCCTAGCTCCACTCCCCTCTCCACAGTGGTCCATCAGTCCACCAGCTCCACCAGGCTCCATCGCCCCTCTGGCTCCACCTTGGTCAGTCGTCGACCATCCGTCACCTCGGGATTCCTCTCCTCCGACTCGCCTCGTCCCTCCTTCCTCCGGCTCTGTCAGGCTCCTCCTTCCTCTGGCTCCTCAACCTCAGTCCTCTGTCGCTTGGCTCTGCCGCGTCCTCCAGCACCTCGGCATCACCCTGGCTCTTCGCCTCTGCATCAGTCTCCTCCACCACCTGCTCCACCCCATGCAGTCGATGGTTGCTCCCCCTTCATGGCTCCTCCCTCCGTCGGCTCCACCATTGACTATCATGGCTGGGCTCTGATCTCCTCCTGCTCTGGACTCTTCCTGTCTCTTCCCTGGCTTCTCCCTCCGTCTGCACCTCCCTGGACTGCTGTCTTGCCTACCCGGGGCCGTCCTCCACCAGAACCTCCTCCCCAAGATCCGGGCATGCCCAATTCTAAGTTTTGTTTTTTGTCTTTTTTTTTTGATGTTACTTTAGGTGCGAGGAGGCACCTTCCGCGAGTGGGGAGTTATGTCACGTCTCTGGACTCTTTGTTTATTGTTTTGTCTCGTGACATGCGCTGTGCTCTCTGTGCCCTACCTTCCCTTCATGTTAATTGTATTATTGTCTTCAGCTGTGTCTTGTAGTTTCGAGTCCAAGGTAATTTATTCAATTACCTTGTGTATTTAAGTCCTGTGTGTTTGTATTCCGTTGGTCCTAACGTCGAGGTTACTGATAGGGTTATGTATTGACATTATGCAACTTTGATCCTTCAGTTTCAGCTTCCATCTGGTATAACACGTCTTGTTCTAGGTCATGACATGACATGGCCTCGCATAGTATCTTAGACTGGTATGGGTGCCAGAGATCTGAGGGAATGAAGATTCTGACGCACAAAAAGATATGTGACTAGTCATAACTTATGTGACCTAACATGTCTGAAGTCTTTGTTTTGCCTGTTGCTTTTACTTCATCTTGCTCTGTCCTTTCCTCTATAAATAAAGTGACTCTGCGATCTGAGCTCGAGGCAAAGCAGGGAAGGAGGCAAAGGAAGGCGCGGCCTGCCCGGCCCGGCCTCAGGCGGACTGGAGATCCGTCTGGAGGCAAAAGGAGGTTAAGGAGAAACCTGCTTCTTCCCGCTTGCAACCGACAGCAGCAATCCTTGCAAGCTAAAAATCCAAAAACTTGTCTTGTGTTTTATTTCGCCTTGAGTTGATCCTTCCTGGTAAAGAGCCGTTTGAGTGAAATAGTCTCAACAGTTACATACTTGGTTTATGTCCTGTCTGCCTGTAATTATTATTATTTTGCCCGCTCGAAATTAAATCTGTTTAAGTTTATTTTACTTCTCGAAGTGCTCCTCCCCGCAAAACCACAACAGTGACAAAGGAGCAGCATTTCCTTAAATTTTTTATTTCTCCAGGGATGTGGAAGTCATTCTCGCCACAGGGTTGTTATTTTTAGCTTCAGTCAGCTTGCTTATTGACTGCCTGATACATATCTTGGTTACAACTAGTGCTTTCTTGTTTCTATCACCTTTTAAAAATAGTCATTGAAGTAAGTAGTTTCTGACAAAGAATGCAGCTTTTGTTTCCTTTAATTTAAAAAGATTCAATTTAATTGCAGAGGATTTCATCTTAAATTCAAATTTTTAGACAAAAATACAAATACACAATTGCTGGCATAAGTATACAGTTATATACTGTGTATATATATAATTCATTAATAATTTTTATAGGACAGGCTTCAATAAATAGCTTAAATAATCAGCTTTTGTGCTTATACAGCCAACATATCTGCCATCAAATATTAATTTTGGTTTACAAAATAATTTACATAAAAAGGCTGATTTTTAGAAGATAATTTTGCAACAGGTAAAATTTAGTTCACGGTGCAATTGAGTGAGTGAATTATTACAGAAATGATTCCTTTCATAGATTTGGGAGATGTTTTGCATGCTTCCTCATTTTCCATAGGGATTGTTTTTGTGCCCTGTTTTAATAGATATGACTGTAAAAATAGAATGAAAAAGTATCATTAGTAGTGAGGGGGTGTTTTCACTTAACAGTCTGAAAACACAGTAAATAAAGTGCCCATGAACATAATAAAGCAGGCTTTGAGGGGTGTATAAAGGCCTCCTGTAATGTCATGTGGTTTCAGACATCCACATCTCTCATACAGCGTGTCTCTCAGAAATGTAGCAGCAAAGAAAACTATGTTTTGTTCTTCTAATTCGTGACCGGCGTTTTGTTTTGTTCTCTCTCTGCATTTGACACTAATCATGCAACGCTAATGTCTTATACAATCTGTCGGGATTGCTTTAGCATATGACAAATAGCTGAAGTGATAATAAATTGTTTATTATGGATATTTTTTGGTCCCACTTTTTATTAGGTGGCCTAAATTACAATGTACTTACATTTAAATAAATAATTTGTTACTATGCACTTATTGTGTACATACATGTTTTTACATTTATATACCACTACATCTGTCCCTAACCTTACCTGTATACCACCTCAATAGCAGCAAAGCGTTTCGCAATACAATATGACTTCAATAAACATTGTACTTTATTTTTATGTAAGTACCGCCCAACAAATGACATAGCTTAGAAAATTTTTAATACAAATACAGATTGATTTGTTTGAAAGAATAAAGGCATACGCGCTTAGGATGGCTTTGAGGGTGAGTGAGGTTTTGAGTAAACTAACCCTTTAGTATAGTGTTCATTTGTGCTGAATGTTGCTGAGTTTTACAAAACTGAGATGGTTTTCCCAAACCAAAATAATCAATGATATTTCCAAAAATGCAAATAACTTTTGATTGCATTAACTATTGTAATAAAATTGTTGAGCTGAAATTGTCATGCTGTCAAACATAGATATCAATGATGCCATTCTAAATCTAGCAAATATAGCAAAAACAATAAAGCAAAATAATTTTCTCATAACACAACTCCAATTATGGCAGCCTGTTAACTCAAAAGGCACAGTGCTTTATGCAATTGGTCGGATCGAGGTCGATTATATACACAGAAGAAGATTGAAAAAAGCTGAGCTACAGATTTTTAATCTCTTTCTGTTCATTATATCCGCTATTTTCATCAAACATATCACCAATGTCATTAGAGTTCGGGTATTGCAGAGGTTGTTTAGATGTCTTGCATGCATTGGAGCATCACCAGTGAAATGATTACCTCATTCATGGTGGTCTGACAAATTCAGAAAATCACACCTTCAACCTGAAGCGGACTGGTGGCATGTATGTATTTTCCTAAACTCCATTTTTGTGGTTAATACGTTTTTATGAAAACAGTGGCAGTGATGTTTGACATTGTGTTATGTATTTATACAGTTTGTGTGTGTATATTTTCACATTATTATGAGAAACGAGAAGTTTTCCATACATTTCAGACCTTATAGCTTCCTAAAATTCCTCGCTCAGCTCTCTTCCTAAAAGTAAAAAACAAACTAAGGATTTTCAGTGGAGCACATACAAATTGCGATGCAGATTAATTGCAGTTAGATTAAACAGTATTGCAAAAAATGTGATAACTATTTATAGATATCATGAAGTTATATGAGACGTTGTCTTTTTATCAGGAAGAGTAAAGACTTTCAAGTCCTAAGTTGTTTCTCCATCAAGTGATTGAAAATGAATGATGAGTAGGTCGAGTCACCCGTTATGAAATTTTATTATTATTACGAAACGTGCCTGTGACATCATTGCTGAACAACTTGAGAGCATGACCCACTTTAGCAAAAACATTATTTAGATAATGAAAAAGTTTTTTGTAAAATAGCACTTCTAAAAAAGTGCTAAAAAAGCTCTTTTGAGATTTTTTATTTGTATTTATATAAGATATTTTTAAGTGTGTTCTTTAAAAGATTTGGGCAAATATTGTTTCCGATTCCGCATTGTGTTCATAAAAATGTGTATTATCCATTTCAGAGAAGTCGTCTCCTCTGCTGCCCATGTTACCTGTTAACAGATTCACAATGTCTTACTGGAAGTCTGTGAGAACACACCATGTCTGTGAAGCTGAATATAGCCACCAGTTGCTACGGGTTTGGACGAATCTCAGCATAGTTTTTAGGTACATTAGTGAAGCGAACTATTTTTATTGGGGCTGCTTTTTCATTGATGTCCCGCCACATATATTCAGGAGAGAGTAGTTTACTGGGTTTGTTCAAAAGGAAATACTTGTTCAAGTGAGATTCCTCTTGCCATACCGCCTCAATGGAGTTTGCTGCATCGATGCTCAGCTGCTCCCTGCAGGTTTTGGTGAGATGATGTACTGCCTCAGTGAGCCACCAAATACAGCACCGCGTAATAATAATCCCCTTCCTCAAGTGGAATATATGCTTTAGATTTTGGTCTACGCTCATATGTGAACTGACTCCTCGGAATATTAAAAAGCCAAGGATGTATCGTGCCTACCAGACGACCCAAAGTTTCTGCACCCCACCGCCATAGAACTTCGTGTCTATGTCAAGGCAAAAATGTAGTCGGCCTCATTAGCTAGTTCATTCTCTATTAGCTTTTCCAGCTTTTCCATCCTGCTCATGCTGATGTCTTGCCATCGGCTCAAGCTTGGAACCTTTAGAATCGTCAAAATCACGGTTTTCGCCCATTTTCACTTCAGGAATCGACTCTGGTTGATCCGTAAACAAGTAGAAATGCACTCAAAAATCCGGCGAAATAATGTACCTCTGCTGACTCCAGAAAATCTTTGACAAAACGTGTGTATCTAGCAAACAGAGAAAACAAATACAGGGAGATGCATTACGGTTCATTTATCTTTAAATGATTACTGATTCCAGAAACACGAAAAACAGAGGAGGGGAAACAAATGAGAATTATTAATACAGGTATCATGAAGACTTACTTTCCCAAAGCGAAGGCAGTGGTTGCTATGGTTAGATTGAGTTGTTTGTAGATAGAGTCGATCAGGGTGGGGTCAAAGGTTTCCTCCCAAATGATTGGAGCTGCCCATGGTGACACAGAAGCAACATCTTTCCGACTTCATTAAAACACACATTCAGGCTGTGATCATCTCAATTATTCCCTTCAGTATGAACAGGTTGATAGTTAAAACACAATACTCACCCTACCAACACATTTGGCTGCTTGTACAACAGCCTGTAATAAAAATGAACAAGCAGAGAGAACAACAGACATTTTATTGATTCATGAAGTTGATAGACATTAAAAACATGGGTTCACAGCTTCTTTTTTTTTTAACAACTATGAATCATTATTTCTCTCACTGGCATTTGATCAGAACCACAAAAACAACCATGAACCAAGAATGTTTCACGGAAGTAGAAGTAGCCCTCATAGGTTAACTTAAAAATAAAGCCACTTTTAAGAAGATGAAGTTTTACACACCCTGGTGTTGAACACAATCCATAGATCTTTTGCTTCCATTTTTGCCTGAATGAAACATATCATACTCATACAGAATCATACTCATTTAAATTTCATTTTATTATTTGTTTCATTGTCATTTATTGTTATCATTACTCACTTGATGGTGCCTTGTTCTGTTATCTGCTGACTGCAGCTTAAAATGGTGAAAAAAAACGATATTAATAAGGTATAAATAAAAAATAAAACAGTATTGCAAACTTCTTAAATCAAGAGAATAACACACACATTCAGGGCCGTCGCCTGATGTAACAAAGTTATGAAATTTATTATAATCATTACTTACTTCATGGTGGCTTGTTCTGTTAAATGCTGATTGCAGCTTAAAAAAAAAAAATAAATAAAAATAAAACAATTGCAAACTTCTCAAATATTGTACATTAATACCAGCATCTGTGTCAATGTTTTCAACAGGATTTTGTGAGACTTATGGCCATGGGTGCAGAACCTGGTTTTGCTGAGTGCAATAATCAACATCTCTGTTGACCCTAGAGTTGACCCTAGAACAACATTGTGATTAACCAATTAGATTTGAAAAAGTAGTTTTTTTTAGGCTTTTTTAGGCTTATGATTATTGTTTGGTGCCTGGACAGATTTTAGGCATCACTCATGGGTAAGGTTAGGTTTAGGTGTAGATTCAATTTTTGGATGAAAATGTTGACCCAGACACATTGAACTCAGCAAAATCACGTGTGGTGATGGGTCACGCAACATATTAATTTGCATATTTATTAGCATCATATTTAGTTCAAACAAATTACTTCAGATCTATTCTGCTCTCTGCCTGTCACATACTGCAATATAACCAAATGTTCCCATTTACATATTATGTTACACTGAAGCAGTAATGAATAAGCACCAACCATTAATACCACGTTAACCATTCTCTTTCAATTTTAATTGTGACATAGCAGGGCTGGGCCATTTTTCAGATTTTATCGATTGATTTGAAATTTATGCTTTGCAAATTTTTTTTTTTTTTTAATCAAGGAATCGCGAGTTTAGATATAAAGTCAGAACTAGAAATTCTGACAATATGCCGGTGATAAAAGTAAAGAAAAAACAGTGACGTGCTCATATTGCGAGGCGCCATTTGCAATTATCATAGACATTATGATGTTTTAATTGTTGTTAGAACCATATTTTCCATGTGCTGAAAACGCTGAATATAAAGACATTTCGGTGCAAGGAAAAATATTTACAATAGTAATAATTCACCTGAACATTGGTGCTTTTTTTTTTTTTTTTTTTTTTTTCAAAATTATTTTTTTATTATTATTATTTTTCATTTTTATGTCAAAACAGAGGACAGTACTGTAATGTTAAATCAATACACTGTTAAACTGTAACTGTTTACACTGGTATTGAAAAATGAAAAATGAACACTTCGGTGTGGACCAGTTGATTTTTAACTCATTCATAGTGTTAAAGAGTGTTAATGTAACGCTGAAAAGATTGGGATAGTATGTACATTTTTTAAATGATTTGATTTTAACATTTATTATTTTGCTGTGCAGAGAGCAGATGTATGCAAGCCGTGCTTATGTGTGAGAGCTGCAAGATCTGATGGCAGGATATTGTGGCAAGAAAACAGGTCAAAACAGATGACAAACCATTTTTTGTGTGTCGGTTGTGATGTATGTGTATACTCACTCAAAGCTTTGGTGTTTGGTTATCTGCTGGTTGCAGCTTAAAACGATAGCAAAAATAAATTATTCAGTAATGCAAACAAGAGAACACTACGTCTATTGCATCTGTGCCGCGTTTTTCTCACCTGCATTGGGCATTGATGAGGTAAATGAGCCTGAAAAGAAAAGCGCATCATTTCATGAGAAGAGATCACTGTAAGTATGCAACTTTTTAATATACGCATACGCATACATTGAATGTTCAGCAACCAAAACTGTTTAGCAAATCCACGGCAAATAAACTGTTTTATAAAATGCGCGCGTGAATTGCATGTAGCTTATTCAAACAGCGCTGCACGAGTCTTTCTGCTTGTTTGCCAGGGTTCAAAGTCCAAATCTGCCTGAAACTGATCTCATCCGTTTCTGCTACTCATCAGCTGCTCAGTAACGCCTCAACAAATAAAGAAAGCATGTCTTTTTAAAATAAAACAAGAAAAGTAAGACAATAATAATGATAATAATTGTTAAAACAGCTCTGTTAATACACTGATTGTGAAAAAATGACAAAATATATGGGGAAAAAATGTGAAAAAGGTCCATTGTTTCATTTTGTTCGGCTTTAGCCTTAGCTTTCAGATTTTAAAGTTTTACGTCTTACGCTTGTCATGTACCCAGAAAATGCAGAGTAATAATTGCAGGGCTGAAAATCGACAATACGCTTTGCTTTTCCTGCCATCGCTCAGCATTTTCAGAACCTAAACCTAAACATATAATATGATACATCTTGAGCTTAAAATAAAAAGTATGCATTTTAAAGGGGTCATAAAATGCAGTTTTACAATATTTTTCTTAAAAGTGTTTGCGTTAAAACTAATGTGCATAAGCAGAACAGAGTGGCAATACTTTGCTAATACTTTGCTTTCTTCCCAGGCAACAAGCGGTGGTAACGCTACCGACTTCTGAGATAATACTGCATTATTATGCCACAATTCACAGCCCAACACAAAGGCAAAAATGTAATATTTTATTCAATGTAATATTGCTAAAAATGTAATTACTTACCCAATCAATGCTATCCCGATGAACACAATTATGAGAACACGAAGGTGACGGGCCAACATTATTCCTGGAATACTAAAGTCCACACTGATATGACGTTAGAGACGTAGGCATAAATGAGAGGAATACAGCGAGAAAGATATAGATCCAGGAAGGAGGAGTGTGTGCTTTTCAAATGCTATGCTATAGAGTGAAACTAACCAAGCCCACCGGCAATTATAGTTGCCGCAGGTCAATGTTGTCACTTTTTTTGTGACATTATTCTCTGTTATCTCTGTTCCTATCTCAAAGACATGCAAGCAAAGGACCAAATAAAGGATTTCAAGTGAAAAGAAAAAGGTGTTCACTTCCTATCGCATTAAGGCTGTCAACTTCCTACTCCTACTTCAGAGAAGGATGACGACGGCAAACCCTTCCAAAGAAAGACAATTTTCATGTTACTAAAACATATTTTATGGGGACGTAGCATTATGTTTTATATATACATAATCATGAAGGTCTAGCATCATCCAAACAAAACAAATCTTACAAGAAATCTATAGTTTTTGTTTTAGTCAGTGGGCAAATGACTTGTAAGTACATATAGCATATATATCACACTTTTCGAATCCACGAGCCGCTTAGACCAGTGTGATCTTTTTCGAGACCCACCAAACAAAACAATTGACATTACTGTAAGCTTATTCGTAATTTTCTAAACAATTTAGAAAACAAACCATTTTTACAGTACAACTGTAAAATTTCACTACTAATGTTTACATTTTAATTTCCTCATGAATAGAAGTTGATTTGTTTATGAAAAATTTTTATTAAAACTGAAACACGCTTACTTCTGCATGGCTTTTAGCCTCCTGTAACCTGCGCTGTGAGTGTGGTTAAACCCATCAAAGGGTTCAGCACAGAAATTGCATTCATGGTCCTCCAGTGTGCGTAGAAATACTCTTCACTCTTTTATTTCAATTTTTAAGCATAGATCAGAAATTAAAATAACTGTGAAATAATTGTAAAAAATAATAAACAGATGTGTCTATTAATTTTAAATAAACTCTGAAAACCAAGATGACAAATTTACTTCAACCAGAAATGTATTTTTGCATAGAAATTTACTTTTGAATAGATTTTTGAACTTTGGCACATTTTTTTTTCCCTCTTCTTTACGGAATAATAGGAAATTTAGTAAATATGGTTATGTTAGCGTGTGGAAATGTCAAAACATGCAGTGCTGGAATTAAATCCACGCTTGTGTCCGCTTTGTTTTTTAATAAAAACGGTTTAATTTCAATAAAGAACGGTTGCTCTGAGACCCTCAAGCCTGCGTTATTCTTTCTGTTGTTCCCATAGAAAAAACTGTTAAAACCGTTATAAGGAAAACATTGAACAATTAAGTGGATTATGTTCATATTCCGGCCTCATCTGCTTTTGTGAAAACAACTTATCATTAATAAAGAGATTACTAAAATGTATATATATTACTGTTTTAAAATATATTACAGCGCTTAAATGCTTCTACTTAATTTTCTTGTACTGTTTAACAAGTATTATGAAATATCCTTCTTTTTATATATTAATGAATAAACACAAAATAAAACGTCTCTGTTACTTATTTACAGATTGTTACTCCCAAGGCGTTTATGACTTCCTTTTCTTTTTTATTATAAACGTGTGCACTTTGTCTCTCCTCCTATCTCTCAGGTTGATAACTCCCAGCTGCCGCTCGTGGTGGCATGTCTGAGATCAGTATAAATGTAGCCTTCAGACGCTGCTAGAGAGAATCACGTCTCCCCAGCTCTTGACTGAAACTTTCTGTGTATGCCCAAGTCAAGTCCTGTTGTGTAGAAGCTTTTATTTCATTTGCGAGTGCTGCCTAATAGTTAAATTCTTGTGTGGGTAATTAAAGAGCACGCTGACAGCAGTTCCTGTTGGCTGACCGTGTGCTGCTGCTCAGCTTACTTAATCTGTATGGGTAGCAATGAGTAGTGTGTATACTGAGTAGCCTATCTAGTGAAGCAGTGGAGGGTCTGGGCCACGTAGTGAAGAGTGACCATAAAACAGTAAAATTACCTTTATTTTATTTTATGATCTGTTTATGAATGCTTTGAGAGATAAGTTTCAGATTTGATTTAAAAATATCTTCATATGTGCTAAGAAAATGAACAAAAGTCTCGTGGGTGTGCTTAAGGAGGGCGAGCTTACCCTTTAAGGATAGCAGTTTGTCAATTTCAAATCTTGTTTATTTGTGTAGTGATTGGCATATTGTGTCAAAAGTACAGTTATAAGATAATACAAATCGTGCAGTTAGCTAATTTCATGCGTTCAGTTATTCCGAAACACATTAAGTCAATGTTGTGATAATGAAAGCCTGATGTTTTAAAGCCATCTTTTGTTATACTGTACATCCTATAGATTCTACAGCACAGTACTGTCCAATATTTTACAGTCATAAACTGTTGTTGTATATTACAGTAGGTGTACTGTAAGATTAAAGCATTATACAGGCAAATCTAGCTGCCAGTAGTTTACTGTAAATTTTTTACAATGATTTTCATTAACAAAACTGTAATGATCGGAAACTGTAAATAAATTCAGAATCATTAGTAGTAGATATTCCACATCTCCGCCAATGTGAGAGAATCACATAATTTTTAAAAAGCTTGCCGTTTTTTCAGCCTCTGCCACCTTAAAATATCAGTACATGAACAATCTCTAGAACTTAAGTCACTTAATGAGCATTTTACTTATTCTAAGAAACCCTCATATCATAGCATATGAGGATTAGAGCGGGTGGAATGCTGCCGGCCTCAGCCTCTGTCATGAAGTGGACACAGGCAGGGATGCAGCCAGTGTGGTCACGTCAACTGACGCTTTGGGAATGAGATGCCCACGCCCCCAGACTTGCCTGTCCCAGCCCAGTGTTACAACAATCATATTGTTACAACCCCCTCAAAGATGAAAGGAGGTGGTTGGTGAGGCTGCAACTAAATATTTATTAATTTAAGAAAGGAAAAGCATTTAAAACAAGGCAGTTATTTTTAGTTGCTTCCATTTCCATCTGACACAAGATGTTGAAGTGTTCAGACAGAACAAGTCTCACAACTAATAACAAAATCAATACAAACATCCTTAAGCCAAAAAGCAAACACAGAACCACCACTACAAGAAAGCCAAAACTTTTATAGAGGAAGAGCATCTCCAGGTTACGAGTGTAAACATGGTTCCTCAAAGGAACGAGACGCGCAGCGTTTGTGGGAACGCCTCCAGCATGATGACTCGTTTGTGCGTATGTGCAAGCAGACCAGTGAGATGGTGAGACGTGATAGGCGAGTGACGTCATGGGCCAGGAAGCATGAGAACGCGTGGAATGCTGCTGGCCTCTGCCTCTGTCATGAAGAGGGGCACGGGCAGGGATGCCGCAAGTGTGGCCTCGAGATGCGCGCGTCTCGTTCCTTCAAGGAACCATGATTACATTTGTAACCTGGAGATGTTCCTCTTCAGGAACTCGAGCCGCGTCAACTGACGCTTTGGGGAACGAGATGCCCACGCCCCCAGACTCGCTAGTCCTAGCCCTGTGTACAGTCTAGGACAGGAGGACAGAGCAGCCGATAGCACCACAAGTTGAGTGGACCCTGACTCCTAGCCTCGGCAGAAGACCAGAGCACTCATACACCATGTTAATGGAATCCATGATCCATCTGCTTAGCGTCTGCTTGCCTGCTGGAAAACCCTTCCTAGGGGAGCCAAAGCAGACGAGCAGCTGGTCACTCTTACTCCACAGGGCACCTCTGTGGACGTATGTGTCCAGTGCTCGCACCGGACACACACAATTGAGCTTTGCTGACCTGGCCCTGTAAAGGAAAGGAGGAGGATGTAAAGCCCCATTGGAGCTGGATGAACTAGAGAAAATCAGAGGGGACATTGTGCTTTCTCTTGTGTCGCGAAGAGGTCAACCTCTGCCTGGTAAAATTCTCTCCAGATCTGCTCTACCACCTCGGGGTGGAGCATTCACTACCTGGGCCCCGGCCCCTGTCTTGACAGGACGTCTGCGTCCATAT
The DNA here is from genome assembly GCF_018831695.1 of Puntigrus tetrazona. Taxonomy (NCBI): domain Eukaryota; kingdom Metazoa; phylum Chordata; class Actinopteri; order Cypriniformes; family Cyprinidae; genus Puntigrus; species Puntigrus tetrazona. Next base: position 5,187,542 of record NC_056717.1, on the reverse strand, counting down.
TTGAGATACCTGGGCATGTAGATGGCTCTCAGTGAGAGGAGTCTGTCCTGGGCCCAAAGGGCGCGAATGCAGACCTCCTTTGTGGTTTGCGTAAGAGACGCCAGATGTGTTGTCAGTGCGCACCAACACATGTCGGTCTCTTACACCTGGGAGGAAGTGTTTCAATACTAGAAACACGGCTAGCACCTTCAGGCAGTTGATGTGCCACGTGAGATGGCAGCTCCTCCAAGGGCCGCAGGCCGAGTGGCCATTGATGACCGCTCCCATCTCTAGCATTACACGGCAACAAGGCGCTCCCATCACAGCGCTCGGGCTTCCTCCATATGTCGTCTTCCACATGTCACTTTGATCATGCAAAGCTGATTTCCCCAAGAAACCCCCTTTTCCTGAGCCACCAGTGTAGGGTCTCATGTACAGCAGGCCAAGAGGTACGGCACTGGACGCAGCTGCCATCAGACCCAGCAGTCTAAAACTGCTTGACAGTGAGTAACCGGCCTTCTCTCACTCTCGCGACTGTAGTGAGAATCGAGTCGATCCGAGCAGGTGTCATACGAGCCTGCATCATGGTTGAATCTGTAACACTGGCAGGGTTGGTGGGGTAGATCCCTGAGCGCACCGGAGGCAGGTGGACACCATATACTGTGGTGTTAACCGCTGCTCTCCAGGGGGGGCTTAAGCACACTTATTCCACGCACTCTTATGCTTCCTGGCCCATGACGTCACCCGTCTATGACGTCTCACCATCTTACTGGTCCGATTGCACGTTGTCATGCTGGAGGGCGTTGCCCCATCAGTTGACACGGCTCGAGTTCCTGAAGACTAACAGGTGGACATCAATATCTTAATGAGTCTCCTAGCCACACCCACTGGCTGGCCAAAGCAGGAAAAATAGGAGACTTATAACACCATACAGACACAACTGTTTCAAAACGACACCAATATTCTGTTTAGTACACAGAATATAGGACACATTTTTTGACAAATTGAATATAATAAAATAAAACTGTATAATAAATATAATAAAATAAAACTGTTTTTTACAAACCATTGTTAGAAGAATCTAGTTAACTATTTCTTTAACTTTACTAAACTCAAAGTAAAAGTCAAAACTCAATCATGTGTAATACTCTCATAAGAAATATAAATAGCAAAATTCACAATAACCATAAATGGTCTGTATTAACGGCATTCACTTTATATATTTTTATATGAAATATATTTTGATGACAATAATTGTTTCCTTCTTTTTGTAAATTTGCATAATTAATAAAGATTTTAGGTTTCTTGTTTCTTATTTATAATGTCAAAGGAGACAGCAACAACACCTAACCCTGTAGGTAGTTGAAATAGCATTTTGTAAGTATGAAAAATAAGAGTTTTTTTTTTTTTTTACAAATAATGAAACGCATATTTGTTTGAATGCTTTATTAATGCAAAAACACAAAATAAAACAGAAAGCAATGGGAAAGGAAACAGGCAAACGTTAAATACACTTTTGATACTAGCACACAAAAATGGTTCTAAGCTATATTGGGGCTATTTTTCATGCATAAATGATGGATTTGAGATGCAGATTACAGCATCATCAGCTTTGCATAAGTATTGGAGCTAAACTTATCTGAGTTATTGAGAGCTAATTCAAGCCTCGGCAGATCTTTAACCAGAACACCATTTCTTGAGCTGAAAATATCAGCCAGACTGGCAGCCATCGGAGAAGATTTGTGTTGATCACACCGAGGGCCCTGCAGACTGGGAGCACATTTCACTTCGTAGGTAAAAAAAAAGGTGCCATATTTAAAAACACAAGCATCAGTCACAACTCCACTTTTAAGATCAAAAGAGCATTCACCAAGAAGATCACTGTTCCAGGCGCTGTCTGCATCATATACTTCAAAACTGAGTTTATTAGCCATTCTGATTTTAATAGGACCAAAGTCAAATGTTTCTGGCCAGCGTGGATTGTCTTTATTATCAATGGTCTCAGTGCGCTTGTATTGTTTGTCATATGTAACAGTAACTGTGCCATCTGTTTGTGTAAATGTATCTCCGTGCAGACCTTTGGCTCTGAGATTGTAGACTTTCAGGGTGGCAAGTCCTTTTTCAGGTGGACAGCAGTTAGACTTTATAATTGGACTACTTTGACAAACACAAGTACATCTGTCTCTTGCACTGCACTTCCTGCCAATCTTGCAAGGCTCAGAGCAAACCTTCATAAGGGCATTTTGAACGATGTATTCTTCAACAGCTTTCTTCAGTCCTTTTCTTGCAGGGTGTTTTTCACTCAGTAAGAAGTGAAGAGGTTTCAGAGAGTAATGCACAATGTCAGGGAGACTCTTCAAAGATTCGACCCATTTTTTAAGGGAATCTGCATGTGATGAATCAGAAAAAAACAGATTTTCCCCATTTTTGTCTCCTCCAGTAATCTCTGTCTGACGTTCATTGAACATGGAGCTAAACTTTTCATTTGTATGCATCTTCCTTTTTTGGTTTTGACAAAAATGTGACTTTGCCCTCACAGTTGCTGCACTGTATGAACCAGAGGCTTCTACATCCAAACAGTCCTTCACTGCAGTGTCTGTAAGTCCACTCACTGCTGCCTGACAGCTTTTGATGGCTGTTATGGCTTTCATTTTCCCTCCTAAGTTGACACCTGTGGTATAGTGAGTGCCATATGTGCTGATCAGGTTGCGGTAGGCGTCTGGGTCGTAGGATGCAGGAAGTGATTTGATAGCTTCAAGAAATTCTGCATGAAGAGGAGGTTTTTCAGCTACACGATATCTGTAATAAACAGTAACCATGTTTGAATTCAGTGTAATAAACGTTTTTAAAGTTTTTTGTTTAATTTCATCTTTTTAACAGTATGATAAAAAACATCTCTCTCACCTGTAAAAATCGCACCCAACTTCATGTTTGGTGAAACTGTATTTGTCTTCTTTAGATTTAGTCATAGCAAATTTTGCTTCCCTGGAATGAGTGCTTCCAACAGCAGCTCCAACGGCCTTAACATCTAAACCAACTTTCCAGCTGGCATCCAGTGCTGATGATGAATCATTGACCAGAGCTTCACTTGACTCAAAGATCTGACTGGAGACTTTCATTGAACACTTTGGCAAGGTCCTCCAGAACACAACTGCTGCTGGTAGCTTCTGTTTTATTTCACCCATGTACTTGTTGCTGCAATTTACAAGTGCCATTTCCTACATCCCATTTTTCCGTGTTGATCACGTAAGAACCTTTACGCTCCATGGTCACAACATCAAATCCCTCTCCAGCGAGATTATATCCTGGAACGAAGGGAGCATCCTCACACTCTTTTGATAGACTTATATCATCCTCTGCAGAAATGGTCATGAGAAGCAATGTCCAGAAAACAAGGTAAACCTTCAACTGCCCCATGATCTGTTGGGAGACTGAAACATGCATTTCAAATCATTTTGGATGTAAAACTAACATCAAATGAACAATGACTCAGAATTTGAATTTAACAATGTAATAAAAGTAACTTTATTATTACTTCTAAATGACAAACATTCTAATACATAATATAATTACATTTGTTTCTGTAAAATAATAACTGTTAATTTGATGATTTTCTGTAAATTCACAAAAGATTTGAAACAAAGCGTTAAGAAATGTATCATGAAATAAGTTGTCTTGCTAACCTATGTCCTTGTATGATGGCTGTGTGACTGTGGTTGTCAGGTTTGTTATATATATATATATATGTATGCTATGATGTGGCTTTGACAATTCCTCCGATGATTTATTAATCATCGTTGTGTGGGAACATGATGTGCCATGTCATGTGTTCATAGATGTGTCAATTACATCAACAAATGGATGGTAGTGTTAACACACGCACATGTCATGTCCTTTGAAGGGGGAACAATTACGAACTAACAGCAATAATGCAATCTACAAAGATGTAGGATATACAGTATGTGTAAAAGTTAAGCAGCAGTTCTTAGTCCTGTTCTTTGCGCACCCTCTGCTCTGCATATGCTCTTCATTTCTCTCTCTCTCCTGATTCAGCTCATCAGTCCCACCAAAGAACGGTGTTCCAATTACACTTTATATGTATAGACAGACTAATATATTTTCATATAGCTACGAAGCATTAAACATGGTTGCCTTGGTAGTGAGCAATACTCACCGGCAAACATTTAAAAAATATACTGCCGTATTAGAGATCAAGATAAAACTGCATATTACAAACTAACAAAAGTAGGAGAATTTACAACTAAACATTTAGAACCAGGCTGTTTTGGGTCACTATTGACTTCCATAGTATTTTTTCCTACTATAGAAGTCAATGTTGACCCAAAACAGCCTGGTTGCAAACCTTTTTCAAACTATATTCCTATGTGGCACATCAAAGAAATTCAGGTTTAGAACTACTTGAGGGTGAGTAAATGATGACAGAATATTTATTCAGAGTATTCACATCCTGGTCATCATTCTCACCTTTTCTCATAACGTTTTCCATGACCCTGAATAGCATAGATTCACAGCTGTGGACCAGTGTGTGAAATTTAACAATTCAGCCACAAGTGTCACTTTTATCTTGTCAAACCCTGCCAGTCTTGACAGTCTGTCTGCATTGCAATGCAATTGACCTATCAGTAATTTACGTTAATTTAAATTTAATTGGTTTAACGTAGACCTTTGTTTATGTGTTCTTTACTTGCATTGTGACTAATTCTCATTAATTCGCTACTGCATGTCTCTCAGAGCAGGCGTTTAGGGTTAGTAAAATGAACTGACTTTAGGAAAGCATGTGGTATGTTGTGGATCCATTAAAATAAAGTGTTAGAAGATATTAAGCAGAAAGTCTACTGATACTCTAATGACTGCTAGTTGACATGTAGTTGCAAAGTTACTTACTGTTATAAGTAGAATGTATAAAGTGGACTATCAAAAATAAAGTGTTACCCAGTTGACTATTATGGTTTGTACATGGACTCACTAACTTTAATTAAGATAGACGACAGTCTCAAACTTAGCCGAGCAAATATGGAAACCTCCAGAGCCAGTAACTGTTCAAAGTAACACTTATGTTTGCGCTAAAATACAAACTGTCAAATGTGATATTAAGGTGATATTTTGTCTGTTATACTGCCCATTGCTGAAACTACTGAGTCACGTCAGTAGATCTCGCTTTAAGATACCAACCTACTTTGAGTGTATAAAAACAAACCAATCCTCCACTGTCTCTAGGGCTGAGTGACCCCTAGCACGTTTGCGACGTTCTATAGCCTTTGTGTGGAGCTGATATCCTCCTGTGTTCTCACCTTAAACGGATAGAAGCACTGAGAGGCCTGGCTTAGGTTGCCTTATTTACCTATCCATACAATATACCCTGATGAGCTCCTCCGTCCTTTGTCAGCAAGACGTGGCGGAGCGTTTGGCTCCAAGCCCTCACTCATTGAATCCTTGAGAACCGGTAGAGGGCTGGGGTCAGTATGTACTGACCTAAAAGGTTCTCATGTGTGTAATTCCACGGTTAGCCTCAGAGGCCAATCACAATCACAGAGGCCAGTTACAATCACCTCCAATCTTTCATATGCATCTAAACATTGAAGAAGTGATCTGAAATTGGGAAGGAAGGTACTTCTGCAACGTTCCTGTCCTAAGTAGAACCGGTACGTTTCCCAGTCTTACTGAGTGGGGTAGTACTATGAGAATAGTTGCTGGCCTTCTTTTGGTGAACACCGCCTCACGCCAGACAGATGGGCCACAGGAGTGCTCCCACAGGACCCTGGAAGGGATAGCATCCATGAAGCTTTGGTAGTGATCCTAATTTGCCAGTTATACATATTTATTCTCTGGAAGCTTGGCTAAATGTGTAAACAGTTACTGCATTGCTGACACAAGTCAGATCCTCAGTCACCTCTCAGATACCAAATACAGAAATTGCTTGTGAAATAAATACATGAATACATACACTATTTTTAAGAAAACTATGATAGATTATGTATTCATCATGATGGCATCCAGGGGCATGGTCGAAAAAGAAATTACAAAAAGCATCCCCTCTGTAAAACCACCATCCCCCCTTACCATGCCCTTTGAATTATAAATTTGGTGTATTACTTAAAACTTATCATGCATTCATGGGACTTAGAAAAGAGCTGGCATTATCTAACTTTGCAAAAAAATAAAAAAAATAAAAATCCGAAAGAATCCAAAAGCATGCAGTGAACAGCATGCTGTAAGAATGCCCTTACACAGCAACAACAAAAAATCCCTCAAAATGTGCACTAGCACATTTAGTTTTGCTATTTTATACAATAGTGCAGAGCAACAGTGTTCTGTATCTGGAATGAATCTGTTTTTTAAGGAATCGAGTGATCCAGTGATTCAGACGGACTCACTTCCTGTGTCCCAATGTGTATAGCATACAAAACTACTAATATCACATAGAATTTAATTTAAAGATAATTCTAATCGAAGCTGGCTGACTTGTTTTTGTCAGCATTCTCACTATGTAGCTTATTGATGTTCTCCATTTCACATACTTCCTGTGCATGCATTACACCAGGAACTAATTTTTGCAGTCGTTATATATATTAGACATTAATATCTAAACTTCTTTGTTTGGTCTGTTGCTCAACAGCTGGTGGTCATGACAATAAATATATACAGCATATCAATAAATACCTGTACGTATGAACACTTCAATTTAAAGCAGTCGTTAAAACTGTTTTTTTTAGTCTCATGTTTTGCGAGCTCTTTGACCCTATGACTCACCATCAGCGGTACATTTCATGCACAAAAATAATATCTAGTCTTCAAAGTCTTATCAAACTGAGTCTGTGACATTTTAACTGCTGCCGTTAATAAACATATTATTAGTTGTATCAAGTCGTGATACTCATATTGGTTGTGAAAAGCCGCTCATTTGTGTTTAATTCGGGGAATGCATAAACTTTTAAGCTCTTTTATGCGTTCCGTAAACTCAAATTTTTCCCAAAATGTTGCGCATTTCTTCTCCTATAGTACCTTTAGGGGTACAACAGCTTGTCATTGGGGCAGTACCCTCAAAATGATGTCTTTTGTTCTCATTCAACAGCAGATGATGATCTTTCTCGTGGTTGTAGTGCTTCCCCATTTTAAAGTTCAAAGGTTATGAGTAAATTCATATATTGCACTTACATAATTACAATAATTACTCTTATGTTTAACCAAAATCAATGGTGTAATGATTGTTGGGCAATATATTAGGTATATATACTTAGATATATTAGCTAAAAATGCTTACATTTTACATTTAAACACTTATTAAAGAGCACATAATACTAATGTCTATTGAAATTAAGAAATGCATGCATAAGTGTGATTTCAACAAGGAAAACAGTTCACACAACAGTTCTAATTCTGTAGGGTTGTTTTGACAGGACATTGTGGCGAGTGACAACACCAACTGTAAACCGTTGCAGCAGCACAGCACAGTAAAAAGTATCTGTTTCTGACTTTCTTAGGAGTACGTCTAAGTGCAAATTACAGCTTGCAAAAAAACTTCAGTTAATTAAAAAATATATAATTTTAGTGAATAGTTACTTTTTAAGGAATTGTCAGGACTATATGGACAAGTGTAAAACTGCCTTCAAAGCATAAGGGAGCAATGCATTAGAAAATGCATTCACACTTGATGTATGTCGTCTCACTAGACCTTTGTTGCAAAGGCACAAAAAAAAATGTGTATGTTCTGTTGCTACCAACTTTTGTTTATTATTTTTTTTTAATTAAATGTACACTAGGGCAGATATCTGTTGCAAAACCGAATAGAATAACTGAGAATAGATATAAAAACACCAACAACAAGCAACAGTTTTTGTTATAAATTTTATTAGACAATAATTCAGGAGTTATTGATTTTTGGCCATAAAAACAGTATTACAAAATATAAATAAAAAGTGTTGTTATTATTGTTTTTGCTTGCATAAACCACTCTTGTCTGGAAATACACATGCTAGACGATTATTGCAGTATGTTTATATGTAGTGTTATCGCAAGAAAAAGAAAGGTTTTATTTATTCATCAATTTACTTAAAAACACTTAAATGCACAGGAAGCTGTAAATCCAGAGACAAGTGAAAAACAATTGGACTCCAGTTATGGTATATGAAGTAGTAAACTGGTCTGTACATTAAGATTTACTTGATGCTTGCTATGATGAGAGATGATGGCTGTACTGCTTGCCACATTATTTAAAATAAAAAAGTAGGCCTATAAAAGTTTGCTTATTTATTGGAATGCTTAGGAAGAAAAGTTAAGTGTTTTGTTTGGAGATGGATAAATGGTTCTGGATAAATGCAGAGAGACCAGGTCTTAGTGGCAGATGCAGTTGAAGCCCACGGCTCATAGTAAAAGGCAGGTGCATTTGGACAACTTCTCGTGGCTCAGCAGACCATGCTGGGTTGTGGCCAAATTCTGGATCAGGCTCCAAAAGTGCTTGAAGCTGACGCCTTCCCCATCTTTCACTCCCATTTGCTTCAGCACTTCTCCAAAATTATCCGACTATAGAAAGAGAGAGAGAGAGAGAGAGAGAACTCACTGGCGTTCATGTATTCTGTGAAAGTGTAACTCATTTCACAAGGTTTTTTTTTTTTTGAAAACTACCACTTTGCTGCCCTCATGTGGTTTGTCCGTAGGGCTTCATAGTAAATATTCTTAGGGGCCTTTTTAGTTTTTGGAAATATTTTGAGCCGCTTTAACAGAATCACATACAACAAATGCGTGCATATTTAAACTTTCGGTTGGAATCTTCAAAAACAATCAAATGATTAAACCCGGCGACACTTCCACAATCGTTCACGTGATATATGTCAGCTCTGCCTTTTCTCTAAATCGCTACGGTCTGTACCGTTTTCTTTTACAAACGCGTCACAACATGAACTGCAATTACATCAGCACCGAAGTACGGTATCACTGCCGTATTACAGCACCAGAAACTACTATGTCAGAGGTTCACCCTTAAGCTGTACAAGGCCTGCCATGACACGATCCCATACCGACTGTAACTGAAGAGCAGCGTCGGTTTGACTGCAGGAGAAATTATTTATCTTTCAGATCAAGGCCAGCCACCATTTAGCTCTCAGTATGGAGCCACACCCAGCGTCCTTCGCTGGCTCAACCTGAGCTCGAGCTGATCTGTGTAATCAGTCCACACCTCTTTTCTGAGGCAACGTTCTCTGTGAAACCAGCCGATCCTCAGAGTGAAAAAAAGGTTTCATTCAGGGTTTGGTTGCGGATTCCTTTCCTTAAATACGATGACAGCTTTACAGGCATGTGTATAGCCTTCAACTTTATGTATATGAAATAAAAACCTGTTTTTGCTATCGAAATAAGTTAAATGTACAGATAATAATAACTAGAACCTGCATGCTGGCTTAAAGGTTAAACAAAACTGGTCTTTCCAGCACGTGGAGCCAATAATAACAAGGACGGCGCGTTGTGTTTCCTACACAAAGACAAGAACACCACGAGCAACACACAGGCCTTAAAACGACACAAAGTAATTATGGGCCTAATATCACTGTTAACAATATAATCACTGAACTGGTTTCGCTGTCGGATTTTCCCATTTTCTCATATTGAACTTATTAACAGCTATGCTATGTGCAATCACAGGAAATGAGTAAAAACAGTATTGAGTCACTTGGTGTCTGTTGGTATGAATATAGCTTTACCTTGACTAAAGATGGCAGCTGGGAGGAGAGGAGATGCTTGAACTCATCTACCTTCAGAGGAGGCCGGTTATCAGGGGAAGCAGAATGGAAGTTTGTGACCAAGGTGTTAATGGCCTTCTCGAGGTCAGAATACTGCAGAATTAAGAGGTGGGGGTGGTTACTACAGTTAAAAGTTTAATACTTTAGAAAACCGAAGATTTTAGAAAAAATGAAACTCTAAAGAGCCTAGAAACAAATACACTGAGCTTGAGTTGCAATGATCTTTTTTGTTCAATGCATGTAATAATTCAACTGGAAAATGTAACGCGCGACCTATGATGATCTGTACTCATTTGAGCATTAATTAATAGCTTAATAGCTCTTCTGTTGTACTAATTGAATTCATTAGGACTAAATCTGTTACATGCACCTGTTTCTGAAGGTGAAGAAAAATCTAAAGGTGAAGAAAAATCTAAAGGTTTGCGCTTTTCCGCCCTCCAGGACTATCGAAGTGCTATCAACGGACTTTGTAAACTGTGTCTATTCAAACCTTTTTGCTCTCAGACATTTATCCAGTGCAGTACCTGAAATACCTGCATTTCAGGCCATGACACCCGCCTTCTGTGCGTTATTTACTTAAGCTGTGCACGTACAATGGAAACCATTTCCCTGTTTATTAAGACAAAAGGTTAGGCTTCCGAAATGCATAAAACGTGTCACACAAAAGTGTTAATATGTGACCCCAATCGCAGTCTTGGGCGTTTAAAACTTTTCACACACTTCCCGCTGCTTCTTTAAGTCCACATAGGCATCTCGAGGCTTCTCCCAGAGAGAAACAACGCAAAGACACTGATTGATTCCCCGTGCTTTTCATTTCTGCACAACGGCTGTATGTCAAAACCTAGCGAGCTGCCTTCGCAGACGGCATTTTTTGGGTAAAACGAGGCCAGACGGGGGTGGTTAGGGCAGGGAGGTTTTGACACACGGCCATCGTGTCTTTCGCATAGACTTGCGAGCGTTTCGCTGCAGCGGGAGCTCATATGGCTTGAATTATCTTGATACTGGCCATATTTTTTTTTTCTTTGTTAGGGACCACTGACTCGAGAAACGGAGCGGCGGAATGCGCGAGAACGCAGCCGTCGCGTTAAAACGGCACGGGACGCGAAAAACAGCCTTCTGTCAAAGAAGGCAGAAAACGGGCGAGGCGAGACGTGTCACTGGCGCTTATTGATCGCTCGCAAAAAAAAAAAAACACAATCAAAAACTTTATTAAGTAAGCTTTCGTATAAACCGCTCTCGTCGTCGACAGCAAACTACAGCATCCGTTTCGGTCAAGTCCGAGATGGACATTAAAACGCGGAGATTTGCGCTTAAGTAAAAAAAAAACCTGCGTGAAACCCCGTTGAAATGTGAACGAGCACGAACAAAAAAACTCAATAAAACGCAAACTACGTACCTGCGTCGCCATTTGAAGTGATCGCTTTTATTTTCCTGGCTCTTGATAGACTTCGCTGTTCCCGTCGCGCAGTGCTCCTTACTTCTCGCTCTCAGCGTCCCATCGCTTCTGTCACATCTTGGCCGACGTCCTGAATCCTCCCACTCGGGAGGAAAAACAACTAAACCCACCTTCCGTGTCAGTGCCTGCTACGGGAAAAACGCCTCCTGTAACTCGACGCTTCGGGACGGCGAACCTAACGGGGCGGAGACGATCGGGTTTCGGAGGCTCCGCGCTCTGGAAAAAAAAACTCTGGAAAACCAGGTTTCCGTATGACACATTTTTTTGTTGATGGATAGAACTATCGGAAAACAGACTTACTGCTCCCTTGGGAACACATCTGGAAGCTTTCAGGATGAAAAAAAGGGAAAATCTTTTGCACAACAACAAGCCCGTATCAGAACGTGCGGGTGGGATAGTTTTTATATATAAGCGTGCGCTTTAAAGAAGTCAGAAGTTCTGCCAGATATCCAGTGGTCTATAGCTTTGGTGTCTTTATGATGTATGCTTTCCAGGAATCTTTTGGAAACGCCGTATAGCGGGATTCCCGCTGAGCGAGGCGTGTCTCTGGTCAGATACAATTCGTCTTCCTCTGCTTGTTTTCCTCACAGTTTTGGGGAACGCGCAGGCAAGGGCGCTCAGCATTCTGGGTGGGTGCAGTGAGAGTGCTAGACGTGACTCACCTTCCACGGCTTGTAGGGGATATAGGACAGCGATGCACAGGTTTACACACAAACAAACTGAGCACCGACTTAGTCAGTCTGTCCTCATCCTCAAGAAGTTGCACCACCCTCTTGTGCAAGTTCAAAACTGGTAACTGATACATAGTGGGCTTTGTATAGCTGTTTTACACAAGCAACCGCACATGCACGCTTTGATCATATGAATATTTCAAGAAAAAATACTTTTTTTTTTTTTTTTTACATTGTACACATACAAACCCCTTTTGTAAAAAAAAGTACAGTTTAGCATACTATTGTATATCACAGGAATATACTTTGTGTGAATAGTGTTTTGACACAATTACATGTTATTTAGAATTTAATCAAACAGTTTAAATTAATATTTTATACTTATTTATTCTCGCAGTTAAGTATGTCTTATTTAATTTCACACATTGTTTTTCTTTTGAAGGTAAGCTAAAATATACTTTAATAGTTTTTATGCTGAAACATGCATTTAAATATATGTTTTTAATGAAACATTTGTAATGATGAAGTTGCACTTTAATTCATTTAAAATATATTAACTTTAAATGCAACTTGATTTTGAATAACGCACTACTGTTAAAATTATAATCAACTACTTTGCGTTTTAGTATGCTAGTCAACACATCACAGTAAGTGTACTGCTTGAAACTTTGAAATTTAATACAAAGTGCACTTAAAAGTGCGTTGACAACATGAGCTCTCTTTTAAGTCAACTTAAAGTGGCCTTTTATTTCATTATCTGCAGGTACAGTTTTTAAAAGTGTGCTTCGAAGCACACTACAATAGCACAGTTAAGCACCCTTCTTTTCCGCAGGAACACAATGGCCCTTTGTGTCTGGATTATGAAGTGTTATTGTCAGCTCCTTTATTGCATGTCGACTCTAGTTTGTTACCGCGCTGTTTATTCCTGCGTCTGCTTGAAAGAATCGCCGTTTAGCGCCATCTTAAAATACACATTTTTTCTTTTTCTTGCTTCACAGTCATGTAGTTTGGGTGTGTGCGCAGACAGCAGTGTTTCTCGCTGCAGACGTTATTCTTCATGCCGCGCAGTTTTCTGATGGCAGGCCGCCATTGATGGCAGGCCGCCCGTTTTTACCTGCGACCGCTCGAGAGTGTTACGTACTCACAAAGAGAACAAATGTGCTTTGTGCGTCCAGACTCGTGTTCGCACTCGCATGGCTGTGATGCGAAGATTACGCACAGTTTCGGCGTCAAGAATTTGCTCACGAGTGTGTCATCATCTGCCTTACAAGGGCGCTTGTTTGAATGACTTAACCGAGTCAGAGAGAGAGAGAGATAGAGAGAGCATTGGAATATATATATATATATATATATATATATATAGCTCAATCAACCACTGGAGTCGCTTCTAGACATAACTTTGTGAAATAATATTCCAACATGTTACTTCACAGAAGCAGAGAAGTAGGAAACCTGAGTACTTAAGGATTAGCTCCCTGTCATCTCAACAAGGGTTGAAATATGACTGATTGAATATGTATTTACTCTGCCTATTCTGACGCCGGTGTCACAATACCCTGTCCTGTTCAAACCTGTGCTAAAACGACTCTACCTTTACCTGCCTTCATTTCTCACAACCACCGACACCTCAGCCACGACTCTCCCTGTCTCCGTTTCGTCAGTACTAGAGCACAGCTTCCAGAGGCCAGGGATTATTCTTTGATTTCTATACCACGAAATGTCATTAGAAAGCATAGTGCGTATGAGTTATGTTTTCATGTCTATTCGTATATCAACAATAATAAAAGCAATAATACAAAGTAGCTTAACTGCTTCAGTGCTGACTAAAGGTGCATTTTGGAGCTTTTTATATAATATTTATTGCATCGTATAAAAAAAAGTTTTTCTTGAACAATTAGAAATGTATGATTGAGTGATTAGGAATGAAAAAACAAGTCATTGGTTTTGAAGACAACTCAGAAAAAATATATCGGGGATGTATTGTAAATATTTAAATATCCAATACACCTTTTGGAATTATTTTAGGTCTCAATGTCAATAAGTAACAAAAACCATCTCAATTTGTTTTTGCAGCACATTTCTCAGGATCTCTGTCAAAAACAGGTCGGTTTTGTCCCGTCTAATTACTATTCACGAGCCTCTCTTCACATTGGCCTGGTCAATCGATTTAACAACGTCACAATTACGTCAGCGCTAGATGGATGGAAAACAAAGGAAGATGTTGTGATGTTGTAATACAGCCTCAAATAGACTGGACTGAAACGATGCGTCAAAAATGCCTGTGTTTGCACACTTCTTATCTGAAAAGGTTCAATAAAGTATTGTCTTTTTGTTGTTATGTCCAAGTCTAAAGTTGTAGTTTCTTTGTGACTATGTCGTTTATTAAATAACGTCTGTGTGCATGTGTGTAAAACAACAAACTGACAGTTTATATACTGCATATACACCATATATAAATCATGACCAGATCGACATGCGCTCTGTCAGATCGTTGTACAGTTCGGCTGACCTGGTTTTCTGTTAAAATAAACCTTTTCGATATGTTTCCGTGTTGTTGTTGCTCTGTGGCCATAGGTTTAAATGCATGCAGTATGTGTTTTCTGTAGTCAGGCGACTGAGAGAGGAAGACCGAGGTTTTTGCTGAAGTAGTCAAATGAAGGCTAGATTCTGTCGTGATCGTCAGACTTTAAAGATGAGCGTCTGGCTGGTTATGATCTGGGTGTCTCACACTGTGGGAACAGGTAAACCGTTTTCAATTCAATTATTCCATTTTTTCTGTTCCAATAAATTGCGCTGAAATTCAAATATATTTTAAACTATAAACTTTAATCTGTGAGATGCATTTATTTTCTTCTATACTTGTGTTTTGTAAGCCGTATCTTTTCGCTTTAGCAAACATTTAATCACGGAAGGCAAGCGATAATGAAAGGCCTCGATAAATTGATGGGGTTGGAATTTTTAATTGCAAAATGAAAGGCTTCTTTAAGTTGTTTGAAACTTGACGACAGAAAGAGATAACGCAATGACAAACATTGCGATCTTTTCACCTAGCAAACAAGGCGTTCATTGTAACACAGTGGCGACGGTGGCTGAGGTGATGGCTGGAGAAGAAGTGGTTTTAAAGTGCAACATTGTAGAGCTGTGCGCCCGTGTTCGGCGGTGGCTTGGCTGAGAGTCGTTCCGGGAGCATAGCGATCAGCCTGACCGACAGACTTCAGATCGTTCCTCATCACTCCTCCAACCAGGCGAGCAGTATCTGTACGCTGTTATCACCAATTCAACGGTGCGTGGACTCCAGTACGTATTACTGCTGCGGCTGTGCAAGGCCGCTTAAGCTCACATCGGTAATGGATCCAGAGTCTTTGTGAAAGGTGAGGTGTGATAAAACAATCTCTTGTGAATTCATATAATAATACTTATGAATAGAAGTTTAAAGATAAAAATGCTGGCAGCTTTAAGGTGTTTTGAAGTATTAGGCGTGCAATGCACTGCCATAATATAACTAATATTGACTAATTGACTTTACTGAAAATATCCAAATGTATTACATATTTCAATATAAATGAATGGGTATCTGTGGTACCTGGGGTTTATGCCTGGGTTGAGAAATTAATATTAGTATTACTGACCTCTATTCTCCAAATTGATACTGTTAAGTACTTTGACACAGTCTGTATTGTTAAAAGTGCTATTTAAATAAAAGGTGACTTGACTTTATCAGCAGCCTTCTAAACTAAAGATTTGAAAGTTGGATAAATCGAAGCAATGAAGCTGAAGATACCAACCTGGTCTGTGCTCAAACACAGGTTCAATATGTGAGACCCTGGCACGTTTTTATTACTGTTTTATTTCCTGCCACACATCTTCATTATCAACCTGATTTAGAGTTAACCCATTGAGCAGCGACATAATGACTGCCACAAACAGTTCAAAGGCTTTATTATGTGAAGTATTTCTTTCGTCAGTAACCTCATATTTCCCCTAATCTCATTCCAGAACGCACTGTGTTTCCTGTTATTGATATTCTTACTCCGCTGATCACGAACGGCCCTTTGGTCCCTCTCCAGTGTGTTGTGAACGGGGTCGAGGCTTCTGGGGTTCGCGTGTTCTGGACCGTGGAGGAGAAAAGAAAAGGACAACCAGTTTTGGCGCATGGGAGCGATGGTGCTATCCGACCTTTAGGAACCAGATCCTGGTTACCGCCGAGGAGTGGGAAAGGAAGGCTCAGTGTGTGTGTGTAGTGGAGTTTGGAGGACAGCTCTATACCAAGACCCTTCAGCCACATGGTACAGCATAACATTAAAGCCAACTTATAGATCAAATGATCTATAAGTTAAAATGATCACATTTCTACCGTTTTACTGTGTTTTTGATCAAATAAATGCAGCTTTCTTTGGTGAGAAACCTTGGTTTCTTTGATAAATCTTTGATAACTTTTTCACATTTTCTCTTTCCACAGATGCAACAGATGCGTGTTATGCTTTAAAAATACATATATCTGTTTGTCTGCTTCGTTTTTGGCCTTCTGCTTCTGGTGACAGTGATTGTTTATAGACTGAGATGGAAAACCTTTGTTATATGATATGTGTATGAAAAAAAACAGTTTTATGTTAATGTTTATGTTAATGTTTTTTCGGTGATTCATGTTTTGAATATCATTGTTTATTTTGGTGTCGAAGGATGTATTTAATCCAATATGTTCTGAACATTAAAAACGGAATAAAATAAATGTACTGTAAACGTATACAAAAATGTATTGCTTGAGACGTTTTTCTTAAAATCATATGAATTTACACCAATAATCTAAAACAAGAGAAAATAAAATAACTATATAAAAATATTATTTTCATATATTATGTTATTTGTTATTACCTATAGCCTGTAAGTGTCAGTGTGATAACCGTGAGGAAAAAACAACAAATCTTCAGATATTTATTTAGATATTGTGCCTGATCTGGCCTCTGTTATGTGTTGCGGGCGCAGGAAGTGATGTTATTCTCACCTAATCAGTTTAGTTTTTATCTCTGTGTCCTCTTTATTGTGTGGTTGCATGCATCGCTAAATGGTGCTGTGGACCTCGCCTCATATTGGTTAATGTCCACACTTTACTTTGTCAGCGGAAAAACTTCAGTCTCAAAAGTACCGCAGTGAAACCTCAAAGATGCATAATTCCAACCCCAAAGGCTTTGGTGGAAGAATAAAATTGCTGATTTTGTTCAAATAAAATAGGACAGAGCCATGCGCCGCATGTCTCATGAGTTAAGTCACTATTGTCTTATGTTAAATAAATGACAGCTTTTGTGTTATCCATCAAAAAAGCATGATTTTGCCATGCAGCTCTCATCTAATCGAATTAAATTCCAAATTCTTGAAATTTCAGTACAGCTTGAAAAAAACCATGGCATCCAGTTTATGTGAAACAATATAAATACATTCATTACACTTGTATAAAGCAATATCACATGAGCACTAGAGCTGTCATTCCAGCTGTAGAAGTTTATAAGTTTTACATGTTCATACCAGTTTCTTTGAGGTTTTGCTACGCTAACAAAAAAGGCGGTCCCGCTTTATATTAGGTTGCCATAACTATTATGTATTTACAGTTAAAGTAATAATTTGATAAATTAATCATTGATGCAATGCACTCATTGTATACATGCGTTTACATTGTACACACATTTAGTGGGTTAGTTGAGCCCATAATGAAAATTCAGTCAATAATTACTCACCTCAAATGCGACCTGCGCTCATCTTCAGAGCATAGTAAGATATTTTTAATGACAAAATGGCTGTCCTACCCTTCATAGACAGCAACACAACAGGATTTGTGACAGAATGTTGGGCTGAACTAACCCTCTAAACCCACCCATGCCACCCAACCTGTGCCTAACCTTACCTGTTCGTCGCATCCTCAAAATCAGCTTTTGCAATACAATATGAACAGAATAAGAATATTGCACTTATTTTTTTTATGGAAGTACATAGTAGTTAATAAATAAAGCATTTAGTTCATAAAATGAATCTGTTTTGAACTAAAAAGATGAGTGAATGATTCAATGACTCTCATATGAAGTCTTTCGCTTGTTTCTTTTGTGATTGAATGGAACTTAATTGGTTGAAGTTATGATTCAGTGAAAACCAACACTCCACGAATATACAAACACAAACAAGTAGAGTGATACAAACAGTACAAAATCTCAACTGTATATTTGTAAATATAAATATATGTGAATTTATAACTTTGTTATTACATACAGTTGATGACTCTTATTAGTTATTACGTTAGGGCTTTATGCTATACCATATTTGTTAAATGAATCTTTATTGCATTATTTCAGCGTCTTGTATATTAAGATGATTTGTGTTTGTGTGAATGGACACTGTGCACCTTCTAATATATTAATATTTGTGAAAAAGACACTTGTGTTGAACCTTTTTTCTCATTACCACTATGTTTTTCAGGTCAGTATATTATAAAGGTAAAGGTAAAAAAAAAAAAAAAAGTTAATTGGTATATTAACATTATTTGAGTCGCGTTTTTTAAAGTTCTGGCAGGCATGTCAGGAACAAAGTAGTTTCTCGGTCTAACAGCTTTAACAGCTGAAGAAACGACTGTGGATATAAGCAGGAAAAGGTGTGTGATTTGTCACACGCACATGTGTCTTGGGCCTGTGAAGTCTTCAGACAGCATGCACGACCTCCTTTTTCTTGTCTTGTCCTGTTTAATTTCGCCAGAAGGTAAGCTACCGGTGTTATTATTTGTTCACGCGTAGCATGGAGTTTGTACATAAAACTGCTCCAATTGATAAGAGCAGCATTATCGACCTTTTGAATGCGTTCGCAGCGACGGCGGGGACGGTTTATCAGTTCCCCGCTTCGGTGAAGGTGAGGTCGGGTGAAAGAGTGAGCATGAGCTGCCAGCTGAACGAGGTGCAGTCCTTCTGTCACAGAGTGGCCTGGGTCAGGGTGCATCCCGTGAGTGGAATAACAGACGTTCTGCAGGACAAGCTTCATCAGAATAAAGAGCAGCCGGAATCCTCGGTGTGTCGCTTTTCCATCCACGGCGCGACGGTGCAAGACTCGGGCATGTATTACTGCATCGCTACAGACCGTGAGCATATGTACCTTGGGAACGGCACGGCTGTTACTGTGCAAGGTACTGTATCAAAGGTTTCTACCGCATGACATGAAGGTTCTTGAAGTTTGGGGTTATGAGAAAGCGTACTTTCATCGTATAATTATGTGTCGGCTCTTTTTGCTGTTTTATCGCTCTTCTTGCAGCTGATAACGCCGTGATGCCGTCTATTGATATCATGGCTTTTGCCAGCAGCAAGAACCACGGCTCCACAGTCACTCTCCAGTGTGCGGTCGGAGGATTTGCTTCATCACAGGTCCATGTGCACTGGCTCATAGGGAGCAGGAAGGACAATGGACGCGCTTTCTCTGTTTGGGAAGAAGGTGAAGAGGTCTCTGTGAAAACTCATAATTACGCGGCAGTATCGGCTGAGGAGTGGAGGACAGGAGGAGCTTGCACCTGCGTTGTGAAGTTCAGCGGATGGATGTTCAACAAAACTCTGCATTATCATGGTAAGTCACTTTTCATAACATATCTTCATCAAGATGGCGAATCAATAATAGTACCTCTCCATAAATGGGGTAGGCGGGATTTCTTGATGGATCTGCGTTATTTTGGCTGTTTTGTCCAGTTTTAAGAAGAAATGCTTTTGATTCTTTTCTCACAATGCTTGGTTTTATTCATTTCCTCAGATATCCAGGACACTTGCTATCCTCTTGTCAGTGTAAGCAGAATCTTTGCACTTGTGACTGCTCTGCTCTTTTTAACTACCTCAGCAATTTTAGCAGGACGCTTGTGAACCAGAAATGGTGTATTTGATCCGAAACCATCAAAACAAATGTTGATTTGCTACAAATAATGCTTTCACACCCCAATAACTCATAACACATGTACGATTTAGCAAAATGAGTTTGAACAAAGTCGGACAAATTAGGCACCTTGTAAAAATTTGTATGAATTACCATGAGATCGGGCTGGTTACCAAGAAGTTACATTTACCCTCGTCTTTAAATTTTTTCCTTCTGTAATAGTGGCGTATGAGTCCTCAGTTGTCCTCGTTGTGAAAAGATGAATCTCAAAATCATATCGTTGTATGCGGTCGTTGTCAAATACACAAATTCCTGTAGGACCTGAATGATTTTTCTGTAGAATAGCTGGCCGTTTAACTGTTTACTACAAACAAGGAGACGTGAACAGCTATCACTAAAAAACACAGGTGTGGATGATGATAGCGGCACAGTATTAAGAATCAAGCGTATGTAAAGTTTTTGAACAGGGCGCTTTTTATAAATGTAACTGTTATTTTCTCACGTGGACTATATGTAAACATCTTTTATGTGAAATATCTAATTCAGGTCAGTACCAAATGAACAATAACATGATCCCTGATATTTTGGTTAATAATTAAACTAGTAATTTAATAGTAAACTATGTAGACTTCAACTGTAGCTGTATAAAATATGAAAAAAATTTAAAACTAGTAAATGTGTCTTTTTCAATATATGATAGATTCATTCTGAATAAAGGCCTAGATCTTAACATGTAATCTAATGTGCTATTCTATTGCTTGTTTGCTTACTTGTTTCTTTATTTATTGTTTATGCATACATTAATTGTATTTCTTGCCTATGTTCAATTGGAAACAGAAAAAAATATATGCATGTGTGTGTGTGTGTGTGTGCACAAGGATAGGAATACCAGTAAATTTTGACCTTGTGGGGACTTTTATAGCTTATAAACATACAGGATTAAATTTTTTTGACAATCTAAAAATGTCAGTAGTTTCCTGCAAGGGGTAGGTTTAGGTGTAGGATGATATCACATACAGTCTGTACAGTATAAAAAACCATTACACCTTTGATATGAACTGTGTGTGTGTGTGTGTGTGTGTGTGTGCGTGCGTGTGTGTGTGTGTGTGTGTGTGTGTGTGTGTGTGTGTGCGTGTGTGTGTGGGTGTGTGTGTGTGCGTGTGTGTTTGTGTGTGTGGGTGTTTGTGTGTGTGGGTGTGTGTGTGTGTTTGTGTGTGTGTGTGTGTGTGTGTGTGTGTGTGTGTGTGTGTGTGTGTGTGTGTGTGTGTGTGTGTGTGTGTGTGTGTGTGTGTGTGTGTGTGTGTGTGTGTGTGTGTGTGTGTGTGTGTGTGTGTTTATAAAAAGGTTAGTTCCATTCCTGAATTCTGACTCGTCAGCAGCTGTGTTTTAGTCATAACACAGCACAGCTATAGACCAATTCACACTGCACAGATAAACACCAACAAATATATATATATATATATATATATATATATATATATATATATATATATATATATATATATATATATATATATATATTGATGGATGGATATATTGATATACGCTTACAAAAATATTTCACTGTAGCAAAATAACCAATGGCATTTTGTCCAGGTGTGTGCTATTGTGATTAATGTAGACGTACAGTTAAACAGCGTAAAGGTTGTTATCACTGTTTTTACACATACAGAAGAAAATACAGCAGGATTACTCCTCTTCTAGACCTGGGCTGTGGCTGAAACCAAGAGCTCAGAATGCATGGAGCGCCCTCCTGTGGAAAATAACTAATGCCTTCCCCATGGGTCCATTTCAGAGCATAGGAACGAGTCGACCCTTCTCTGTCCACACACTGTTCTAGATGCAGCGAGAAGACCATAAGTGTCATAGATTTTGATATACAGTAATAATGATCAAATCAAACTGAAGAGTATAACTGTGTAAAATACATTCTATTTTTACCCTAACCCTCACAACATTTACAATTGAAACATTTTTATATTATTTGCATTTACAACTGCAGGGCATGTTTTGAGGGGGCCTCTCATTGTCAGTGGCATATATCTGTGCCGTTTTTTGTGCCGCCACCAAATTCTAATTTCTGACTGGATGTACATGCTAGAGCATATTACAGCTATAATATCTCACGAGAAGCTGGTGGGGTAAAAGAGGAGTTTCAAAAGCCTGTGGTCCCCATGCAGAACAAAGCTTTAACATGTGCTTTATAAATACTAGCATGCATGCTAGGCAGCTAGTTAACAGTGTTTCTTGATCTGAAGTGTTAGAGTATAAATCCTGCTCAAATCTATAGCTCCTAGTCCCCAAATTTAATTCTTGCATGTCTATATTCAAATATAACACCTCAAAACTGCACCAGACTAAAAGTTTCATTCCTATTGCTTCCTAACAAACAACGTGAAGTCATTTCAAAAGAGTAAAGGAGAAAAAAATAACTTTATTTGGCAGCAATATATATTATTTTTTAACAACTTTAGGTTTGAAAGACGCTCATTCATCCACACAGCACAAAAGAAAGTCAGATCAGAGAGTAAAGTATAACATCTTCATAAAGAGCTATTGGGGAGGGCAAACTTAGTTCATTTTTAATTCACATTTAATTCATTCATTTTAATTCATTTTGTTTGCATAACCTTTCAATATCACTGTCAGTGGTGCCCTGAGGAAAAAAAAGGAAAAAATATCTGGAGAAAACAGTGTAAATTGGTCTTTACACAGATTGATATACTGTTTTACATAACGCATATATGGTTATTAAGAATTCACAAATTTTCATTTTTACCTTCATTTCTTTTGTTGGACCTAAATTCAGCCCTAAACTGGTGGGATCCACAGGGTAAAACTAGACCAAATAAATAAAGGCATACATATAATATAGCATTCATACCAGTCTCCGTTTTTTTCATATTCTAAACATTTTCAAAAAAGGTTCAGTTTTTTACAAATTCACCAATAACTATTCAAAAGAAACATTTTTCAAACGATAAACACATTCACGTATAATGTTTGCTCTGCAGCTTGCCTACCATTACAGATGAAATTTCATGACCCCTGACCTCTGTTTGCCTGTTAAAGGAAAAAAACAATATTTGTTTATTCAATATAATAAAATATCCATTGCGGTTATGTGCTAGAATGCAGCTACAGACATATTAAGCGCACTAGATGACTACATATTGCATATATGTTGCAGAACAGCAACAGCATCGATTACTTATATATTATTCATTGCACAATTTTACACCACTTCAGCAGGCTATTTCAACCAGAACGTATAATAATTCTGTCTTTCAAGTATGTCATATTTGCATATTTTACTTACTTAATAGTTAGTTAAAATCCCTTAATGGTCACCATAGCATTTAATAGGTTTGCAGATTAATTTAAATCTTCACCTTGGCATAAACAAACAGAGAAGAACACGGCCACCGCCAGCAAAACGGTTCCCCCTCCACAGAACACAAACCACTGAGAAAACTGACTCAGATCTGAAAGATCAACCATGATAGGAGCATAATTAATAATACACCCATGAACAGGATTCTATAGTAAACACAAGGATTTGGTCTTTATATTATATAATGGTAGTTATATTAGTTACTGTGTTAACTAACATGGCGCTATTTATTCATCTTTGTTAATGTTAGTTAAAGAAAAAGCGGTTGTTTGTTCATGCTAGTTCACAGTGCATTAACTAACGTTAACAAACTACCACTTTTCCCTTTTTAGTAAATTCTTAATTTGCTGAATATTAATAGTTAATAGGTAATAGTTAGGGATGTAGAATAAGGTCAAGAATAACTAATAAGTGTAACTATAAAATAAAGTGTTACTTGTTTACACTTCAGACAATACATTTAAATCCAGTTCTCACCATTAACTAGTTGCTTATTACCATGCCTATTATTAACATATTAGCTGTTTATTAGTACTTTTAAAGCATAAATTCTGCACGGCTATATTCTACATCCATGACCCTACTATACCTTACTAAATTAGGAGTTTATTAAATCAAAAGTCATAACCTTTTTACGGTTTATTTATTAATTAGAGAATTAAACCTTAAGATAAAGCGTGACTAGTTTGTACAACAGAATGAATACAATTAACATTATTTTTATGAATATTCTAAATATTCAACTTAAATTTGAGTTATTTAATTAGAGTTTTGACAGGTGTTTGCAATAAACACAATAAAATAAAAAACAAATAAAAAACAAAAAGTGTAATTAATTAATTGGCCTTTTAAATTAAAACTCTATAGTTACTTTGAAAATTAGTGACACAGCTGGTGCGCATCAGAGTCCTGGAGATGTTCTTGCCACATATACGGCGACGCACTGAATATCATCGGCTCGGCTCCACTCCTCGACGGAACAGAGAGATGAGCTCGAGTGAACTCGGGCGGCTGACTCCGTGTGGTCTGTCCAGCCAGACTCTGTCCATCCAGAGACCACAGTCCCTCCGATCATCCAGAACACACGCACCTGAGACGGGACGAGACCCGACACCAGACACTGCAGGTCGTACCGTTCTTCTTCTTGTGTGTAGACGAGGGAGAGTTTGGGCTCCGAGTGACCTGCAGCAGAGAACAGAGTCAAAACACTGCTGCTTTTAGTAACTGTGATCCTATAGAAGTGATTTAGGCCTGTACCTGTTACGATCACTCTGCTTCCGTTGCCGATCATAGCCATGTGATTGAATTGACTAATGCAGTAGTACATGGCTGAAGCTTTTAAGTTATTAAGAGTCAGAACACAAGTTCTGTCCCCGAGTTGATCAACTTTGTTCTCATGGATGGTATCCACGGTGGTGAGTTCTCCAGTCCGCAGATTCAGCTTTTGCCATGTAACAGCAGTAAAGCAGTACTTAAAGGCCTGCTCAAATTGACATTTTAACTCTACAGAAGCACCGACTGAGACGAGCTTGAATCCCGGTGACTGAGTCAAGATGAACGAGTGAGCGGCTGCAAACGAAATAATGATAAAAACACTGTTTCTGAGTTCTGTATTACGACTGGAATAGTTATTAAATAGTTAAATGCGTTCAGAATGTCAAAACTTACAGTGCGAAGCAAAAAAGCCAAAACGTAGTAGCGTCCAAAACTGCATCCAAGCACCCATGTTCGTAAGTGTCTGGAAGGATATCTGCTGATACACCACTTTTAACTTAACAAAGGCGATCGTGCGATAAAACGCCTCCCAGTTTGACTGAAAATGGCAAGTCTTCGTGGGTGTGCCCTCATCATGCCTATATAAATCACTCTCGAGCAAAAGCTAGGCCGTGGATAGAACGGCAGGTTTGCTTTGTGCATTAGTTAGAAGATTAGTTATGCTTGCTAATTAGTTATACTGGTCGAGACGCTTTTGGAAAACACGACAAAATAACGTGCTACGTATGATTAATTTGAAGTCATGGGGCCAAATGCACCTCACACCTCTCAGAATTTCCTTACTTTGGAAGTGCAATGTGTCCGTCTGCTGAAACCTGTTATTATTTGTCATCCCATGCATGATGTGTTTGTCAAGATATAACCATGCTTAATGGACCAAAAAGAGGCCAAAGACAACGTGCTGCTGTGGTACTGCTAACTCATACAAGAGGTTTGATGTTTAAGGTTTGCGTTTCCCACACCATCGACAAATTCTGCAGCGGTTCTCTCTGTTGCATACATCTACAGGTTTTCATCCAGAAAGGTCAATGCAGACCGAGCAGGTGTTCTTTTTGCCGTTTGACTCTCCCGCTTCTGACAGTCTGCTGTAATTCTGAAGGCACTCGCACACGCTTTTGATCTAACCACCCGGCGTGATGATGAAAAGGGCATCTCGGTGGAGAAGAACGCCGCTGCTCAGCACCTTCGCCTCGTGAACCAGAGACGCTTTCTCCACCACCGCGCACTTCAAACACACACGTGCAATTCTATAAATGCATCAAATGTTTTTCGACTTACACAGAAAAAAAGAGGGATATCTGCCTTTGTCACAAGCATCGAGTGTTTGTGATGTGAAAACTGCTTTTTTTCTTCTTACAAAACTAATTAAAGCAGCAAATGAAAATTATAATTACAATACAGGCTGCAAAAGAAATGAAAAAGCTGTGTGTATACACTAATAGACTAAATAGACTACAGATTGAATGCAATCCATCACAGAATTAGGACTATTATTAATTTCTGTGTATGTCGTGGCCTGTATTTATAGGTATTTTGAACACTGGGTCTTCGTCAGCACTGTGCCTGATGCTCAAAACATTGCAATAATAAATGATTCTTATGCAGCAGTGAGAGCAGTGTGCGGACAATACGTTTGTCCTTTTGTTATTATGAGGATTTTTTTTTTTGCTCGGCACCTGAACCCTGTGTGGGTTTGTGGGATGTGCGCAACTTAATGCAAAAATGCGTCTTCAACAAATAATAATGGCTTTAAGGATCTGTGGGGATGTATGTATGTCAGTAAACATGCGTATGTATTTTTCATTTGTGTAAATAATTGTTTGTCATCGGTTTTCTCTCAGTGCTGGTTGTATGTGACTGCAGTGAATGGACATGTGAGCAGGCGTCGAGTCTGTTTTACAAGACCCTCATCTAACATCCTGCTTTGAATGCATTTCTTTACTTTGGTTTCACCACACGGGTTTCGGATGCCGGCAGAGGGACTTCAGCAAGATGCCCACGCAGTATCACGCCATCACAAAAGCACGGCCTACATACAAACTCTCATATTTTATCACATAGAAATGTGATGCCTCAGCTATTCCAACACGATAAAACTTCAATAAAACTTTTTTTTAACATATTTTAGTTTTCATTTGTGAACGCTCATTTTCAGTCCCTTTAAGTGTGCATGTGTTTTAAAACCAGGTAGTGCTGTTTAAGATCACGTAATCATTTACTCTCTGCTTCACACGTCTTTGAGATTGGCATTATTTTAGTTCTTTTTGATTCAGATTTGTATTCACTTTCTGGTTAACATTCAAAGACAACAAACAAATAGCTTTTAGGTATCACTTATTTTTGCTTTAAGAGTGCAAAATGCATGCTACACATTTTTTTTTTTCAATTATTTGGCCGTTCTGTCATTTCGTTCCAACCCAAAGCATTGCAGGAATCAATATCTCTCTCTCTCTCTGTATGTGTATATATATATATATATATATATATATATATATATATATATATATATATATATATATTCATAAAAATAAACAATCCATCAACAGTTCTGTTCTTTAATAACTTTTAATGTCAAATAAATAAATACACACAGGAAAAAATAATCAATGTAGCTTACTATTAAATGATTGCAATCAATGTATTTTAGCTCCATTTCAAAAAGGAAAACTAATTCAGTCAACTAACGATTGAACAAAACTTTTTAATGTACCTTAAATAGTTTGCAACCACTAAATCTATGTTTCTCAGTAATGCAAACATTTTGAAAACAGAAATGGAAGAATTGCGTACCTTTTTTTCAAACTAAGCTTCTTATTATGCCTGCACTGTACAAACACACACATTTATGAGCAATATTTCGGAACAGGCTATTATCGTGTCCAAGCAAAATATTCCAATAACTGCTGTCATTTATACTTCCTCCAAAAGAAAACAAACACGACAACGTTGTTTTAGGAAAAAACAACTAACCCGGGCATCTCGGGAGCCGTGCGCGCGCAGTATGTGAACCTGAACTAGAAAGTGTGCAAAGACGCAAATCAAAGGGCCATTAGGCCTACCTCTGATAGTACAGCAATTACCTTCATGAACTCCAAAGAATTAGGAATAATTAACTCGACAACCAGATCATCCAGAACAACTCCCACCGCCAAACAGAAGAGGAATTAAGCAAATTATACAGCCCAAAACAGCTTTATTAAAACAATAATCAAATCGTTTGCTGTACACCGTGTGACTAAATCATCCGAGCTACAAGAAAGAGTCAGTTCAAGAAAAGAAAACGGCAACCCGACTTGACTTCTTTCCACGCGTAAACGACGCGCCTCCCGCACCACTGCACGCGCGTCCTCATTCACTTCGGGTACGTTTTACACCAACTCACGTTCAACATCGGCCATGCATTAACCTACACGTCAAAATATTGCAAAGCGGCTGACATCTTGCTCGCGCTGGATAGGAAAGAAGCGCGCGAGAGGCCGTTTGCGCGCAAAAGCCGGTTCGAGGTCGGCGCTAAGCCTCAAATCTTCTTTGCTCGTCTTTCTAATCTCACTACCCGCCCCGCCGCGCTCGCTCCTGACCTACCTATTAAACCAGCGAAAGCCTGAGACGACAGTCTTGGTGATTATTCGACAGCCTGCCGCTCCCGAACTTGCTTTCATTAGGATACGAGTCGGGGCAGAAGCTCGGGAAGCTGGAGAGCCGCAGAAGCTGCGCGGACGAGGAGTCCCGCGTTTGGGCCTCTTTGCGCGGAGCAGGGGCGATGAGAAGACGACTCTCTTCCCGTTCCTCTGAGGGCCGAGCGGTGCTGCGTTGTGGCGGGCGTATGGGATGTTGAGAATTCGTTATCTCGGGTTTGGTGAGGGTTAGTGCCTCTCCGAGATAACAAATGCGCCTTGGAGCTCACGCGCGCCAGTGGTTGGGTTTAGATGAGCGCGCACTCTAAACTGAGCTCGCAGCCCTTTGGATTTACATGCAGAGATGAAACCTTGGGTCGAAAAGGCCAGGTAATTTCACGCTGCTGCATTCAGAAATGTGTTCTCGCTCTTCTCACTTTAGATGCATCCGCGCGCGTTTTTGCACAGTGCATTAGGAAATTATTCACAGCGTTTGCGTTCACTAAAAACTAGCTTGTCACGCGCGCCTTACTGGTTCGTGTTCCTGTTCAGGACGATCAGATGCGGCCAAACTGTGACAGCTTGCCTTGTTTGAGTCAAAACAAGAAACCCCTCCTCGTGTTTGCCCCACGCGCACCCGCCTGTGACTAAATATCATTTCTTATTCATATTATTCATCGTCCTTCTAGTAGGTCTGGACATGTTTCAGGTCCTCAGTGCGTGGAGTGCAGAATTAAACTGTGAGATTAAAAATATCGATTCGATCGCAGATTGTTAGCCAGGGTGCTTTATATGATTATTATCCGAATGAATAATCCGGAGCTGAAACAGGGAGAGGCCTTCTCACCCGTGTCTGCGTTTTGTAAATCTGGTTCTGTAAATGCCCATGAACGCTTTCCACTGAAGATGTTCTCACCTCGCCGACGGACCTGTGCAGCGGATGGTGCCGCCAGCGCGAGAGTCCAAACAGCTGATAAACACATCACAAACCACGTGACTCCGGTCTTGAGGCAAACTATGAATGAATGCATAACACATAATCGCTTTATCCGGTGAAAAAGTCCCTGTCCGGCTAAATTCACCAACACATTTGACTCGGACCGGTTTTGCTCGGAGCCTGCATATTTATCTCCTGATTCATTTTTTTTTTTTTTTTTTTTTACGTAGAGGAGTTAAAACGTCAATTTTGCTTCTTACGTGTTGTAACGGCTTTTCGCTTCAGAAGGCGTCGGCTAATAAACTGCATTCGTGCGGATCTTTGCAAAGTTTTCAACCAATTTACTGCAAGCGGTAAGTGTCACAATGCAAAAATACACTCCAGATCTGTTCCTTTGAAGAAACAAACTCTCCTCGGATGGCCCGCCTGTTTTATTTCCTTATATTCAGTCAGTTGATGTCGTTCCGCGTCTGACCGCCAGATGGCGCTGTCGCGCGCGCCTATCGCCGCCGACCCTCTCTCTCTCTCTCTTCGCGGGCAAAGCTGCGTTTACTTTATCAACAATAGATAGAGAGAGACGCGCGTTCACACGAGGACGGGACGCGTTTGAACGAAAGAGCGAGCTGTGTCTCCAAACACGGACCCTGCTTCGGATTCACCCGCGCTTCTCGCGCTACCGCCAGTCTGTACTTCAGAAACGGGACTGTAATAACAACACCGGGGCGCAGCACAACAGATCCCGGAGAAGCGCGCTTTTGATGTGAGTACGAGCGTTTAATCGTTGCACGGCCGGAGAGAAACAGACGGGTCCGTGCCGTGTATTTCTCGATAGGGGTACAGTCCGACAAGTACCGAGGACTGATGGTGAAGCGCGTTTGTGCGGATCGTTTCAGACCGAGTTGAGTTGTTTGCGCGATGTAAACTTCTGCTAAACAAACACTGAGTGCTGGGTTAATGAATGCGTGCTCGGTTAACGGTGTTAGTAACCTTGTCCCCAAAAACACAACGCTGGACGAGAGAGAAGCACGTGTTTGGCGGTGTGTGTCTGTTTCTCAGTGTGTCCCGGTGAAGTTGCTCGTCCTGCTTTTGTGCCTTAAACTAACAGCTGTTGTACACAGTTGATAAATCAGCACATAAAGTTTGTTTTGAACAGGAATATGCCTGACTTGTGTATGATTCACATCTTTTCTAATCTCTAGCAGGTTCAAGGAATAATGTGCACGAAAACATCAGCCTGACATTCACAACTAACACCTAGAATCAGAATCGGAGGCAATAAAGTTGATTCTGATTCTAGGTGTTAGTTGTGAATATCAGGCTGATGTTTTCGTGCACATTGTTCCTTGGACCTTCATTAATGCATTGTTTTGATTCAGTTCACTAGTTAGTTAACGTTATACTGCAGCGTATTCTACCTGAGCTGTCAGTGCTGAGTTACCAGGCAGTTTGTTCGTTTTAATGCAGAAGCTCGCAAAATAATAAAATGGATGATTTTGGTTATTATTATGCGATATGGATATGTTATAACACCCTGTGAATCACTTCATGCATCACTATCTCGACATCAGCTGACTATAGGCCATTGCAACACTATTCAGAAGAGTGTTTTATTAATTTTTTTGAAGAAACTCGATTTCGACTAATCTGAAGATGATCTTAATATTATTCCCAGGCCCAAACCGTCTGCACGGCACCGATTGTGTTGGTGTCGCTCGCTTTCTTTGCTCATTTTCTCCTTCCTTTCAGAGCCAGCATGGCCTGGTGTCACTGGCTGTTATTGGAGGCTGGGTTTTTGTTCGTTAAACGCGTGTAAACAGGCGTTCTTCTCCCAGGGCTTCCTAACAGGACTCTTTCAGCGCTGCTCATAACATCACCGCTGCCTGGCAATCACATCAGCTGTAGTCATGGCAACTGCACACGGGAATGAAAGCTTTCACTGGGAGAGCAGTTTTCTTCTCCTTCACTGACTCATCGCTTTTCCTCCGCGGACCGCGTGCTTACCTGCTCGCACGCGAATGCCACCACCGGTTTTTCCTCAGGGCATCGCTGAACGCTCTTCCGGAGGCAGATTTTTCCTCTTCATCTTTACGTAAGGCTCATGTTGATGCCAGCGGCTGTTTTTTTCCTGTCAAGCCGTGGGTTTATTTGATGCTCATTGACAGTTTGTGCATTGCGATGTAATTCTCGACTGTGAGTTTCCAAACCTTCTCATTGTAGTCATGCAAAGGAAAGGAATTCTATGTTTTTAAATGTGTGAATAACTCATAGTGTTATTTGTTGTTATGCTATACTATTTAATATAGCTGCTTTTGTTCAGTAAAATTACTCCGTAAAGGTTTTGAGAGTAACAGGAGCAGTAAAAGCAATTTAGCTTAATTGTTGTGTTTTTCCTGTAGATTTTAACATGACTTTTTTCTCGATTGCTTGCATGTTTACTTAGTCGCTTATTAATTGTGTTATATCTAGGGTTTCCAAAACTAGATAATTTTTTTCCCCGCTAGTTTCCCTTCCTTCCCTTCAGTTCTCATTTTCTCTGTTGCCCTCAGCTCAGGTTTTAGGGAAAAAACTTTTGTAAAGGGAAACATTTTGCCCCTTGGGATCCCAGTCTTCAGAAATCATGTTCCTGACGCTGGATTTTAGCCTCCGCTCTTTGCTCTTCTTCAAAGGTCAGGCAGTCAGACCTGCTTTGATTATCACTCTTTTTCCCCTCGGTATTTCCCGGGAAAACGTCCCTAATAGACTTTAAGACATGTCCAGTTTAAATGTAGTGCAAACAGTTCCTGCAATATAATGTCTTATGGTTTACCAGCTGTAGGAGTTTTTCAGAGACGTCCATTCACGACTTGTTTGTTCATCAACGGAGCTTCTCTAAACTATATCCTAAAAAGGACCTACGGGAAGTTGACAAAATGTGAAATGACATCTTCAAGTTCTAGTGAGAGGCTGTAGTTCACATCTCCTTTTTTTGAAACGCATGGATGTGAAAAGTCTCAGATGATCTTACGGTAAACAAGAAGAGGAAGCCTCTCAGTTAAATGAGCTGCTTGTTTTATCTGTAGACTCTTTTTGACCCTGGGCAGGGCTTTCTGGGAACTGGTGTGTGTTTTTGCACCTGTAGCCTGACGGAGGTGTCGATGCACGATTAGAACGATGCGTGGAAAGACCTGGAGTATGATGTGAGGTTTGTTGCGTTTAAGGCTTGCGTGACTTACTACACTAGAAGTGTCAACTTTCAATCAGTCCTGACACGAACATCGGTGCTTGGTTGTGTATTATTTATCAAGTAGCTAAGGGCGTTTTTGCACGCGGTGTTGTCGGCCGACTAATTCTCTGCCCAGCATTTCAGCATTTCTTATTAAAATGACTGTTGTTTTAGCGCAGCTTTCTTATAAATGGCGCACGAGCGTTTTGAAGCGAGGCCCCCTGCGTTTATAGCAGGATAGGGTGTTGATTTATAGATACATGCTCAATATAATTTATTGGCAACGTTAGGGTTCGAAGTTGTGGAGTTAAGCGACCTGGTGTGATCGTAATGGCTAACAGTGAAGTGGGAAAGTCGTTACTGGGAATAAATGTATGTCACAACTGTCCCTAACTTTACAGGTGTACATATTTTTGGATCCTACTCCTGGCTCTTTGTTTAAACCAGTTAAAGAGACCTGTCCAGGAACGGACAACGGAGGGAGATTTTGAGGGTAAAGCATACTCTGACAGCAATCTTCAGGTGTTTTTAAAACCTTTATTTTAGAGTGTTTCTTAGAGTTAAACTATAATTTGCAAACATAATCAAAGTGCATCGTAGATGACCTTGAAGTGGAGTTGGAAATACGGTAACTTCTGAACGTTCTGAACGATGTTTTGAGAGTTTTTGATCATGGGTTAATTGTAAGGGACATGTGAATTTAAAACGGTGTGACCGATCCATTAAATGATGCTTATAAAAAAGAGAGATGTTAGTATGCGGATTATGAGCAAATTAAGTGGTTAATTTTAACAGCTTCACCATTTTGAATTGACGTGTTACTTCATGGCTCAAGTGATTGTTTTCAAAAACCTGGCCAAAACTGAATGAGTGAAGATGACACAATTTGAGAATCGCCCGACCAAGTGACTGCCCTTGAGGTGAATGGGACCAGATAGCATTCTCCAAATATCATACACCTCTTCTGTCAAGACAGGAAACCCTCCAGAGCTGCTGTTTAATGCTGTCACGCTAGATCACAAACACTTACGGCGTTACCACACTCTTCGGGGGATTGCGATGCACTCATCAGACCGGTTTTCACACACAGGATTCTGCTATCTGGCTCGTTCTGCCATGATGCTTAATCAGATGTGAATGACTCTGTTGTAATATTCAGCGTCTGCTGTCACATGACGGAAGTCAAGATAAGAAAACCCACTGCTGACAGCTGAGTGTCATGCAGTGGCTAAAGACCGGAGTATCCAACACTTCCTTTAGTTTCAAACGTCCGTCAAACTGGAAAGTCTTCTGTTCGAGTCTGTTCTGGTTTACAGCGTTAGGGTGGCAGTGTGCTATTAATTTAAAGGAATAGAGGCTGTCAGACTTAAAGGGTTAGTTCACCCCAGAATGAAAGTTCTGTCATTAATTACCCACCTTCATGTCGTCCAAACCTATAAGACTTTCGCTCATCTTCAGAACACATATTAAGATATTTTTGATGAAATCTGAGCGCTCTCTGACCTCCATAGACAGCAACACAACTGAAATGATTCAGCCCCAGAAACTTAGTAAATACATCAGGAAAATAGTCCATGTGACATCACTGATGTCACATCCTGTTTTAACTGATGTATTTACTATCGTACTATCGTACAGTTCACAGGCATTTTCCAAATGATCCACTTGTTAGTGTAGACTTGAGTCGTTCGAAACGCACTTGTCCTCATTCAGCTGGGATATTGTCATGTTGCAAATAAACATTAATTTTATACATCACATGTTGCACTATAAAAACCCCTTCATTTCAATTGTATGTTCTTTCCGCATCCTGTGTGAAAGACCCGTAATACTAACGGTGTGTGGATGATTAATACCAGCAGTCTCTACAGTCATCACCAGTGTCACCACAAAATAGGAGAGATTCCTCCTGAAACCTCAAAATGTTAATAGGTTAGTGCTCTTTGTGTGTGTGTGTGTGTGTGTGTGTGTGTGTCTTTGTAATTGAGTGCAATAAATTTTGGTTGGTAAAAATGAGAATCGTGTATTTTGATCTCAGTTCTCATGGAGAAAAATTGTGATTTACATTTTGGCAAGAATGATCAGATAGGGCCACGCGATTTTAGACTGTTGCCAATATACGATATGCCAATAATTTTCTATTCTTTTTGTCCTATAAGCAGATGCTGATACGATAATTATTTTCTTTTTGTTACATTCGTCTCGCTTTTAGCAAGAACTCATTTGTTAGAATCAAATAAACATTTCCAAAGTTCTTTTATAATGACATTTTTCATGTTTAAAAAGAATCACATGAGTCACGTCTGAAGTCTGACTAATGAAACCAATGGTGCTCACCAACTCTTCTTCACAACTGACTTTTTAGGAACTAAACTCTTTATTCTTATATGGACGCCGGGTGATGCTGCTGACCAGATATAAAAGGACATCAAACCTGTGCTCATCACACTACCTAAATAGTAAATGAGTTTTTATGGTAATGACTGGCAGAGTAGTGTTTAGCAAATAATGTTGACCCATATGCTGTTTAGGTCAAACAAGTAGCCATTTATTCAGAGAACAGTGCTGTTGCTGTGTGTATTGTAAACCAGAGTACTGTTTAGTAACACACTAAAGCTGCTCACACACGGACGGACAAGCGCGCAGTTGCCGTGTGCGATGCTCATAGGAAACAACTGTTCAAATTTTAGAAACATGTGACTTTTTTATTAGCTTTTGAAAATAACAAGCCACTCAGATGTCAGCCATTATTTAATTTTCATATTGTTTTTGTAATTTCACAGAGAGCTTCAAAGACGACAGAGAAACTCAGAATCTCCTTATGTTCACTGCACAGGTTAAAAGAAAAGCTAAAAATAATTTGAGTGCTCAAGTTTGTCCAACACAGGTTTCTGATGATATCGATGTCGCTTCATTTTAGCAATCACATAGCAATGCCTGGCGTAATTTGTCAATTTTAAAGTAAACTGCTTGTTTTCTTCAGAAATCAAATTTAAAATCTATAAACCCATCACATGTGAGCTTAATGCAAGTCATTTGTTTTACTAAAATTGAATTGAAAACAGCTTTAGAGTTTATCTATTTTTTATTATTGTGGGGGTTAATGACAAATTAAAGAATTAAAGAACACTTCAAAACCATTTTTGTATTACTTTTGGTTCAACGTGGTTTTAAAAACATTTAACGCTTTTTGAAGAACAATCCCAAAATATCACATACTATAACCCTCAACTGATTTTAATAATAAAGTTGACCTGTTACCCAAATTGTTACGATCACCCCCACCCCCAAAAAAATCGAATTGAAAGTAAAAAAAGATTCTCCTGAAATACGCTTTATTCTAGTTATGGTATTCTTTTTAGTGATTATCGATCAGGATCATTGGCCTCAATGCGTGATGGTCAGGAGTGTATGTTACGTCAACAAGTGTTTAGTAAATCTTGGTTAACCCAAGCACAAGACGCCAGTCACCATGTTTCTGTTCTTGGCTCACAGGGATTTCCATCAAACAGTCATTAGATCAGACATGATTCAACACGACATATCCTGAAAACCTCTTCACCTCCATTGAGTTTTCCATTTCCTGCTCCACGCTCACTCACGCCAGAAACACCTCTTCTCGCTTGCTCCACTGCAAAGTTATTTTCATATTTTTCATCATATAAAATATCATATAATATATCATTTTAGCGTGTGAACGTGTGTAGACATGGCTGTATCAAATATATTCGATAATGCCGCTTCTTCTTTGCATTAGCTTTTCCTGCATGGTGGTCAGACTCTGTTTTAATGGTACGAATGTTAAAATGCAGCTTATATTTAAGACAGTCATGTGCTGATATGTAATCACTCCACTGTTTCTTAAGCTTATGCAAAATTCTGAAAGAGGAAGAGGCGATTTGAGAGGAAGTGATGACTTAAAGCGCTCCTCTACAGTATTCTAACTCGCTCTTAATTTTTTGTGCCCAGATGAGATGACGACAGACTGCTCTGGTTTGAAGTGGTGTCCCTGTGGGCTACTCGGCGCTGGACGGACGGCAGCGGAACCCGACAGTGACAGATAGAGCGGTCTTTGTCTCCAGCTCACCTGTGGTGCTCCTGGATGTTCATCAGGATGGTGCATTCAGCGTCTCTCTGTGCCTGTCTGTCTCTTCTGACTGTGCTCAGCTGTCACTCTCATGTCCTCCCCCGGCTCTCTTTTCCTATGGGTAAGGGTTACTCTTAAACTTAAAGATTTAGAACTGCAATTTTGGAGTATTTATTTATTTATATATTTTATGCCATTCGATTTTTGAAAAACCTGTGAGTTGCCGTTGTTATCTTTATCTTCTGCCCGTAGCGGTTATCAGAAGGTAATTACTCAAGTACAGAATCAAACATGACCTAAAGACCTAATTACGTTTGAAGGCGTCTTTTAATAGCGTGAATGTGCCGCCTTTACGTCACTGTTATTTTAGGACTATTTATTTACTTTTATTGTATTAATATTTTGAATTAGCTACTGTATTTGTATTATTTATTTGAATATTTCCGTTTCTTAATTTCTTTTGTTTTACTTCAGCTTTAGTCATTTTAGTGCTTAAGTCATCAATATCGCCTTGATAATTGACTGAAACTTGCTTTTATTTAATATTTTAATCTGTTTTTAAAAGCAGTAACAGGAACAAACCTCTTTTAAATTGTCTTTATTCTCCTATTTTTTTCAAATTGTCATATATATATATATATATATTCATTCTATAGTAATATTAATTAATTTATAGTAATTATTTTAGCTCGGGCTTTGTGACAAGACTACTGCAGATCTGTTCACCTGCCCTGACACTAAACGCGCTCTCAGTCTCGTGTTTATCCACCAGCACCGCACATAGTCTTCCTGTAGTCTTTTTTAGCATCCACCATACCTGTTTACTCATTTTTTGACCATGCTTTTTTTCTCGACCGTGTCTATAAATAAAGGCTCGCACTTGTATCCGATCACCTCTCGTCAACATCAGCTCTGTTACAGATATAAATATATATTCTATAATTAGGTAACGAAATGTCAGTGGCGTTACGCTTTTCATTTTTTAATGAGGCATCACAAAATACATTAGACATTTTAAATGAGATCTCGTTTAAAATGCAGTAGACAACTGAATGACTATGGAATGACCCTAGTGCACTTGGTTTAGTCGTGCACTGCAGAGACTGGTGCAGGTACTTACTGAAAGACTTGGATTAGATGCTTAGCTATGATTATGCCAGCAAGAACATTTTTTTTTCAATATATGCAATGTGCAGGTTATATGTAGAATGTCATGGCAATTATTATCGTCCGCTCGGTCACATTGGAGCAGCAAGTTGATTATAAGTATGTGATTTATAAAATGGCGAAGTATAAAAAGTAATTCTTATTATTTAGACTGCATTGCTTGCTAAAGATTTTGCAAACATTATTATTGTCCACAGACTTGAGTCAGTCTGATTCAGCCCAATATGTTCCTCCACTCTTATCATTTTGTGTGTCTTTAAAATCCAACCAGGCTAGAAATGTCAGTCCATTGAAAAGCTTTCTCCTGGACAATGGTTTAGTTTTGCACTAGCAAGACAACGAGCAAAAAGCCTAAGAGAGGTCTTTAGGACAAACAGCGTTCCATGTAGACCATACTTGGTGTTCAGATTAGAAAGCATCAGCCCGTGCAAGGAATGAAAGACGCTGTATGCACCTTCTTTAGAGGAAGTATCTGCCGTTCTCAATGGGAGATGTGAAGCAGGCGCCCTAAAATGGCCTCTTGATCTATTTCTGAAACTTCTAGTTAAGATTTCATTTCTCCATTTGATTGCAGTACAAACAGTATTTGATGCAATGCTCGCTAAAGTTGTCTTTATTCAATCAACCACACAGTAAGAACGGCAATATTCTAAAACATTATAATTCAAAATAGCAATTTTCTATCGCAGTATATTTTAATTTGCAATTTATTCCTGCGACGCAAAGCAGAATTTTCAACATCATTACTCCAGTCTTGATCACATGATCCTTCAGAAATCATTCTGATATACTGATTTAATGTTGCATTATGATTTAAGGATCATTTCATGAGTAGAAACCAATTTTTAAATATTACAATGTAATGCTTCCTTGCTGAATAAATGATCTATTACTTAAAAATAAAAAAAATACAATAAATTGAAAATACAGAATAACATATCTTAATAATAATAATTAAATACAACATCAAATAAGGTACGATAAATCAAAGCAAGCAGCGCAATACTGATTTAATTTTAATTTCTTTGGTACAAATACGTGTCTCGGTCGAACTGACCCTCTAACACACATTAAATAATGCGCTTTATGGTTTTAGGGTAATAAATCTAGGTCACAGACAAGGAAGTTGAAACAACCTACTTTTGAGAAACAAGAAAGTAAACAGAAAGTTGCAGATGAAAGTGGTTATTTGATTGTTTCTTAATGAATGAAGGCCGTTGTTCTCTAAAGCGCAGTTATTTGATAAGAGGAGGCCGTTCTGTGAGCCGGCGAAACAGGGCAGAATTAGACTGACCTGGCAAAAATAACACCAATCTGCCAAAAGGACTTGTTTATCTGAACCATGGTTAAGATGGATACACAGTTGCTTAGACATGCAGATGCATCAGTTTCGCTGATTCAGGATCAGTCATTTGACCCGAGCCTGTTCGCTTACTCGTCGTATTAACGTCCAGACATGAGCGTGAATATTACAGGGCTTAATTCAGACCGAGTCCCTGTTTCCCAGCAGCACCAATTACAGCCGTGTCAGTGAGTCAGATCACACTCACGCAGGGGATTGAGTCTGATGTGATCTACCCGTCGTTGAAACATGAAAACTAGACAATAAGCAAATAAGCAATAACCTGCAGGCCTCAGTGTACACCTTTTTGTGATCTTTCATGGTTAGCGGGATGAATTATTGTTTCAGGTATATTTGCGTCAGTAATTTCATTAGGTTGTGGACACTTTGATGGTTCATGTTGTTATTTTATTTATGCATTTATTACAAGTAGGTTGAAGCTGCGTGCAGCCTAATAGACTAATTAGTGGAACATCATGCGTTCTCCTTCATTTATACAAATAAAATTCAGATTTGATTGAAGGTTGTGGTGTGGCTTCAATAAAGTGATCAACAGCCTGCAAATGCTTTAATTAAAACCTTTTTTTCAAATTTGTGCGGTGCGGTCTTATCTCGGTTTGTCATACGACTAACAAACTGCTCCGTCAACACATTTATTTTACAGTATTTGCTAAAACCCCTCTTTTGACGCATGTCAGCTTTCTTTTTAGATATGTCATCAAGAAATGCCAATGACGTACCCATCATTCTTTATCATTGACAACGTCTTTAGTTCTGAGATCATATATTATAATCATCATGTCAATTCGACTGCGACTTTTAGAATCCGTTTATGCAACTTAAATCAAACTGGATTCATTATGATTGAGCATTAGTGTTATGATAACATGGTGAGAGCTTACTTTTCACCGTATTGCTCTCTTTGTTAGTAGAACCAGTCACTTTGGCCACCTTGTTGCAATAAATAGTCTCTTTTTACTGTGGAAAAGTGATCTAAAAGTTTAAAATAATGTTGTTTGTGCACCAATTCTCTCAAATAGCTTATAAGCAAACATATTACTAGCATATTAACTGTTTATTATTACTTATGAAACGCATCCTAATGTCTTATTCTGCACGACTGTATTTTACCTGAACTTAACTACCTTACTAACTATGAATGAGAAACAAATTAGGAGTTTATCGAGTCAAAAACTGTAGTAAAGCATGGCCAAAAAATGTACACTTTAATAACAGATAACTGGGTAACACTTTATTTTACGGTTACACCTATCTGTTGCTTATTAGCATGCATATTACTAGAATATTAGCACATATTAGTGCCTCATTCTGCATCACTGATTCTTCACAGTAGCTACATGTTAAGAATTTATTGAGGGAAAAGTCATGGTTAATAGTTACCTATCTTAAAGGAAGTTTTGATTCCTCATGTGACCTTGACATATTTAACGGATTTCCTGCGTAAAGACACGGTAGGCAGTCAAGCAAACCTCTGCTCAGTCACATTTACATTTTTCAGAGTCTGGGAAAATGCACGTCGTTTCAAGACGCCGATTTACTTTACTGGGTCAAGGAGGTTTTAAAGTTTTGGGTTACGGTTATGAATGAACTGAAGCACGTCTTCGGTTCACTTCTGTGGGCCTCGTTGAGAGAAATGCACCCTGGGGTTGCATAATTTCACAGCCGCATGCTGACTGTCACATCCACATTCTTTACAGCCCTCACAAACAAGAGAGCAGCTGATACGAGGAATTACAGGACTTCAGCTCAGCGCAGGCGCTTAAGAGGCCATTACACGCTGCCGATAAGCCAAGATTTTCTTGAAATTCCTCCTCTTTTTGCGACCAGAACGTAACTCGCTTCAGCAGAGCTTCTCTTAATAACCGCATGTATGCATCGGCTGTCTTCTGAGCTGATTGTTGTTTGAAACCTGTTGAAAACATGTCGGTTGTCATCAAAAGCAAGCCGTCATGTGAGCGAGAGATAGTGGAAATGGGCGGAGGAGGAAGAGCGGTGTCGTTCTTCTCTTGGCTCAGAGGGTTGTTTGGAGAAGACAGCTGGTATGCTGCGGCTCGGCTTTAGGATTAGCCTCCCGCGGAGCCCAGTGTTTTCATCTCGGGGTCACGACAGCGAGCGGCAGAAGAAGAACTGCGGTTGGGGCAAGAATGTGTTGATTTTAATGCGACTTAGAAGTTAATAAGCTTGCTTTTGTCGTCGAGCTTCCTTTCGTGACCTCGCTGTCCTCGCTGCCGGCGCTTTTCCAAACGCCCAGATAGTGGTGTGTGTTTCCGCAAGCTTTGGCAGGAGCTTTTCAGAGCTGAAATAGTTGCGTAACACCATCTCACCCTACTTCTTTCCCAGCTTTCTGCATGGAAAACTGAGGATGAAATTACTTTATCGGGTATCTGTCTTTTTTAATGCTGCCAAATGATTAATCATAATTAATCGCATCCAAAATACCGACATTTTTGTTTACATAATGTGTGCGTACTGTGTATAATAATTGTGTATATATAAACACACATGCACGTGCGACGTATAAAAGCAAATACATGTCAATATTTTCAATATTTTTTATATTATCAATTATATATAATATATAATATATTATCAATATTTTCAAAATATATACTGTTTGCATGCATTTATATATACATAATAAATATACACAGTACACACACAAGCAAAAACCTTAATTATAAAATGTGTAATTGTAACTTTAATTAATCAACTAATTTATACATTTTTTAACATTCATTCGTTTTGCATGTACATACAATCATTTGGATGATATAATATAAATGTGGATTTTACAATAACATTCTTTAGCCATTTCTACAAAAGATGAAATATTATTTGCACATGAATTTAATGTGTTCATGAATTAGAAAAGCATTTTCTAATGCTGTTTTCCCCCCTCCAACTCTGTGGTTTTTTGTTTTGAGTGTACGCATTGAACTCTGCTCATATTTGACCCAAGCGAGCTTCCTGTTCAAAAGCTGACATAGTTACGGATGTTAACAGACAAACAGTCACACCTTTTTGTAAAAAAAAAAAGCTTAGACTTTACCCATTTATCTGTTAAGACTTCATTTATAGATACGGTATTTAGGCTGTCATTGTTAACTACACCACTTACAGTTTCAGTTCTTGAGAATAACCTGAAGCATAGCTGTTTATTCTGAGCTCTGTACATTATCTCATGACCCTCTGTGTTTATTTTGCCTACTACAATTATCTTGACTTAAATAAGATCATGGTTCCATGTTGAAATGAAACCTAACGTTGCTGTTTTGCATGAAAACTTGTTAGACAAGAAACATTTGAAAACATTTCTTTAGAACTTTACATAAAGTAGCATTGCTTTTTCCGTGCATTGATAAGAAATGCTTCTTGAGCATCAAATCAGCTTATTAGAGTGATTTCTGATATCATATTTAAGCTAAACGTATTCAAACAGAAAACAGTTCATTTTAAATTGCAGTAATATTTTACCGCATTAAAAAAAATAAGCAACCTTGGTTAATATAATCAAAGATCCTATCAAAAATTTTAAAAATGTTACAGATTTCATAACTGAACTGTTCGGACATTCATGCTCAACCCATGCAGGTCATTAGCATACATTCATGTAGATCATGGCAGATATCACCCGAGCACGCATTATGTACACATGTGTTTGTTCTGCCGTATTAAATCCAATTAAAACACAATCAATAATTCATGCAGCAGCCTTCACATTTTGTTCTCGTTCTCATTGTTCTGCTGTCACAGGCAAGCGTTGTGGTTTATCTGTTCTTTTTATTATACAGTGTTTGCGTGCACCTTAAAGAGATCAAAGGCAGGCTTTGAGTGATCTCATAGCGAGATATTTCAGCTTTAGCCATCTTATCTTCAGTCTAGACTCAACCTGATGTAGCTAAGATATATCAGAGATGTGGTTTTTAGGGGAAGATCACTTCACAGAAAGCAGTTATTGCAGGCTTTGAGGCTCTGACAAAACGGTACAAACCACTTTTACATTTACAAACGTCCCAACTTGAGGTGAAACCAGCCGCTTGTTAAAAGAATAATGCTGCGAGTCTAATAAAAGTCGAGCAAACGCATGACAGGCGTTTATGACGCACTCTATGTTGCCTGTATAGAATCAACAGGAAGTTGTAGTTGTCTTAGCACTTTTTCACAAATAGACTTCTTGGAAATTGCAGTGTCTATCACCTG
This sequence comes from Puntigrus tetrazona, assembly GCF_018831695.1. Lineage (NCBI taxonomy): Eukaryota > Metazoa > Chordata > Actinopteri > Cypriniformes > Cyprinidae > Puntigrus > Puntigrus tetrazona. Next base: position 5,144,561 of record NC_056717.1, on the reverse strand, counting down.
GGGAGCTAGACGTCAAGGTGGTGAATTTAAGTTGAGATTTAAGTCAAGATTTTTGTGTGTGTGTAATTTCTCAAGCTAGGTTGCAACAAAACCATGATCGTGATTTTAATTCAAATTTCGTAAGTAGTCGACCACTATTATTGTCTCTCACAGGCCAAACCTCAAGATTAGAACATCAGCTGGTGTCTCAGCTCGGTTTGATGCATCAAGTTGTGTCATTTGTGTTTGGTAAACTGATCTCTTCATCAAAAACCTGCAGGCTCCAGTTCTCACCAAACACTGCGTCATTGTCGTGAGAACTGCATTTTTGTCTTTTGCTAATGACCGGTTGCTTGCGGAGACTTGGCTGCCCTCTGGTGTCAGTGGTTATATCCCAGTTTCTCTTATCGTTGCTCTCTCAGCGTCTTTACAAAGCGTATGGCTAATCTGAAGGCTGCTTCTTAAGAAACCAGCAGTTTTGGAAAAATTCCACCAGCAACTGTAGCTGTTTTACTTGCAGTACTGTAATAGTGCTACTGATGTTATATACTGTACACGTAGTAGCTGTAATTTGTATTAGATATTTTGACTAAATTTACCCATTTAACTCATTGCCCTTGTTACCTTTTGTCCATCTGTGTTTTAAATCACCTCAGAATAAAATAATAATTGCATTTGGAAAAGCAGGCCTTAAGATGGACTGTTAAATATGATAAATGCTTTTTTTTTTTTGATTATTCACATCATATGGGCTCCATGCCTTAACTTTTATTCTGACATTATTCACTCGTCCTCATGTCATTCCAAACCCACAAGGCCTTAGTTCATCTTCAGAACATAAATGAAGATATTTTGATGAAATCTGGGATATTTATAACCTTGCATGTTCAGCAATGCAACCACATTCAAAGTCCAGATAGTGAGTAGCACTGTTTAAATGGTTCATGTCACATCCGTGGTTCAACCTTAACATGAATTTCTGAAGATAAACGAAGGTCTTATGAATTTTGAATTTTAATTTTGATCTATGAACCAAATATTGACTTATTTTTCTTTGTCAGTCGCTAAATATGATTTTATCTTTTGTTATTCTGGCAAACGCACTCATTAATTGCAATAAAAATATTGTTAATCATTGATATCTATACAATCAGACAGTAATTCGCCGTCATATTTCCAATTCTGTTTCTGCTCTTTAATTCCCTTTTCTGCTGCGTCACAGGTGACCCAGGTCGTTCCCTCAGTATCTTCACAAACCCTGACGTTTACAACACCACCACGCTGTTGCTTAGCAATGACGAGGCCACGTTATTCGTCGAGCACGCGCGATGCCGTTCTCGCAATCGGCGTCCGGTCAGAGTGATGCGATGACCTTGAAGGAGAAGGTCAGTGGGATTTTGTTTTAACCTAAACATCCACCGTGTCAGTGGAAACCAAATCAGGATAATAGAAACCAACATTTAAACTAAATTATAGACTGTTTGTTATTAATGGATCATCCCTCAATGCTGTTTGGTCAATGCAGCCTTCACACGAGACTCATTCTTCACAATTACGTCTCGTGTTTCACAATACAGTAACGGCTTCCATAGCAAATCATTATTTTGCTGCATAGCAACTTTCTGTTATATCACATACATGGCACTTTTGTACCTAAATGGGCATATAATTATGACTATAATCAAAATTCAGCAAGTTCTTTCATACATTGTTGCTAGAATAATTAAGCTATTGTAAGATTACTTTTACAATAAATATTAGCTTTTTTTGTTGAAATAATTATTTCTTTTGTTAATCAGCGTGCCCTGAAAATTGAAGTGATTTAATGTGTGTATGTTTGCACACATGCATATATTGTGCTTGTTTTCTTTTCATTTTAATAAGCTTAATAATAAATACACATTTGTGTTGAATCTGACCCATTTTTCATACTCTCTTTACAGTTGGACTGGTCTCCGTCAGAAAAAGATCTTACTGACTGTGCTATGAAAGGCAAAATGAAGGTATGGGAAATCAGCCGCTTTCGGCCCGACCTTTTTAACCCCTGTGTTAAAATATGGGTCTTCATAAGCCGCATATGTTTAACCTAACCCTCTATTCCACCCACAGATGGACTGTCATAACTTCGTGAGGGTTTTACAAGTGCTGAACTCCACTCATATGTTCTCCTGTGGAACCTTTGCCTTCAGCCCGCGCTGCATCTACATCGTAAGACACACAGCATCCGTCTTATCACAGTTATTTTTGCCCTCGGTTTACTCCTATTAGGTTGCAACAAGTGATAGACCAGTAGAATTTTCATATTTACATTAGAGCCTTTTATAATTAAATCGGTTTCTATTGTGTTAAATTTGTCTAGACTGTATGCAACCACTAGACCGGATATGACGTGTTCTAATTAAAGCCTTTGAGGTGCAGGGTGAAAATGACGTATATTTTGCTGCATTCATTCTTCATTTATTTTGCAAAAGTGAATAACAAGTGGAGGGCAACGGTTAAAAGTTCTGTGTGGCTGCCATTGGGTGGCAAATAGCAATAATCTATTTGAGTTAGTGGAAGGCTTTTTTACTGTCAAAGGGCCCGAGTTCATGTAATGTCCACTTTTAGTAAGATTTGATTAGTTTAAGACTTTAGTGCTCTTATGGTACTGTGCACTTTAAAGATGGAAACTTGCGTGACTGTCCTTCATACACCATCGAGCTTTCTGAGATCCAGTCATGCATGCACTTTTAGTGCCTCTTCCTCACTCTGTGCTTTCATGAGTGTGAGAGGAGAAGATCTGTACGTGTGTGCGCAACATAGAAAGCTTTCTGTATGAAACCGCCGTGGCCTGTGAAGGATTTCTCATCGCTTTTTAATTTTTCAGATCAAATCTGAACAATCAAGAGTGAACATGTGGCGTGAACCTTTTCCTAGTCTTATTGCTTCAAGTTGTGATCAGTTTATTAATGTTCATATGCTTTATGTGCTCGCATCTGCAGAATTCAGAGACATTTTCCATGGCTACAGGCCCCAGCGGTAAGCCAGAAGAAGGTAGAGGCCGGTGTCCTTATGACCCGTACCAGAAAAACACTGCCATTACTGTGGGTAAGAACCTTTCCTCTATTGGAAACATAACAAACTGGCATTCGGTTGATTGGTGTTGCGTAAAAGAAGCATAGCTGGAAGTTAGGCTGAAATCACTATAAACAAATTGGTTGGTTTTAGCATGTTAATGGTTATGGTTTTGGCAGACTGTATCTGCTACATATGCTATATAATCTTCAGAATAAGCAGAGGCCAATCACCTTGCGATTGAACTAGAAGACTAACAGATTTATGCAATATTACAAATGAATAGAGCTTGATTTATCGTCTTGTATTCAGAGGTTTTTGGTTCAGTGACAAATATATATTTTTAGTCATACTTGGGAAGAAGGAAAACACTGGTCATCAGGTCTTTGTAATCACAAGGACACTGCGTTTACTTGGATCTGGTTTGAAACGAAACCTCATAATCTATACAAAGGGAAAAAAGTAAAGGACCGAATACTGAGCCCTGTGGAACACCACATTTTTATTTCATTTTTTGTATTTACGCAAACAAACCGGTATCTTAACAATGTATAAAAGTAAAAGCATGCAGTGTAATCAAATAAAATGTTAAAATGTCAAATATAGACACCAAGAGAAAAATGCCAATGTCGGGTGTCACTGTTAGAGTGCAACGCAACCTAAAGTGTTTTGGTAATTTGCAGACGTTGCTCTCGCAGGTTAGTTGTGTCTGTGGAAAGGGCCTTGGCGCAAAGAAGAATAGAGTTGATGATAGAGAGAGAGACGGGTAGATTTCCCTCAGTGAACAGACACCATTAATCCTCTTGCTCTTAAAACCTAGTGTTGATCTACTTATCTTTGGGTGGCCGACATGTGACTTCAGACATGAGGCCTGAGAACGTTCACTTCACATTTACCTCACCATCGGTCGGACACGCTTGATTATGTGCCCACAATCCTTAGCTTTATCTAACTTTTCTTTTGTGATTGTCTATATCTGGCTTTGTGAGACGAAAATGTGAAGCTGCAAACACATCAGTTTTTAAATGAACACAGAAATTATGGTTTTGCCATAGACCAGTATCAAAGTCTTAACAAAATGAATAATGCCAACCACAAATAGTTGGTGGCAGATCAAGCAAAATGTAGAATGTGAATGAAGGATGTTGGTATTTGGCGCAATATAATGCTTCTTTACTTGCTTTTCAGATGGAGAACTGTACAGGAACGGTGGCAGACTGCGGGAACTGGCCGTCATTTCGCGACGCGGGCGAGGGCGGCGTGTTGATCGCGCTGACCACTGTGTACGGTCTCCATCTGCTGCTTTAGCGGCTAAATACCAACATCTTCATTCACATTCTTCTTCTGACTTTAACTTGATCATTATGTTCATTTTGTGCTTCCAGTTTCTCGTTTGCTGGTCTATGTGGGCGCCAACAATTTCTGTGTTCATTAAAACTGTGTGTTTACGGCTTCTAAAGCCAGGCTATAGACAATCTGAAAAGTTGGGCAAGGCAGTTAATGGGCGCACGCATAATCAGCGTGTCCATTTTCCGTGTTGGTAATGTGTTTGAGCGTTACTCGGCACTAAATGCGAAATGCATGTCAGCTCGCAAACTAAATGGATCGGCGCTGGAATTTAAAACGGAAGGGTGTGGTGTCTGTTCACTGAAATCTACCGGTCTCTCTCTTCTTATCATCAACTCTGTTTAACTGGCGCCGAAACCACTCTGGTTCACTTGCTGCGACAGCGATGAAACCACCAAAGAATTGCGTTGCTGCAAATGACACCCGACCGTGGCGCGACCGGTATCAACGACATTTTTAACATTTTGTTGATTACACTGCATCTGCACATACATTAAGACTGCGATTGTTCTTGTAAATACAAAAATGAAATAAAAAACAATTGTTCCTGAAGACTTCTTTTCGCTGTATAGATAGCAGTTTAGTTCAAACGATAATCACTAGTACAGACATTGTTTCGAAATAATTTCGCTCTTCCCCAGCTATGACTTCAAAAATATATTTGTCACTGAACCAAACATACGAGCCTGAACGATAAATCAGCTCTATATTGCGTTGTACGCTCGTCTTGTTGATCTTCTGGTTCGTGTAGTGTTGACATAACTTATTCTGAAGATTACTATGGCATATGTGGCGAATACGACTCTGCCAAACCATGACTTAAACAACATGCTAAAAACCAACCAATTTATTTATGGTATTTCGGCACAACTCAGCTTTATGCTTCTTTTACGCAGCGCAACTCAACGAATGCCGAGGCTGTTATGTTTCAATGAAGGAAGATTCTTACCCGTATGGCGTGTTCTGAAATATGAATATAACACGACCTCTGCTATTTCTGAAAGCACGCTGAACTGGCACCGTGGAAATGTGCAATTCTGCAGTGCGACATAAAGCGCTGTGAACGTGAATAAACGATCACAACTTGGCAATAAGACACAGGAAAAAGGTTCAGCCATGTTCACTCTTGATGTTAGTTTGATCTGAAAAAATGGCGATAATCCTTCTGTTGCCAGTGATCTTATCATTAGCGCACACGCCTGAGTCTTCTCCTCTCACATACAGAAGAAGGCACTAAAGATGCATGCGTAACTGGACTCTCGAAAGCTCGATGGTAACATATGGCGTTTCAGTCACGCAGACTCCATCTTTAAGTGCAGTACCATAAGGCACTAAGTCTTAAACGGCCAAATCTTTAAAAGTGAACATTACATGAACTCGGGCTTGTTTTGTGCCTTCCGCTAACTCAAATGAATTGTGTTGCCAATGGCAGCCACGCAGGGCTTTGGCGTTGCCCTCACTTGTTATTCGCTTTTTAAAAATAAATGAAGAATAATGCGGCAAACCTAAATCATTTTCACCACCACCTCAAAGAGCTGAATGAGGCTGCGTCCTTTGTCGGTCTGTGGTTGTACGGTCTGAACAAATTGCTGCAATAAAACGATTTATTATGAAAACTTTCTAATGTAAATATGAAAATTCTGCACAGTGCTCACTGTTGCAACTGGCAGAGCAAGCTAACTGTGATGGCGATTGCTATTCTCTGCGATATAGATGCAGCGTGAACTGAGCTGGTTCCTGAAGGCTATGTAGTGATTCAGCGCTTGTAAAACCTGCGAAGAATTATGACGATCCATCTGTGGAGGTGAATAAGGTGGAATTAGCATATGCGACTTCATGAACGCTATTTTTAACATAGAATTAAAAGGCAGACGCTGTTCCCATGCAGCTCATTTTCACTGTAACGCGATCAATGCTGCGACAGAACGCCAATCAGCTGTAAAGTATGAAAAATGAGTCAATTCAACACGAAATGTGTTATTTGTATTAAGCTTATTAAATGAAAGAAGCTGGCTTTAATATAACTGCGTAAATGATACGCACATTAAATCACTTCATTTTTCGAGAACGCGTAACAAAAAGAATAATTATTTCGGCAAAGAAAACTAATGTTTATTGTAAGAAACAATCTTGCAATAAAGCAATTATTCTGCGGCAATGTGAAAGAGCTTGCTGAACACGATTATGTCATAATTATATGCTTATTGCAAGTACAGCGTGTGATATAACAAGCTATGCAACAGTGTGATTGGCTATGAAGCGTTACTAATGTACGGGCGTGGTGTGAAGGCGTAGACTGCATTGATAGTAACATTGAGGATATCGTAATGGCAAGCGGTCTACTCGAAAGCCCAGTTTAAGTTTCATTATCTGATTTGAATTTCCACTGACGCCGCGATGATGTTGGAAACAATCCCCGCGGTATCGCTACGACGACATCGATCGGCGACGGCATCGGCAATCTGCGTGACACCGTCATGCTGCTTAACAGCATGTCGAGATTTGAGAAACATTTCTGAACGCAATAACATCAAAAGAAAATTAAACGAAACAGGAAATTGAAATGTGGCGACGCAATTACTAATGATATATAGATAACAACCTATTTTATTGCAATTAATGATGCGTTCTGAAATAACAAAATAAAAATCATGTTAACGACTTTGACGAAAAAATAAGTAATATTGTTCGCCGTCAGGTAAAAATTCAAAAATTCATAAGACCTTTACATCTTCAGGAAATTCATGTTGAAGTTGAACCACGGATAGCGACATGGCTCGACTAGTAGTGTACTCATCAGACTTGAATGTGGTACATTGCTGAGCATCCCAAAATTAAATATCGATTTCATCAAAATAATGTTCATTTATGTTCTGAAAGACATGAACTGAAGCACTGTGAAGTTTGTATTTTTATGAAAGGTGATGATAATGTCAGAATAAAGTTAGGCATGCTGTTAATGATAATCAAAAAAAGCATTTATGCATGTTAACTGATCAAATAAACATAACTTTCAAGCTCTGTGTATTTTATTCTGGTGAGCAAACACAGATAACAAAGGTAAGTGATGGTAAATGGGTAAATTCAGTCCGTGACGTTACGGCTTTACTGCGTATTGCGTACTCGCATCGGTAGCCTGTTGTGCTGCAAATAAAACGGCGTGAATTTTCCCAGGCTGCTGGTTTGAAGCGGCCTTCCGAATGACCATACGCTGTAGACGCTGAGAGGCAACGATGGAAGAAACACAGGATAACCGCTGACCAGAGAAGGCTGCAGCCAAACTCTCCGCCAAGCAGCCGGTCGTGGCAAGGGCAAAGATGCAGTTCTGCGACGAAAATGTTTACGATATTTGTTGAAGAACTTACTACAGTGTTCACCAAGCTGCAAATGACACAACTTGATGCATCCGAAACGAGCACAGAACACCAGCTGATGTTCCTGTCTTGAGGGTTTTGGCCTGTGAGAAGACAATAATGAGTGATGCGACTATACGAAATTTAAATTAAATCGCGATCATCAATTTTTGTTTGCAACTGGCAATACACACACAAATCTTGACCATCTCAGCAAATTCACCGCATGTCCCAGGTGATAGGCACTGCAGTTTCAAATCTGACTGGCAACTGCAACTTCTGATGATTCTATACGAACGCATAAGTGGCGTCATAACGCCTGTCATCGCGTTTTGCTCGACTTTTATTGAACTCGCAGCATTACCTGTTTGAACAGCGACAATTTCACCTGAAACGGACATTGTAAATAACAAAAGTGGTTGCCGTTGTCAGGCAAGCCTACGTAACTGCTGCAACAGTGTGCTAAACCACGTCTGCTGTTGTCTTGGCTACGGCTCGAGTTGTCTGAGCTGAAGATAAAGGCAGCTGAAACTGAAATATCTGCGTATGTCGAAACCTATTGATCTCTTTTAGTACTAACGCCAGACACTGCTATAATAAAAAGAGCAGATAAACCACAGCGGCTTTACCTGTGACTGGCACAGGCTGATGAGCGAGGCAAAATAATGAGGCTTTGCTGCATGAGCCGTGATTGTGTTTTATTGGTTTTGCTCGACGGGGAACAAACTTACGTATTGTATAATGGGTGCTCTGTATCGCCGTGATCTACGTGAATGTAACGTGCGTGAGTTGAAAATGAATGTCGAACATTCGGTGTGAAATGTAACATTTTACAAAATTTTTGACCAAGATCTCTTTAGGTATATTAACGGAGTTGCTATTTTTGTCTTGGTAAAATGTTTGTTAAATGAGCTATTTTGAATACGTTTGGCAAATGCATTGTCGAAAATCACTCTAATAAGTTTGATGCTCAGCTTCTTATCAATGTAAGCTTTGTCTTCACTATGTAAAAAGTTCTAAAGAAATAATTTTCCAAATATTTCTTGTCTAATTTTCATGCAAAGCGCTGCAACATTAATTCATTTGTATGGGGTATGATGTATTTGAAATAAAGATATTGTATTAGGCCAAATAAGTCATGAATATGCAAAAACTCAAAGCATAGATATCTCAGAAACTGAAACTGCTCAGTGTGCTATTAACAGGCAACCTTCAAATACAAACAATATAAAAGAAGTGAAATAAATGGAAGTAAGTATCTAAGCTTTTACAAAATGTGTGCTATTTGTCTGTGCATCATAACTATAATCAAACTTTTAATTTAAGCTACGCTGGAGCAAAATTCAATAAACACTCAAAACCACGAAATTGAAGAAGAGCACAACGATGGCATCTTTTCACGAACTAATGAACACATTGGAATTATAAATAATGTTTCATCTTTTGTAAATAATAAAAAAATATTGTTATAAAATCCATTTCTAATATATCATCCAAATGATTGTATCTTCACATGCAAGCAACAGATGTAAAAAATTAAATTATTTAAAAACAAAGCCAGATGATTAATTACTGGTAATCACGACATAATTGGAATTTTTGCTTTTGTGTGTGTGCTGTGTATATTTATTATGTATATATAAATGCGTAAACAGTATGTATTTGAAAATATTGATAATATGATATGTATTATATATAATTGACAATGTAAAAATATTGAAAGCTATTAGTCATAACTGTTAACTTTTACTCATCTTGCGACTCTGCTGTGTGTTTACTATACAGTATTATACACGTACACACACGTGCTGTAAGCAAAAAATAATAGATGACTGAATAACGGGTATGAATCAATAATTTGGCAGCATTAAAAAAAGCATATACCCAATAAGTAATTTCGTCTCGGTGCAGCTGGCTAGGAAGTGAATGGTGTGCGTAACCCTTTCGCTCTGGCTCACTGTAAGCTGCGAGAAGGCTACTACCTGTCATAACCCGGTGGCGCCGTGGCGGCGGTTTTAACGATCGCGAAGAAATGGGCGTGCGCGCAAGCTTATTGCTGCAGAGTGGCGTGCGTCAACGCATTCTTGCCCAACCGCAGTTCTTCTGCTGCCGTATCAGAAAGCGACCGAATGAAGCACTGAAGGAAGGCAGCTCTAAGCCGAAGACACGCGCTCTCCCTTACCGGCAATATTTCTCAAACAACCCTCTGAGCCAGAAGGCGGCAACACTACCTCTGCTTACATTTCTACACTATCTCGCTCACGTAACGACTTACTGATGACCCAGCCGGCACGGCATGTTTCAACATTTTCAAACAGCAATCGCTCGAAGCAGCGATCTCTGCCACATGCGTTGTGCTGAGGCGTTCGGTCTGATGTAAAAGGAGTGGCTTATCGGCGGCGTGATAACCTCTTGCGCAACGAAAGCAATCTATGTTGCGTATCGCTAACTCTTTATTTGGTGAAGATATTGAATGTGACGATCGGCATGCGGCTATGTATACGGCCCCGAGGTGGCGAACCGAAGGCGTCTTCAACCGTTCATAACACGTAACCTAAATCGCTTGACCAATAATGCGTGGCTGATACCCCAGCTTTGACGTGCGACACTACGAACTCTGAAAAAATAGCAAGGCTTTGGCTGAAGGTACAACCACCATATTAACTAGCGAAATCGTTAAATATAATCGAGGCACGTGAAGAATCAGAAACTCCTTTTAGGCTCAGATGACTGACCAACCGTGACTTTCACAAATTAACGGCGTGTAGCTGTGAAGTGTGTTTGAAATGAAGACGCTATCTGTGTATGTTGGTAATATGCATGCTAACAACAACAGATGAGTGTGTTTGTAAAGTGCATTTTGGCCGTGCTTTGCTGATTTTTGACTCGATAAACTCTAATTTGTTCATGGATAGTTAATTCGGTAAACTACGATCGACACGAAATAGACATTGAGATGCGTTCATAGTAATAATAAACGATTAATAACTCTTTATTAATATATTTTGCTTATAAACTTATTTGAAAATTGATGCACAAACAACGACATTTTACTTTTAGACCACTTTCAGTAAAAGAAGATATTTATTGCGGCAATAATGTATGACTTTGGTTCTGGCAAAGAGAGCAATACGGTAATAGCTCGCTCAATAATCCAGTTTGTTGGAGCCATAAGCAGAATTCTAAAAATGTGATCGGAAGGCTCATTGTGTTATAATATATGATCTCCAGAAAGAACAAAGGCGTTGTCAATAAATAAATGACAAACAAATATTAACATTCTTGATGACATGTCTAAAGAAAACTGACATGTTTCATAAGTACTGTGAAGCAAATGTGTTGGCCAGGCAATTTGTTAGTCGTGCAAACCAGACATTACGCACCTCTAAGTGAAAAAGGGCACAGTAAGCATTTGCAGGCACTGTTGTGTCAACCACACCCTGTACTCAATCAAGCCTCTGATTTCTTGTATAAATGAAGAGAAGCATGATATTCCCACTAGTATTCTATTGGCTTTGCCTTCTTCTTATAATAAATGTAAATAAGCAACAGCATGAACACAGAAATGTCCCACAACCTAATAGTACTGACATAAACCTCCTGAAACAATAATTCATCGTAATATGAATACAAAAAACAATACATAACTACGAAGACATTACTTATTGCTGTATCTGAATTTTCATGTTTCAACGGCGATCATCTATGGAATAATCCCCTGCGTGGTGTGTCTGACTCTGTTTTCGCGACTGGCGCTACAGATAAGCCACTGTAATTCGCTCATGTGGGCGTTATCGACAGTGGCGAGCTCGAGATGTATTTGATCTGGTCGGCGGAAACGATGCGTACTATTATCCATCTTAACCATGTTCGAATACTTTAACAATTGGTGTTATTTTGCCGAGGTCGGTCTAATTCTGCCCACTGTTTCTGGCTCAACGGCCTCGCTTTATCTAACTGCGCTTTGAGGAACAGCGACTTCATTCGTCAAGAAACAGTCAAATGACACTTTTCATCTGCAACTTTCTATTACTTTTCTTGTTTTCTCAAGAAATGAATTGTTTCAACTTCCGCTGTCTGTGACACCTAATTTTATTGCCTAAAACCCTTAAGCATTATTTAATATTGAAAGATAAGTTAGGCTGCGTATATGTTATGCCAAAAGTGAAAATTAAATCGATATTAACTGCTAACGATTTATCGTACTGTTGATATTTATATTTAAAGTATTATTAGATATGTTATTCTGTATTTTCAATTTATTGTATTTTATTTTAAGCAATGGAAATGTCATTTATTCAACGGAAGCATTACGTATGATATTTAAAAGTGATTTCTACTAAATCAAATGATCATGGGGGTATAATGCAACGATAAACGGCTTATATCAGAATGATTTCTGAAGTATCATGTGATAGACACAGAGTATAATTGCTTTATAAATATCTTGAAATATTGCAAATTAAACGCTCTGCGATAATGCTATTTTAATTATAATATTTTAGAATATTGCGTTGCTTACTGTGGTTGATGAATAAAGACTGACTTTAGCGGCATTGCATCGGCTCTGTTTTGTACTGCAATCAAGCTCGGAGAAATGTCTTAACTAGAAGTTTCGAAATGGAAGAAGGTACCCAGGCGTATTTCCATTGGCGGCTGAGCTTTCTCTAAGAAAGGTGCATGCAGCGTCTTTCGTTCCTTGCGCGAGCTGACTCTTTCACAATCTGAACGCGAAACATGGTGTGCATGGAGGCGCTGTTTTAGCTCTGAACTCTCACTTGGGCTTTTGCTCGTTGTCTTTACTTGATTTGCAAACTAAACCATGTCCCAGAGGCTTTCGGACCATTTCATTCTAACCTGGTTGGAGCACAAGACACACAAAATGATGAAGTGGAGAAGCTCGACAGGCTGGTGAACGACTTCAATCAATGGTTTACAATAACTGTGTTTGCAAAATGTGCAACCTTTCATGCGTCTAATAATAATTGCACATACTTCGCCATTTATAAATGCAGCACTTATAATCGGCGCTGCGTAATGACAGGCTGTTCGACAATGGGCATTCACATAACACTGCGCATTACGCTGCTGTTGAAGAACATTCTTGCTGTTTTTTGTAATCGCATAGCTGGCATCAATCCCGGCTCTTTCGGCGAAATGCCTGCGCCGATGCGGTACTGCGACTAACCAGTGCGCAAGGTCATTCCCATAGTCCTTCGATTGTCTACTGCAGCGGATCATTAAAATGTCACAGCTGCTATTTTTGTGATGCCCTCATTAAAATGGCTTGTGGCATACTGACCTTTAAGACCACCTAATATAGAATATGTTGCTGTGCTGTGGCTGGCAGAAGACAGGCTCCGGTCTGAAAGTGCGACACTGACTATGAACATGATCAAGAAAAAAAGCATGATCCAAAAAATGAGTAAACATGTGAATGCTAGCGACAGCAAATGTGACCTTTGAAACAGACAAACACGAACTGAAGCGGCATGGCAGGGCGAAATGAACAAGCTCTGCAATAATCAATAAAGCTTGACTAAATAATTACAACAAATTAATTAATATTACTATAGAACGAATATACTGCTATATATATGACAATTTGAAAACAGAAGAACAAGGCACAATTTAAAAGAGGTTTATTCCTGTTACTGCTGCAAAAACTCAATTAAATAAGTTTCAATCAGTATCAAGCGACAATGATGACTAGCTTTAAAAAATGACTTAAAAACTAGTAAACAAAAGAAATGTAAGAAAGCAGTATTCAAATAAATAATACAAATACGATAACTAGTCAAGTATTAATACAATGAAATGAAATAAATAGTCCTAAATATTTCAGTGTGACGTAAGCGTACATTGCATGATAAAAGGCCTTCAAGCGTAGTGCGTCTTTAGGCTCATGTTTAATTCTGTGCCACCTTCTGATGGCAGCTGCGGATGAAGACAAAAGATGCTGCGACAACTCACAATTTCAGAGCAGTGGCATAAATATGTAAATAAACAAATACTCCCAAAATGCAGTTCTAAATAACGTTTAGGTAACCCTTACCCATAGGGAAAAGGCAGAAAGGTTTATGAGTGACAGCTGGCACAGTCCCGGGGGCCACAGAAAGCGCTGAATGCACCATCATCGAAATTTTCACAGGTGAGCTGGAGACAAGGAGCAGCTCTGTCTGTCGCTGTGGGAATTTCACCTGCGTCGTCTTGTTGGAACACCATAAACCAGGCGATGTCGTCGCTCATCTGAGCACAAAACAGGCGAAGTTAGAAACTAACAACCAGGTTTGTAAGCTTAAGCGCAGTGAGTATGTTCACACTGGCGGCACGCGACTGTCTTAAATATAGCTTGCATTTAACATTGCGTACCGACCAAGCAAGTCTGACCACCATCCGAAAGCAATAAGAAGAAAGCGACATTGCTCGAAAGTGTATTTGACTGCGGCTTCCACGCGATACCTTGCATTAAAATGTTATGATATATGATACGCATGATGAAAAATATGAAAATAACTGCGTGAAGCTGGCTGAAAGGCTGTTTCAGCATTAGTGGCGTGGAGCGAAATGGAAAACTCAATGAGTGAGTGAGATATGTCGTGTTGAATCATGTCTGATCTAACTGTTGTTTGATGGAAACTCGATAAACAAAGCGTGCGTCTTGTGCTTGGAGATTGGCCTTAGACACTAAACACTGTTGACGCCTCTGACCATCGCACATTATCTGACCATTAATCACTAAAAGAAATACCATAACAAACAAAGCGTATTTCAGGAGAATCTTTTTCAATTATTCGGGGGGCGACGGCATTTTTGAAGAAGAGAGGGTAAATCACTTTAATTTAGGTAACAGTCAACACATTATTAAAATCGGTGAGGTATAGTATGTATTGATGTTGAAAAGCATTAAATGTTTTAAAACCACGTTGGCTCAACATTAATGCAAATAATTTTAGTATTCTTTGAACTAACTAATTTGTCATTAACTACAACAATAAAAAATAGATAAACTCTAAAGCGCTGATAATTCGAACACAGTAAAACAGAAGCTTGCATTAACTTCACATGTGACTGGAGTTTATAGATTTTAAATTTGATTTCTGAAAAAACAAGCAGTTACCAAAATTGACAAATGCGCCGAACGTACTATGTGTTAGCAAATAGTGTTTGTCAGTATCGTAGAAAACTGTGTTGGTTTAATAATTCTATTTTTAACTTTTCTTTAACACAATGCGACATTCATAAGGAAGATTCTGAGGCTATACAGCCAGATCTTTTAAAACTCTCTGTGAAATTACAAAAAACAACTGTAGTAAATAATGGCTGACTTGTCTGAGAGTATTGTTATTTTCAAAGCTGAAAAAGTCGCATGTTTAAGGGCGATTATTTCCTATGCGCTGCGCTTTGTCGTCGGCATTAATGTTGGCACGGTGATGATTGCTAAACGCACTGTACCACAGCAACACGGCACTGTTCTCTGAATAAATAATGCTTGTTTGACTAAACTAGTCAGCATTATTTACTAACACTTCTCTGCCGGTCGTACCATAAACTCATTTTACTATTTGAAGCAGTGTGATGACACGGATTTGATATCGCATCGGTCGGCAGCATCACCGAGGCATCCGTATAAGAAATAAAGAGTTTAATTCCTAAGTCGGTGTGAAGAAGAATTATTGAAACGCCATTGAACCTAAACTCGGCGTATTTCATGTGATTCTTTTTAAACGTAGAAAATAAAATATAAAAGAACTTTGAAATGTTTATTTGATTCTAACAAATGATTCTTGCTAAAAACGAGCTTGAATGTAACAAAGAAAATGATATCGTATCTGGCATCTGCTTAGCAAGGATAAGACAAAAGTGTTATACTCAATATATTAACAACAATCTAAAATAAGCGTGGCGTACTATTTGTCGTGCAAATGTGAATCTGCGAATTTTCTCCATGAAAACTGAAGTCAAGCTGCATTCTCATTTTCAACAAAAACTATTAAATCGATACAAAAATTTTAAACACACACACACAAGCAACTATTGCATTTTGAAAGGTTTCGAGAGAATCTCTCTATTTTGTGGTGAGCACTGGTGTTGTTCGTTGAGAACTATGGCTCGTGTCATCCGCACCACGTTAATGTGCGGTCTTTCACACCGGGATCTCATGAAAAAGTATACAGTGAAAATGAAGGGCCTGGTGCAGCATGTGATATATAAGAGGCTGACTTGTGACAATGTATCCCAGCTGAGGTGAACAGTGCGTTCAACGACTCAAGTCTACAACAGAATGAATCATTTGGAAAATGCCACGTAATAAATAGCTCGTCAGTTAAGAGCAGGATGTGACATCGGTGATGTCACATGGATATTACCGATGTATTTACTGGTTTCTGAGGCTTCAGCATCATTTCGGTGTGTTACTGTCTATGAAAAAGAAGTCAGCGCTCAGCATCAAAATATCTTAATATATGTTCTGAGAAAGATGAACGAAATCTTACCTGGGCACGGGCTTGTTCTATAGTGGTGATAATGACGAAAAAAAGAACTTTACCCAGGAGAGTGAACTAACCCTTAGTCGGCGGCCTCTATTCAACTGCCACTAACGCTAGTAAATGACGGGCTCCAGTGGCGTTTTTGGTGTTCTTTAAAAAGGAAGATATTATCGATCTTCAACATGCGTGACGCTCGACTGTCGCTGATGAAATTTCTTATCTTGACTCAAAATAAATATGACGGCGAGCATCTGAATATTACAACAGAGATAAATTCACATCTGATCAGCATCATGTGGCTGAACGAATAACGAGAATCTATTGTGTGAAACCGGTCTGATGGTATCATAATCCCCGAAGTATTAATGGCGCGTAGTGTTTGTGATCTGGCGTGACAACGATGACTAACAGCTCTGGAGGAACTCTGTCTTGCCCGAAGAGGTAATGTGATATTTGGAAGAATATATCTGGTCCATTCACCTCGAAGCGAGTCTGATAGGGCATTCTCAAGTGTGTCATCTCACTCATTCGAGATTTGCCAGGACCACAAACTGTCACTTGAGCCGTAATGTTCATCAATTCAAAATGGTGAGAGCATGTTCAGGCTGTTAAAGTAACACTTGACATGATCACATCACTAACATCTCTCTTTCAAATATTTGTATGGTCGATCACTAGATACAAGTCACATTAACCCATGATCACTCTCAGGTACATCGCTCAGGTTCATGTTAAAGCTCAGGTCACTAAATCTTGTTATGTTTACCAGTTCAACTCTGAAAGCTGCTCTAAAAAATAAGGTTTTAAAAAACACCACAATTGCTGTCAGTAACTTACCCTCAAATCACTCGACCAGTCGTTCTGAACAGGCCTCTGCCAACAGTTTAAACAAGAGGCAGAGTAGGGTCAAGCATTCAATATGTACGCCTGTCAGAGATGAGACAGTTATGACATACATTTCCCGTGACGTTTGCTAACGACCGGCCGATGCGTCACGCAAACTGCGCAGCTTTCAAACCTAATGATGCCGGTATATATTGACGTAACATCTATAAATCGGCACTATCCTGCTATGACGCTGAAGTACAGCTTCAAGCAACTTGTCTTTCCGACTATAGAAGCTCGCTAAACTCGACTGTGAAATGCGAAGACGTGAAGGCCGGTGCAATTTCTTGCGCGATATGTAACTATGATAAATAATACGCAACCAACGCGATGTTAAATGGAACTGATGAGTTGACTTGAAAGTAGAATCGCATGAGCGCAAGCGCCAACAAACCTCGCATCATACTCGGGTCTTTTCCGCGCATCGTTCACAATGGTGCGTCGTCGAACACTACGAGCAAGAAGCATATTCCCCAGCCTGCTTGGTCAAGAATGCTGAGCTAAAAACAAGCAGCCGACACAACTGAGGAGGACTATAAAACGTTTTGCGTCAAAGATGTCTGAGACTTTTCACGTCATGCATTTCAAGGAGATGTGAAGACTTCGGCCTACTCACTAGAACTGAAGATAAATAATTTCATTTTATAACTTCCGTAGTCCCTTTGAGATGCCAGTTTGAGAAGCCTAAGTTGATGAACAAACAGTGGTAGAATGAACGTCTGAAAGCTCACTGCAACTGGTAAAACCATAAGACATTATGTTGCGGAACTGTTTGCTACAGACATGTCAAGTCTATTGAGCGTTTTTCGAAATACCGAGGGAAGGAAAAAGAGTGACAATGAAAACGGTGTCTGACTGCGACAGAAACAGACAAATCGGCGTCAGTATGATTTCTGAACTGAGATCCCCACAGTGAAATCTCCCTTTTAAAAGTTTTTTCCCAAAACACCTGAGCTGGTACAACGAAAATAGTGAGAAGGAAGGGAAACTAGCGGAAAAAGTATCTGGACACAGAAACCCTGAGCCTAACACAGTGTGAACTAGTAAACATACGAAAATCATGTTAGAAAAATCTGCAGGAAAAGCTACTGACAATAAACTAAATTACTTTTATGCTCCTGTTACTCTCAAAACATTTATGAGCTGTTCTGCTGAACAAAAAGCAAACATGTAAATAGTATGGCATAACTACAACAAATATTTTACTATGAGTATTCACATTTAAAAACATGAAATTCTTTCGCTGCATGACACTACAATGTCACGATGGGAAGCCTAAGCAATGCTAAACTAATCAATGGCATCAAATAAACGCGACTGACAGAAAAAACGGCCACTGGCATCGGGCGAATGAAGAAAAATCTGCCTCTGAGAAGGCATTCGCGTGCTTGATGGTAGCTTCGACCGGCTCTTGACGGAAATAGCTGCCTTGTCCCACCGAAATGAGTGTTGAGAAAGGGAGAAGAGAAGCCTTTGCTCAGTAACTTTCATTCGTGCAATTGCCATGACTTTAACTGATGTGTTGCCGAGCAACGTGATGACGTCTGTTGAAAACCAAACACTTTTGTTTGCGGCGTTTATGAACAACCGGCCCCTCCAACAACGTGTTTTCAGGCTTATGCTGGCTCTGGAAGGAAAATGAGCAGCGGCGTTACCAACGCAGCCATTGCCGTGCCAAACATTTGAAACCTGAGAACTATTAAGATCATCTTCAGGTAATGATAAATTTCTTCAAAAAAGGTAATAAAACACTCTTCTGAATAGTGTTGCAATGACTATGTCGCTGATGACAGAAGATATCCATATCGCATAATAACCGGAATCATCACACATTGTTTTGCGGCTTCACGACAAAACGAACAGAGCTGCTGCAACAACTCAACGCGACGCTCGAGCAGAAGCTACGCTGCACGTCTGTGACCAACTAACATTGAACTGAATCAAGCAATGCGTGTGGTCAAGGAACAATGTGCGAAGGCATCGTACGATATTTGCAGCTGCGCACAGAATCGGAATCCCAGCTTTGTTGCTCCGATACGATTCTGGAAATGGTGGTGTGAATGTCGGCTGATATTTTCATTCCTTGGTTCACTAAGTTAGAAAAGATAATGAGAATCGCTCCTGAAGTCGACGCTATTCTATTCAAGCAAACTTTGCGTGCTGATTCAACTGTGGCTCTATTGGTTAAAAGGCACAAAAGCAGACGCTGAAAACAGACACACCGCCAAGCGCGTCAACTTCTCTGCTCGTCGGCGTTGTATTTTGAGGATCGATTACGCGCAACCGAGCACCCTTCATTAACGGCGCTCGTGTTGGCGAAGTTATCGCGCAAGCGGCTCGATCGCGACGCGCTTCTGCGAATCGTACTTAATCGGACTATGCCCTATCCGAAGGCGGCGCGAACCGCTGTTTATCTCGGCCGACTAACGGTAAATAACTCGTACTCACATCAACGCCGCTTCTCAGATCTGTTGTGCTGCGCCCCCGCAATGTTGACACGGTCCATTTCTGTGCAGACGGCGACACTGCGGCCTGTGGCGCGCGTCTCTCTCTGTCTGACGTTGACAAAAATAGGCTTGGCTTTGCCGCGAAGAGAGGAAGAGGGTCGGCGGCGACCAAACGCGCGCGACACGGCACAACTGATCCGGGCGCTGGCATCAACTGACTGAATATGCCGAGAAGGACTGTTCTTCGAGGTACAATTCTGGGACAACATTTGCGATACGCTGCAGCGGTTGGCTTGCCAGATCCGCACGATCACGGTTATAAGCCGACACCTTCTGTAACCGACCTGGCGTGAAACTGGAAGTGACGTTTTACTCCTCTGCGTCAAAAAAAAAAATGAATCGTAAATATGCGAGGCTCAGCGTCGAAGTCAAATGTTGTAGTGGCTGGACGGGTTTCGCGGATGGCGCGGTCATGTGACATGCGATAAATGTGAATTCTTCTCAAACGAAAAATCACGTGTTGTGATGTGTTTATCAGCTAATTGAACCTCGCGCTGTTTACCATCACTGCACAGGCGTCGTCGTGCTGGCTGAGTACATCTTCGGTGAAGCCATTCTGTAGGCCACAAGGCTGCGGGCACCAGTGAAAATCTCTATTTCGCTTTCGGGTAGTATTCGAGATAATAATCGCCTCTTGCCCTGGCAACAATCTGCGATCAGCTCGATATTTTAATCTCACGGTTTAATTCTGCTCCACTGAGGACACAAAACGCTGTCAGCTACTAGAAGAACGATAGTATGACGAAATGATATTTAGTCACGAGCAGTGCACGTCAGCTACTGTTGACTTCAACTGGCCACAGTTTTGGCCCGCATCTGTCATCTGTTCTTTGGCCGTGAGCGACGAAACTGGACACGGTACGAACAACGCTGTGAATGATTTCTGTGCCTTTGTGCAAAAAACGCGTTGAATTATCTAAAGCGGAAGGCGAGAACACGACTGCGAATGCGGCCGGCGTGTTTTAAGCCTTTCGACGGAATTTCTCTTCTGCGTGTGAAATCAGAAGTGCGCGCTCATCTGGCAACCGCTGGCATGTATCGCTTCAAGGCATTTAACGCTCGGAGGCTGCCTCTTAAACCCATGTCAACATCGCGCCGCCACCAACGTACCCATCGGCCTCGAAGAACGCGGAAGGGAGTCGTCTTCTCCATCTTCTTCAGAAATTCAAACTCATCGCGCTTCGCTTTCTCCAACTGCAATAACGACTCTTGTCTGGCTGAAGTTCGGGTAACAAACAATCAAATAATCGCAAGACTGGCTCGTCTCGGGCTTTCGCGGACCAGGTAGGTCGAGAGCGCCGAAGAGAGCGATGGTGGTGAACGAGCAAGGAATTTGAGGGCTTAGCGCGACGTTTCTTTGCCTGGCGGCCTCTCTTGCGCGCTGGCGCGGTCAGATGCGCCTGCTGGCGATGTAAACCAATGCGCATGGCCGATGTTGAGCATTGAGCGTGCGGTGATGGTTGCGTATGCGTGAGCGTCGTTGCTGTGGAAAGAAATCAAAGTCGGATGCTAGTTCCACTGGTCTGTGTAGCTCGATTTGGTCACGCAGTCATTGCAACGAAACGACCCGATGACCCATTTAACAAAGCTTTGTTTTGAAGCTGTACTATTTGGCAATTCTCTTCTGCGATGAGAACGCCGTTGCAGATGATCTGTTGTCGAAGATATTATTCTAATTCTTTGGAATTCATGAAGGCTGTTAACTGCTGCTATCGGTAGGCTTACATTGCGTCTTCCGCACTTTCTGAATTCGAATTCACGCTCACTGCGCCCTTTACGCTCCGGGCTTTCCAGGAGATTGGTATTTTAACGTCGTGTTTGTTCTTTTAGTATAAATGACGGCAGTTGTTGAATATTTTCTTGGTTACGATAATAACCTGTTCCGAAAATATTAACGCAAATATGTGTGTTGAAATAATAAACTTGAAAAGTACAACTTCCATTTCTGGTAAAACTATTTTACGTGCTGAAAACACTAGGTAGTGATTGCAGTATTGAAATACATTAAAAGTTTTGTTCAATGTTAATTGACTGAACAATTTCGCACAAAATAGACTTCATGTGATGCAATCATTATGGCCCATTGTTATTTTTCTATGATGTATTGTTGTTTATTAAAGATTGATGAAACAGAATATTGATGGTGTTATTTTATGAATATATATATATGTATATATATGTATATATATGTAACTATATGTATATGTATATATATATATATGCATACGAAGAAGAGAGAATATTGATTCCTGCAATACTTTTGAGTAGGCGCAAATATAATTTTACTAATGATGAAAAAATATTGCAGCATACATTTTGCGCTCTTGCGCAAAATATGATACCTAAAAAGCTATTTGTTATTTATCTTTGATATTAACTCAAGAAAACAATGCAAATCTGGTCAAAAAACTAAAACTGTGCCGATCTCAAGGCGTGTGGCTGAAAGAAAATATGTTCCGTGATCTAACAACACGCAATTTTAGCTGCATACAGCGGCGTTCGCGATGCGAGGCTTCGGCCTGGCAAAATATACTGGTAACGATGATTTATAATCTTTCTTTCTTCAGAGAGATTTATTGAAGACCTTATCGGCTGTTGAAACAACTGGCGTATCGCGACTACATGTGATAAAACTATGAGGAGTTGTATGTCGAGCAAATAGCGTGGAGGCGTGATACTAGTGAACATCTTGTAGCTCCTACTGTAACATCAGTATTATTGAAGCAGAAGCGAAATGCGTGGATGAATGGTGTGTAAAACGAGCTGGAAACGCTACGCTCATGCTCATTACGGTCTACCCTTCAACGCTGAAGAAACGTTGACAAGCGAATATTTACACAAACTCCACGCTCTGCGTTACGACATACATACGTCCCCACGAATCATAAGCCATGTGTTGGCGAGAACGCGACTGCGACCAAATGGCATCCCATTCTCATAATAACAAAGGGGGCAAGCATGACGATACACACACTGTCACTGCTACATAAATCATTTGTATTGCAATGTTTGTGCGAGCAGTATTCAAATACCTATGAAATCTGAGCACGACATACACCAGAATTAATAGCAGTCTAATTCTATCTGTGGTCTATTTAATCTGTTAGTGTTATACACAGCACTCGTGACTAACTGTTTACTATATTATATTATAATTTTCATTTGCTACTTTTAATGGTTTTGTGAAAGAAAAAACGATTTCACATCTGCTTACTTCGTACTGTATTAAAGGCAAATATCTGCTTTTTCTGTGTGAAATCGAAAACATTGATCACGTTATAAATTGCGCGTGTGTTGTGATGTGATGGCTAATCTGCAATTCGAGGCGAGAAAGGTGCTGAAAACGGCGACACCTTCCGAAGACTGCCCTTTCATCTCGCACTCCCGTGGTCAGATCAAGGTAATAGCGTGCGCGACAACGAACAATAAGCGGAAGAAATCAAGCAAAAGAGTACCTGCTGTTCATTATTTCTGAATGGCTTTATGAATGTAATCTGGCGCTTCTGAAGCTAATCGTGTGAAAGCGCCAAACGCCAAACATCGACCTCTGTATGGCAATGCTACAACAACTTACGTTCTCTTTAACTCTTTATTCCGTGCTTAATGATTATATCAGCGACCATGTGGGAACGACACAAATAATAACGGAAGCTTCAACGAAACGAACGTATGCACTTTTCAAAAGCAGAGAATACGGAAGTGAAGGCTTTCAAGTGTCATGCGTAGTGCATTATTTAATGCGTGTTTTCAAAAGCGTGCCGACCAGTATAACAGTGGCAAGCATAATAATCTTCCTTTATGCACAAGCAAGCCTGCCGTTTATCGCGACACAGCAACCATTACCAGGCATGGGCACACCGCCGAAGGCTTTGCCGTTTTCGTCAGCTGGAGGCGTTTTATCTGCTTTATTGGATGGTGTATCGGCGAATGTCCGAGCACTGCGCTGAAGACCAACTTTGAATGCGGTACGGGCTGCGTTTGGCTTTTGCCGCGCTGGTTGACATTCTGAAACATTTAACTATTTAATAACTATTCCGGTCGTCAACTGAAACTTTCGAAAGCAATGTTTTATCATTATTTGTTTGCAGCATTCACTACGTTCGTGATGCAGCGTTCAAGCTTCGTCTCCGTCGACTCTTCTGTGAGACCAAAATGTCAATTTAACGAGCCTTTATGCTGCTTCCTACTGTTACGAATCTGCCGGTTCAAACACCACCGTGGGCTAACCATGAACAAAATTGTTCGAGTCAAGGCTGTGTTCTGACTCTTCATAGCAAAAGCGGCTGCTACCGACCAGTCTTATGATGTTCAGCGGCACGAGTGATAATGGCTGATACCTTCCTGAAACTCTGGGATCACGGTACTAAAAAACGGCGTGTTTGGCACTGAGCCCAAACTTCTCCCACCAAATCGCACACAGAAGAAGCGATGCGACCCTTGTCTGATGTCGAGAATGCCATTCCGTCTCGAAATAATGTTTACAGATGATGGAAGAAGGACATAATCTCACAGATGGTGAAATCTGTGAGACAATGCGAGTCGGCGCCGAGTTACTAGGAAACTCATCTCTCTGTTCCACGTCGAAGGCCCGACGATATTCAGTGCGTCGCCGTATGACGGCTGGCTGTCTCCGAACTCTGTCGCGAAAGAAGGCGCTCGCGGAAGTAACGAATGATAATCGACGATAATGTCACCAGTTTCTACTTTGCATTATGAAACATCAGTGATTAAGCCAATATACAATTTGTAACAACAAAAATACATGACTGAGAAAAAATACTATATGACATAATTACTTAAAAATAGTACAACGTACATTATGAACTTGGTAATAAATGACTGAATATAATGATCTGCCGGCTACTATTTTCGAATCGACAAGTCTACGTAGCTTATCTACACCCGGCGTATGACGCTCAGTCCTGACCATATTACTGGCGTGCTCCACAACAATGAGATTGACCTTCAAATGCTACTCATTTATGCTAATTTAAACATTTTAAGCAAAGAGCTGCGTGCTTTCATTTACTGTGATAATCAAATATTCACGTAGCACAGCTATGATTCAGCCTATTGCGAGGAGCTAAATAACATGCAATGCCAAGTATTTGAATGTAAAAATCTGCCTGCTGAAATAAAAACAACATTTAAACTTTCGAATTAACTGCTGATGAAGTAATGCTTTGATATGTGGCGTTTCTTAACAACATTTAATTTGTCATTAAACTTCTCCGAAAATGCGTGATATTCAACAAATCCCAGAAGGTCGGTATCATGACTTTTTAGTCGCTCTAACGAATTTAATACAAAGTAATAACTTGGACCCGTCAAATGTTTATTTTAGGCACAAGAACACCTGAGAGCAGTAAGCGCAGCATTTTAACTCTCCCACATGGTCCTCTTCCAAATAAGCCAGCTATGTCTCAATCAAAAAAATAGTCAGCTTGTAAGAAAAAAATGAATGTTTAGGCAAGCAGACACACTGAAGAAAGACTTCATCTGTCTGGTAAAAGCCAGATAAACATTGATATAACTTTTTTCACGATGTGCTATATGCCGTGAAGACTGCTGAAACTTTCGTTTATGCTCTGCTCACAACATTCTGACTTTGTCTTTAAATAACATGCAATCTTGTATGTTCTCCGGTAATATTAGTAAAGCTTTTTAACATGACACAGCATCGAGCAAAAAAAGATTATATGCAAATAATAAATAATAAATACATGTTAATAAAAAAACGTCTGAGCTAATATTTAACTTTGAAAGCAACATCATTCAAAATGTGTTTTAA
The DNA here is from genome assembly GCF_018831695.1 of Puntigrus tetrazona. Lineage (NCBI taxonomy): Eukaryota > Metazoa > Chordata > Actinopteri > Cypriniformes > Cyprinidae > Puntigrus > Puntigrus tetrazona. Next base: position 5,119,156 of record NC_056717.1, on the reverse strand, counting down.
TAACGTCTTTATTCCTTACGGACTATTTGGCTCCCAAACTTTAACTTTTCTTTGGGCTATAGACTGCGTGGTGTCATGAATATCATAGAAAAACATTTTTGAAACCTCTTTGTATGCATGACTATATGAATTTATTCCATCGGTAATCAATGTTTATTCATTATGCATTACTCATTATTCGCACAACAAGCTACTAGAAATGAGCAAACTCTTTCGAAAGTAGTCAAACTCTTTCTTATAGAGGCATGAAACTGCGGCACTATTGAAGATGAGGAAAATCTTCTGGCGACACATGATGTTGATATTTTTGTCGGTGTTTTATACCCAGAGTCCCATCAGTCGCGAACGAAGACACAGTCCATCGAAGAAGCTAATGAAATGTAATGCAAGAAGTACCCTTACAAAAAGTGATAACACAAATATCTGTCAGCTCTTTTCAGCGTGTCTTACTGTAAGCACTAAAAGAAAAGTTTAAAAATGTAATATATTGTTATATATTGTTTACTCATAGCAAGAATCTCTGTTCTTCTTTTGTTATAATACATGAATATATTTATTGATTGAAGGCTTTGTTCTTAAGGCTTGTTTTTAGTTGAATATTCCGACTTTATATTGATGGTCCTCATGTTACATTATGTTGATAATGGCGTAACTTTGCAATACAGCCGTTAAAGTGTGAAGTAGGCTTTAGATGACCAATATCTAACCAACCCACATTGTGATGATGCCTACAACAGGCGCATTATATGACATCAGAAAGTAACTCTCAAAACATTATTCTATTTAACCGATCTTATGCCGGGTCGTTATTTGTCTTAGTACTGTATTTGGTGTATTGTCATATGTGTTACGTTACCAATTTTTAGTTTTGGCGCTTTCGCAATGCGAAAATGTTTGACCTCTTGCTATAGCCTTCATCTGCTCATTCGGCAACTTGTGATTAAAGCATAACAGGGTGTCGGAAGAACGAATGTATGACTTTGGCGCTGCTGCAGCAAGCGCCACTGCTTGTTATTTAAGCCTGATGAAACAATTTAAAAAATTGTGACTCATGTATGTCTTTCCCTCCATCACTTACGACTATGTAAATAACACTTGTTATTATGACATAATAAATAGGAAATGGTAACAAGCGCTAATCTCGCTGTCATATCGGCATTTCATCAACATGCATCTTACTTTTGAAAGCATAATGTGTTAATCAACGCTGTCGACATATAAACTGTGAAGACAACTTACAGCTGGTACTATTTACACTATTTCATGTTAGAATCTAAGTAAACATAAGCGTCCATTTTTCACTGTTATCAACCTTGTAATTTCCATTATATGGCAGCGATAAGTACCGTGAACAGCTGACCCCAAAATGCTGTTTATTATTGCGTCGTGCTTCAACTGCTGACTTTCGTTCGTATTGGCGCAACTGCGAATGAGCGAATATTCCCGAAAGCGGTAATTTTTCTTTATTATTGGCGACATATTCACAACACTGCGTGTTAACGCGCAGTAAGCTATCAGTAGGTGAAATGAAGCGATAGATCTTCTACCATCACGAACCAAAAAATGGCTGCCATTCAGGCACGTGAGCTTTCGAAAACACATTTTCAACGCGCATAACTATCTTGCATAGCACCCTTCAGCGTTTGCAGCGAAAGCACTATGGTATAACTCATGCACTGTCTTAAAATCGCGCCAGTGCATAACATTTGTTTTGACTACCATACAATTAGTTAAGTGGCGTAAATAGTCTTTCGCGATTTACTTATGAAGGTCCCGCCCTCTGACGGATTTTTCGCGCTGTTTCAAATAAAGAGCTGTTGCGTATGACTGGCGACGATGGTCAGCGCGGCTATGGCGTAATTGCCTGAGTAATGCTGCTAATTTTGTGCGTTTTGCTTCTCTGCGAAAACAAACTATCAATATCGAGACATATATCTCGGTTAACTTATGATTTCATCGTGAAAATACGTGCTGTCATTTGCAACCGCTCACTACGGTCATCTTGACTCGTCACCGGTTCAAACTCGTCTCGGCTACGTATATCTAACAGGATAAAATGTCGGTTGGCAGACGCTGTGCTGCTTTACTGCTGTTACATGGCAAAGCTGAATGCGGCTGAAAGAAACTTTCACCGCATTAATCCGCGAACAAAGTGTCAACTCCGAGGACTGTTGTAATGTTCTGATAACAAAAGCTTTCAATATGCTCTTTCTGCAGTGAATCGACCGAATCACGTAACATGATAAACAGCGGCTGGAAATGATAAATGGCGACTAAGTATAGGATCACAGTTATAAAAGCAGCAGTGTTTTAACTCTATTCTCTACTGCCGTCACTGAGCTTAAACTCTCACCTGGCGTGATGCGACGCTAAATCATCAAATGTCCATCCGTCTGATAATGTATTCTGGATGATCGGAGGATATACAGATGGACTGAAGGTCTGGCTGAACGAACACGCGGGAGTCGACGCGTAATCTCTCTGTTCCGTCGAAACGACGATGATATTCAAAGCTGTAACGGCATTGAAGACTCTGATGTATCTTGCAACTATGTCTATTTTCAAAATAACTCTCATTTTAATTTAAAAACCAATTAATAATTACACTTTTATTCTTATTTTATTTTATTGTGTTTATTGCAAACACCTATTAACTTTATTAAATAACTCAAATTTAGAATTGAATATTTTAGAATATTCATAAAAACTAATATTGAGTATATTCAATCTGTTGTACTAAACTGTCACATTAGATTTAATTCTCTAATTGGCAATAAACACGTAAAAAATTATGACTTTGATTTAATAACTCTAATTTAATGAAATATAGTAAGAATATGAATGTAAATATAACGTGCAGGAAATTTGCTCTTCATACTAATAAACAGCTAATATGTTAATAATGAAGCATGTAAATAACAACTATTAATGTTGGTACTAGTTTAACATTGTCTGAAGTGTAAACAAGTAACACTTTTATTTTATGGTTACTTATTAGTATTCTTGACCTTATTCATCTAACAGCCCTTTGTGCTATTAATATTCGGCAAATTAGAAATTTGCGGAAAATTATTGGACTGTTAACATTGGTGTGCGCAATTACGTGAACAAACAACCGCTTTCTACAGCAACATTAACAGATGAACAAACTCAAGCGCCATGTTATTATTGCAGTAACTAATATAACCTGCCGTTATATAATATAAGACCAAATCACTGTTTGCTGGGATGTGCAATTAATGAGTATGATATTATTATGCTCTATCATGGTTGATCTTTCGAATCTGGTCAGTTTCTCGGTAATTTGTGTTCTGGAGAAAACGTTTGCTGGCGTGTGTTATGTTCTTCTCGTTTATTTATGCCAAGGTAATTGGGGTAATCTGCAAACCTATTAAACTATGGTGACCATTAAAGATGCAACTAACTATTAAGTAAGTAAAATAATACGAATACTTGACATGCTTGAACGAATTATTATGCGTTCTGTACTATTTACAATGTGTACGAAATTGTGCAATGAATAATATATAGTAATCGATGTGACGCTATTCTTTGGCTGCTGCCAGTGTAGATAAATACAATTGCGCTTAACTGTATCTGGCTGCATTCTAGCACGCTTAACGCAATGGATATTTTATTGTATTGAATAGGCAAGTATTGTTTTTTCTTTTAACAATAGTCGAAACGAAGTATAATATTGAGCAGCTGACAAGCATTATACGCGAATGTGTTATCGTTTGAAAAATGTTTCTTTTGAATGATTGACCAGATTTATGCTTTGAACCTTTTACGAAGATGACTATGAAAAGGCAGAACTGCTATGAATGCTTACTCATTATATGTATGCCTTCTTATTTGGTCTAGTTTTACCTAATGGATCCCACAGACCCAGGGCACAATTTGGGTGACAAATGAAGGCAAATAATTTGTAATTCTTAATAACCATGTGTTATGTAAAACAATGCTGTCAATCTGTGTAAAGAACCGCACCACTAATTTTCTCGAATATTTTCCTTTTTTTCTCTAATTTTCACTGAACAATGATGATGATGAGAAAGGTTATGCAAACTAAATAATTAAAACAGATAAGATAAATGTAATTAAATGAACTGGTTGCCCTCCCCAATATCTTATGAAGATGTACTTTACTCTCTGATCGGCTTGCTGTGCTGTGTGAATGAATGAGCGTCTTTCAAACCTAAAGAGATTGACAAAAAATAATGTATATTGCTGTAAATATTTTTTCCTACTCAGATGTACTACGTTATTTGTTAAGCAACAGGATGTTTTAGTCTAATGAGTGTTATGTTAAATGCAGCAATACTAGTAATTTGGATGTTTAAACTGAGCAGTTGCTACTCTGGCACTCAGTCAAAAACACTATTGTTGCTACTATAATACTAATATTATAAACAGTGTTGCTTTGATTCTGCATCAGACTACACTGTTTGACCTCTTTTACACCAGCTACTCGTGAATAACATGTGTGCTCTGCTCCTAAAGACAGAGCCCCCAGTGGCACTCGACTTTGTTACTGTTGAGCCTCCAGTATGCCACCAGTTAACAATGCAAATAATAAAATGTTTTCAATTGCTAAATCGCTATTGAGGGCCGAAATGAAGCATAGAAGATATATTTTACGGTTTTTCTTTCGGTTGTTGATCGTGTGTAACATATCAAAATCACATGACACCCATAGTGCTGCGCTGATATTGTGAACGAGAAGGAGTTCTGTAGCAAAATGAATTATGGAAGAACGTGGTATTTTCACGAGGCTTCGCTCATTCTGAACTGCAGTTTCAGCCTGGCTCTCTGAGTCTGAAGAGAGTAATCTGCTGTATTTCTGTATATTAACAAAACAGTGACCAACACAACTGCTACGCCCAGCTTTATGCGTCTACATTAATGCAATAGCACACACTGAACAAATGCCATTGAACATTTTGCTGATGAGTATTTTATGGCGTATATCAACTGTATCACATCCCATCAGCTATATATATATATATATAACATATATATATATATATATATATATTTGTTGAGTGTTTATCTGTGCAGTGTGGAGTGATTCATGACTAGGCTACAGCTGAAGTCAGGAAATTAAAATCAGACTATTCTTTTTATATTTCACACACACACCTGCCTACCTGGCTACCCACACCTGGCTGCACACAACACACACACACACACACACACACACCACCTAGCTACACACCTGCTAAGCGCCACCTATTTTGCACACACACCCACACACTGCACTACCACCTGCACACACACACTGCGCTTTTTTTGCCTTACACACACACACACACACACACAGTTGTAATAGTTTTACTGCTAACCCCACAGGCTGTATCAACGACCTCTCATCTACACTAAACCACACTTTGAAAACTACTGACATTTTTAGATTGTCAAAAAAATTTAATCCTGTATGTTTATAAGCTATAAAAGTCCCCACAAGGTCAAAATTTACTGGTATTCCTATCCTTGTGCACACACACACACACACACATGCATATATTTTTTTTCTGTTTCCAATTGAACATAGGCAAGAAATACAATTAATGTATGCATAAACAATAAATAAAGAAACAAGTAAGCAAACAAGCAATAGAATAGCACATTAGATTACATGTTGAGATCTAGGCCTTTATTCAGAATGAATCTATCATATATTGAAAAAGACACATTTACTAGTTTTAAATTTTTTTCATATTTTATACAGCTACAGTTGAAGTCTACATAGTTTACTATTAAATTACTAGTTTAATTATTAACCAAAATATCAGGGATCATGTTATTGTTCATTTGGTACTGACCTGAATTAGATATTTCACATAAAAGATGTTTACATATAGTCCACGGAGAAAATAACAGTTACATTTATAAAAAGCGCCTGTTCAAAACTTTACATACGCTTGATTCTTAATACTGTGCCGCTATCATCATCCACACCTGTGTTTTTTTAGTGATAGCTGTTCACGTCTCCCTTGTTTGTAGTAAACAGTTAAACGGCCAGCTATTCTACAGAAAAATCATTCAGGTCCTACAGGAATTTCGTGTATTTGACAACGACCTGCATAACGATATGATTTTGAGATTCATCTTTTCACAACGAGGACAACTGAGGACTCATACGCCACTATTACAGAAGGAAAAAAAATTTAAAGACGAGGGTAAATGTAACTTCTTGGTAACCAGCCCGATCTCATGGTAATTCATACAAATTTTTACAAGGTGCCTAATTTGTCCGACTTTGTTCAAACTCATTTTGCTAAATCGCACATGTGTTATGAGTTATTGGGGTGTGAAAGCATTATTTGTAGCAAATCAACATTTGTTTTGATGGTTTCGGATCAAATACACCATTTCTGGTTCACAAGCGTCCTGCTAAAATTGCTGAGGTAGTTAAAAAGAGCAGAGCAGTCACAAGTGCAAAGATTCTGCTTACACTGACAAGAGGATAGCAAGTGTCCTGGATATCTGAGGAAATGAATAAAACCAAGCATTGTGAGAAAAGAATCAAAAGCATTTCTTCTTAAAACTGGACAAAACAGCCCAAATAACACAGATCCATCAAGAAATCCCGCCTACCCCATTTATAAAGAGGTACTATTATTGATTCGCCATCTTGATGAAGATATATTATGAAAAGTGACTTTACCATGATAATGCAGAGTTTTGTTGAACATCCATCCGCTGAACTTCACAACGCAGGTGCAAGCTCCTCCTGTCCTCCACTCCTCAGCCGATACTGCCGCAGAATTATGAGTTTTCACAGAGACCTCTTCACCTTCTTCCCAAACAGAGAAAGCGCGCCCATTGTCCTTCCTGCTCCCTATGAGCCAGTGCACATGGACCTGTGATGAAGCAAATCCTCCGACCGCACACTGAGAGTGACTGTGGAGCCGTGGTTCTTGCTGCTGGCAAAGCCATGATATCAATAGACGGCATCACGGCGTTATCAGCTGCAAGAAGAGCGATAAAACAGCAAAAAGAGCCGACACATAATTATACGATGAAAGCACGCTTTCTCATAACCCCAAACTTCAAGAACCTTCATGTCATGCGGTAGAAACCTTGATACAGTACCTTGCACAGTAACAGCCGTGCCGTTCCCAAGGTACATATGCTCACGGTCTGTAGCGATGCAGTAATACATGCCCGAGTCTTGCACCGTCGCGCCGTGGATGGAAAAGCGACACACCGAGGATTCCGGCTGCTCTTTATTCTGATGAAGCTTGTCCTGCAGAACGTCTGTTATTCCACTCACGGATGCACTGACCCAGGCCACTCTGTGACAGAAGGACTGCACCTCGTTCAGCTGGCAGCTCATGCTCACTCTTTCACCCGACTCACCTTCACCGAAGCGGGAACTGATAAACCGTCCCCGCCGTCGCTGCGAACGCATTCAAAAGGTCGATAATGCTGCTCTTATCAATTGGAGCAGTTTTATGTACAAACTCCATGCTACGCGTGAACAAATAATAACACCGGTAGCTTACCTTCTGGCGAAATTAAACAGGACAAGACAAGAAAAAGGAGGTCGTGCATGCTGTCTGAAGACTTCACAGGCCCAAGACACATGTGCGTGTGACAAATCACACACCTTTTCCTGCTTATATCCACAGTCGTTTCTTCAGCTGTTAAAGCTGTTAGACCGAGAAACTACTTTGTTCCTGACATGCCTGCCAGAACTTTAAAAAACGCGACTCAAATAATGTTAATATACCAATTAACTTTTTTTTTTTTACCTTTACCTTTATAATATACTGACCTGAAAAACATAGTGGTAATGAGAAAAAAGGTTCAACACAAGTGTCTTTTTCACAAATATTAATATATTAGAAGGTGCACAGTGTCCATTCACACAAACACAAATCATCTTAATATACAAGACGCTGAAATAATGCAATAAAGATTCATTTAACAAATATGGTATAGCATAAAGCCCTAACGTAATAACTAATAAGAGTCATCAACTGTATGTAATAACAAAGTTATAAATTCACATATATTTATATTTACAAATATACAGTTGAGATTTTGTACTGTTTGTATCACTCTACTTGTTTGTGTTTGTATATTCGTGGAGTGTTGGTTTTCACTGAATCATAACTTCAACCAATTAAGTTCCATTCAATCACAAAAGAAACAAGCTAAAGACTTCATATGAGAGTCATTGAATCATTCACTCATCTTTTAGTTCAAAACAGATTCATTTTATGAACTAAATGCTTTATTTATTAACTACTATGTACTTCCATAAAAAAAATAAGTGCAATATTCTTATTCTGTTCATATTGTATTGCAAAAGCTGATTTTGAGGATGCGACGAACAGGTAAGGTTAGGCACAGGTTGGGTGGCATGGGTGGGTTTAGAGGGTTAGTTCAGCCCAACATTCTGTCACAAATCCTGTTGTGTTGCTGTCTATGAAGGGTAGGACAGCCATTTTGTCATTAAAAATATCTTACTATGCGCTCTGAAGATGAGCGCAGGTCGCATTTAGGGTGAGTAATTATTGACTGAATTTTCATTATGGGCTCAACTAACCCACTAAATGTGTGTACAATGTAAACGCATGTATACAATGAGTGCATTGCATCAATGATTAATTTATCAAATTATTACTTTAACTGTAAATACATAATAGTTATGGCAACCTAATATAAAGCGGGACCGCCTTTTTTGTTAGCGTATAAAACCTCAAAGAAACTGGTATGAACATGTAAAACTTATAAACTTCTACAGCTGGAATGACAGCTCTAGTGCTCATGTGATATTGCTTTATACAAGTGTAATGAATGTATTTATATTGTTTCACATAAACTGGATGCCATGGTTTTTTCAAGCTGTACTGAAATTTCAAGAATTTGGAATTTAATTCGATTAGATGAGAGCTGCATGGCAAAATCATGCTTTTTTTGATGGATAACACAAAAGCTGTCATTTATTTAACATAAGACAATAGTGACTTAACTCATGAGACATGCGGCGCATGGCTCTGTCCTATTTTATTTGAACAAAATCAGCAATTTTATTCTTCCACCAAAGCCTTTGGGGTTGGAATTATGCATCTTTGAGGTTTCACTGCGGTGTACTTTGAGACTGGAAGTTTTTTCCGCTGACAAAGTAAAGTGTGGACATTAACCAATATGAGGCGAGGTCCACAGCACCATTTAGCGATGCATGCAACCACACAATAAAGAGGACACAGAGATAAAACTAAACTGATTAGGTGAGAATAACATCACTTCCTGCGCCCCGCAACACATAACAGAGGCCAGATCAGGCACAATATCTAAATAAATATCTGAAGATTTGTTGTTTTTTCCTCACGGTTATCACACTGACACTTACAGGCTATAGGTAATAACAAATAACATAATATATGAAAATAATATTTTTATATAGTTATTTTATTTTCTCTTGTTTTAGATTATTGGTGTAAATTCATATGATTTTAAGAAAAACGTCTCAAGCAATACATTTTTATACGCTTACAGTACATTTATTTTATTCCGTTTTTTAATGTTCAGAACATATTGGATTAAATACATCCTTTCGATTACCAAAATAAACAATGATATTCAAAACATGAATCACCGAAAAACATTAACATAAACATTAACATAAAACTGTTTTTTTTTTCATACACATATCATATAACAAAGGTTTTCCATCTCAGTCTATAAACAATCACTGTCACCAGAAGCAGAAGGCCAAAAACGAAGCAGACAAACAGATATATGTATTTTAAAGCATAACACGCATCTGTTGCATCTGTGGAAAGAGAAAATGTGAAAAAGTTATCAAAGATTTATCAAAGAAACCTAAGGTTTCTCACCAAAGAAAGCTGCATTTATTTGATCAAAAACACAGTAAAACGGTAGAAATGTGATCATTTTAACTTATAGATCATTTGATCTATAAGTTGGCTTTAATGTTATGCTGTACCATGTGGCTGAAGGGTCTTGGTATAGAGCTGTCCTCCAAACTCCACTACACACACACACTGAGCCTTCCTTTCCCACTCCTCGGCGGTAACCAGGATCTGGTTCCTAAAGGTCCGGATAGCACCATCGTTCCCATGCGTCAAAACTGGTTGTCCTTTTTCTTTTCTCCCCTCCACGGTCCAGAACACGCGAACCCCAGAAGCCTCGACCCCGTTCACAACACACTGGAGAGGGACCAAAGGGCCGTTCGTGATCAGCGGAGTAAGAATATCAATAACAGGAAACACAGTGCGTTCTGGAATGAGATTAGGGGAAATATGAGGTTACGACGGAAAGAAATACTTCACATAATAAAGCCTTTGAACTGTTTGTGGCAGTCATTATGTCGCTGCTCAATGGGTTAACTCTAAATCAGGTTGATAATGAAGATGTGTGGCAGGAAATAAAACAGTAATAAAAACGTGCCAGGGTCTCACATATTGAACCTGTGTTTGAGCACAGACCAGGTTGGTATCTTCAGCTTCATTGCTTCGATTTATCCAACTTTCAAATCTTTAGTTTAGAAGGCTGCTGATAAAGTCAAGTCACCTTTATTTAAATAGCACTTTTAACAATACAGACTGTGTCAAAGTACTTAACAGTATCAATTTGGAGAATAGAGGGTCAGTAATACTAATATTAATTTCTCAACCCAGGGCATAAACCCCAGGTACCACAGATACCCATTCATTTATATTGAAATATGTAATACATTTGGATATTTTCGTAAAGTCAATTAGTCAATATTAGTTATATTATGGCAGTGCATTGCACGCCTAATACTTCAAAACACCTTAAAGCTGCCAGCATTTTTATCTTTAAACTTCTATTCATAAGTATTATTATATGAATTCACAAGAGATTGTTTTATCACACCTCACCTTTCACAAAGACTCTGGATCCATTACCGATGTGAGCTTTAAGCGCCTTGCACAGCCGCGCAGTAGTACGTACTGGAGTCACGCACCGTTGAATTGGTGATAACAGCGGTACAGATACTGCTCGCCTGGTTGGAGGAGTGATGAGGAACGATCTGAAGTCTGTCGGTCAGGCTGATCGTTGCGTTCCCGGGAACGACTCTCAGCCAAGCCACCGTCGAACACGGGCGACAGCTCTACAATGTTGCACTTTAAAACCACTTCTTCTCCAGCCATCACCTCAGCCACCGTCGGCCACTGTGTTACAATGAACGCCTTGTTTGCTAGGTGAAAAGATCGCAATGTTTGTCATTGCGTTATCTCTTTTCTGTCGTCGTTTCAAACAACTTAAAGAAGCCTTTCATTTTTGCAATTAAAAAATTCCAACCCATCAATTTATCGAGGCCTTTCATTATCGCTTTGCCTTCCGCATTAAATGTTTGCTAAAGCTTAAAAGATACGGCTTACAAAACACAAGTATAGAAGAAAATAAATGCATCTCACAGATTAAAGTTTATAGTTTAAAATATATTTGAATTTCAGCGCAATTTATTGGAACAGAAAAATGGAATAATTGAATGAAAACGGTTTACCTGTTCCCACAGTGTGAGACACCCAGATCATAACCAGCCAGACGCTCATCTTTAAAGTCTGACGATCACGACAGAATCTAGCCTTCATTTGACTACTTCAGCAAAACCCCGGTCTTCCTCTCAGTCGCCTGACTACAGAAAACACATACTGCGATTTAAACCTATGGCCACAGAGCAACAACAACACGGAAACATATCGAAAGGTTTATTTTAACAGAAAAACCAGGTCAGCCGAACTGTACAACGATCTGACAGAGCGCATGTCGATCTGGTCATGATTTATATATGGTGTATATGCAGTATATAAACTGTCAGTTTGTTGTTTTACACACATGCACACAGACGTTATTTAATAAACGACATAGTCACAAAGAAACTACAACTTTAGACTTGGACATAACAACAAAAAGACAATACTTTATTGAACCTTTTCAGATAAGAAGTGTGCAAACACAGGCATTTTTGACGATCGTTTCAGTCCAGTCTATTTGAGGCTGTATTACAACATCACAACATCTTCCCTTTGTTTTCCATCCATCTAGCGCTGACGTAATTGTGACGTTGTTAAATTCGATTGGCCAGGCCAATCAGAAGAGAGGCTCGTGAATAGTAATTAGACGGGACAAAACCGACCTGTTTTTGACAGAGATCCTGAGAAATGTGCTGTAAAAACAAATTGAGATGGTTTTTGTTACTTATTGACATTGAGACCTAAAATAATTCCAAAAAGGTGTATTGGATATTTAAATATTTACAATACATCCCGATATATTTTTTTCTGAGTTGTCTTCAAAACCAATGACTTGTTTTTTCATTCCTAATCACTCAATCATACATTTCTAATTGTTCAAGAAAACCTTTTTTTTGTACGATGCAATAAATATTATATAAAAAAGCTCCAAAATGCACCTTTAGTCAGCACTGAAGCAGTTAAGCTACTTTGTATTATTGCTTTTATTATTGTTGATATACGAATAGACATGAAAACATAACTCATACGCACTATGCTTTCTAATGACATTTCGTGGTATAGAAATCAAAGAATAATCCCTGGCCTCTGGAAGCTGTGCTCTAGTACTGACTTAAACGGAGACAGGGAGAGTCGTGGCTGAGGTGTCGGTGGTTGTGAGAAATGAAGGCAGGGTAAAGGTAGAGTCGTTTTAGCACAGGTTTGAACAGGACAGGGTATTGTGACACCGGCGTCAGAATAGGCAGAGTAAATACATATTCAATCAGTCATATTTCAACCCTTGTTGAGATGACAGGGAGCTAATCCTTAAGTACTCAGGTTTCCTACTTCTCTGCTTCTGTGAAGTAACATGTTGGAATATTATTTCACAAAGTTATGAGCTAGCTACCCAGTGGTTGATTGAGCTATATATATATATATATATATATATATATATTCCAATGCTCTCTCTCTCTCTCTCTCTGACTCGGTTAAGTCATTCAAACAAGCGCCCTTGTAAGGCAGATGATGACACACTCGTGAGCAAATTCTTGACGCCGAAACTGTGCGTAATCTTCGCATCACAGCCATGCGAGTGCGAACACGAGTCTGGACGCACAAAGCACATTTGTTCTCTTTGTGAGTACGTAACACTCGTAGCGGGCCGCAGGTAAAAACGGGCGGCCTGCGAATGGCGGCCTGCCATCAGAAAACTGCGCGGCATGAAGAATAACGTCTGCAGCGAGAAACACTGCTGTCTGCGCACACACCCAAACTACATGACTGTGAAGCAAGAAAAAGAAAAAATGTGTATTTTAAGATGGCGCTAAACGGCGATTCTTTCAAGCAGACGCAGGAATAAACAGCGCGGTAACAAACTAGAGTCGACATGCAATAAAGGAGCTGACAATAACACTTCATAATCCAGACACAAAGGGCCATTGTGTTCCTGCGGAAAAGAAGGGTGCTTAACTGTGCTATTGTAGTGTGCTTCGAAGCACACTTTTAAAAACTGTACCTGCAGATAATGAAATAAAAGGCCACTTTAAGTTGACTTAAAAGAGAGCTCATGTTGTCAACGCACTTTTAAGTGCACTTTGTATTAAATTTCAAAGTTTCAAGCAGTACACTTACTGTGATGTGTTGACTAGCATACTAAAACGCAAAGTAGTTGATTATAATTTTAACAGTAGTGCGTTATTCAAAATCAAGTTGCATTTAAAGTTAATATATTTTAAATGAATTAAAGTGCAACTTCATCATTACAAATGTTTCATTAAAAACATATATTTAAATGCATGTTTCAGCATAAAAACTATTAAAGTATATTTTAGCTTACCTTCAAAAGAAAAACAATGTGTGAAATTAAATAAGACATACTTAATCTAGAATAAATAAGTATAAAATATTAATTTAAACTGTTTGATTAAATTCTAAATAACATGTAATTGTGTCAAAACACTATTCACACAAAGTATATTCCTGTGATATACAATAGTATGCTAAACTGTACTTTTTTTTTTTACAAAAGGGGTTTGTATGTGTACAATGTAAAAAAAAAAAAAAGTATTTTTCTTGAAATATTCATATGATCAAAGCGTGCATGTGCGGTTGCTTGTGTAAAACAGCTATACAAAGCCCACTATGTATCAGTTACCAGTTTTGAACTTGCACAAGAGGGTGGTGCAACTTCTTGAGGATGAGGACAGACTGACTAAGTCGGTGCTCAGTTTGTTTGTGTGTAAACCTGTGCATCGCTGTCCTATATCCCCTACAAGCCGTGGAAGGTGAGTCACGTCTAGCACTCTCACTGCACCCACCCAGAATGCTGAGCGCCCTTGCCTGCGCGTTCCCCAAAACTGTGAGGAAAACAAGCAGAGGAAGACGAATTGTATCTGACCAGAGACACGCCTCGCTCAGCGGGAATCCCGCTATACGGCGTTTCCAAAAGATTCCTGGAAAGCATACATCATAAAGACACCAAAGCTATAGACCACTGGATATCTGGCAGAACTTCTGACTTTTAAAGCGCACGCTTATATATAAAAACTATCCCACCCGCACGTTCTGATACGGGCTTGTTGTTGTGCAAAAGATTTTCCCTTTTTTTCATCCTGAAAGCTTCCAGATGTGTTCCCAAGGGAGCAGTAAGTCTGTTTTCCGATAGTTCTATCCATCAACAAAAAAATGTGTCATACGGAAACCTGGTTTTCCAGAGTTTTTTTTTCCAGAGCGCGGAGCCTCCGAAACCCGATCGTCTCCGCCCCGTTAGGTTCGCCGTCCCGAAGCGTCGAGTTACAGGAGGCGTTTTTCCCGTAGCAGGCACTGACACGGAAGGTGGGTTTAGTTGTTTTTTTTCCCTCCCGAGTGGGAGGATTCAGGACGTCGGCCAAGATGTGACAGAAGCGATGGGACGCTGAGAGCGAGAAGTAAGGAGCACTGCGCGACGGGAACAGCGAAGTCTATCAAGAGCCAGGAAAATAAAAGCGATCACTTCAAATGGCGACGCAGGTACGTAGTTTGCGTTTTATTGAGTTTTTTTTTTTGTTCGTGCTCGTTCACATTTCAACGGGGTTTCACGCAGGTTTTTTTTTTACTTAAGCGCAAATCTCCGCGTTTTAATGTCCATCTCGGACTTGACCGAAACGGATGCTGTAGTTTGCTGTCGACGACGAGAGCGGTTTATACGAAAGCTTACTTAATAAAGTTTTTGATTGTGTTTTTTTTTTTTTTTGCGAGCGATCAATAAGCGCCAGTGACACGTCTCGCCTCGCCCGTTTTCTGCCCTTCTTTGACAGAAGGCTGTTTTTCGCGTCCCGTGCCGTTTTAACGCGACGGCTGCGTTCTCGCGCATTCCGCCGCTCCGTTTCTCGAGTCAGTGGTCCCTAACAAAGAAAAAAAAAATATGGCCAGTATCAAGATAATTCAAGCCATATGAGCTCCCGCTGCAGCGAAACGCTCGCAAGTCTATGCGAAAGACACGATGGCCGTGTGTCAAAACCTCCCTGCCCTAACCACCCCCGTCTGGCCTCGTTTTACCCAAAAAATGCCGTCTGCGAAGGCAGCTCGCTAGGTTTTGACATACAGCCGTTGTGCAGAAATGAAAAGCACGGGGAATCAATCAGTGTCTTTGCGTTGTTTCTCTCTGGGAGAAGCCTCGAGATGCCTATGTGGACTTAAAGAAGCAGCGGGGAAGTGTGTGAAAAGTTTTTAAACGCCCAAGACTGCGATTGGGGTCACATATTAACACTTTTGTGTGACACGTTTTATGCATTTCGGAAGCCTAACCTTTTGTCTTAATAAACAGGGAAATGGTTTCCATTGTACGTGCACAGCTTAAGTAAATAACGCACAGAAGGCGGGTGTCATGGCCTGAAATGCAGGTATTTCAGGTACTGCACTGGATAAATGTCTGAGAGCAAAAAGGTTTGAATAGACACAGTTTACAAAGTCCGTTGATAGCACTTCGATAGTCCTGGAGGGCGGAAAAGCGCAAACCTTTAGATTTTTCTTCACCTTTAGATTTTTCTTCACCTTCAGAAACAGGTGCATGTAACAGATTTAGTCCTAATGAATTCAATTAGTACAACAGAAGAGCTATTAAGCTATTAATTAATGCTCAAATGAGTACAGATCATCATAGGTCGCGCGTTACATTTTCCAGTTGAATTATTACATGCATTGAACAAAAAAGATCATTGCAACTCAAGCTCAGTGTATTTGTTTCTAGGCTCTTTAGAGTTTCATTTTTCTAAAATTTTCGGTTTTCTAAAGTATTAAACTTTTAACTGTAGTAAACCACCCCACCTCTTAATTCTGCAGTATTCTGACCTCGAGAAGGCCATTAACACCTTGGTCACAAACTTCCATTCTGCTTCCCCTGATAACCGGCCTCCTCTGAAGGTAGATGAGTTCAAGCATCTCCTCTCCTCCCAGCTGCCATCTTTAGTCAAGGTAAAGCTATATTCATACCAACAGACACCAAGTGACTCAATACTGTTTTTACTCATTTCCTGTGATTGCACATAGCATAGCTGTTAATAAGTTCAATATGAGAAAATGGGAAAATCCGACAGCGAAACCAGTTCAGTGATTATATTGTTAACAGTGATATTAGGCCCATAATTACTTTGTGTCGTTTTAAGGCCTGTGTGTTGCTCGTGGTGTTCTTGTCTTTGTGTAGGAAACACAACGCGCCGTCCTTGTTATTATTGGCTCCACGTGCTGGAAAGACCAGTTTTGTTTAACCTTTAAGCCAGCATGCAGGTTCTAGTTATTATTATCTGTACATTTAACTTATTTCGATAGCAAAAACAGGTTTTTATTTCATATACATAAAGTTGAAGGCTATACACATGCCTGTAAAGCTGTCATCGTATTTAAGGAAAGGAATCCCGCCACCAAACCCTGAATGAAACCTTTTTTTTTCACTCTGAGGGATCGGCTGGTTTCACAGAGAACGTTGCCTCAGAAAAGAGGTGTGGACTGATTACACAGATCAGCTCGAGCTCAGGTTGAGCCAGCGAAGGACGCTGGGTGTGGCTCCATACTGAGAGCTAAATGGTGGCTGGCCTTGATCTGAAAGATAAATAATTTCTCCTGCAGTCAAACCGACGCTGCTCTTCAGTTACAGTCGGTATGGGATCGTGTCATGGCAGGCCTTGTACAGCTTAAGGGTGAACCTCTGACATAGTAGTTTCTGGTGCTGTAATACGGCAGTGATACCGTACTTCGGTGCTGATGTAATTGCAGTTCATGTTGTGACGCGTTTGTAAAAGAAAACGGTACAGACCGTAGCGATTTAGAGAAAAGGCAGAGCTGACATATATCACGTGAACGATTGTGGAAGTGTCGCCGGGTTTAATCATTTGATTGTTTTTGAAGATTCCAACCGAAAGTTTAAATATGCACGCATTTGTTGTATGTGATTCTGTTAAAGCGGCTCAAAATATTTCCAAAAACTAAAAGGCCCCTAAGAATATTTACTATGAAGCCCTACGGACAAAACACATGAGGGCAGCAAAGTGGCAGTTTTTCAAAAAAAAAAAAACCTTGTGAAATGAGTTACACTTTCACAGAATACATGAACGCCAGTGAGTTTCTCTCTCTCTCTCTCTCTCTCTCTTTTCTATAGTCGGATAATTTTGGAGAAGTGCTGAAGCAAATGGGAGTGAAAGATGGGGAAGGCGTCAGCTTCAAGCACTTTTGGAGCCTGATCCAGAATTTGGCCACAACCCAGCATGGTCTGCTGAGCCACGAGAAGTTGTCCAAATGCACCTGCCTTTTACTATGAGCCGTGGGCTTCAACTGCATCTGCCACTAAGACCTGGTCTCTCTGCATTTATCCAGAACCATTTATCCATCTCCAAACAAAACACTTAACTTTTCTTCCTAAGCATTCCAATAAATAAGCAAACTTTTATAGGCCTACTTTTTTATTTTAAATAATGTGGCAAGCAGTACAGCCATCATCTCTCATCATAGCAAGCATCAAGTAAATCTTAATGTACAGACCAGTTTACTACTTCATATACCATAACTGGAGTCCAATTGTTTTTCACTTGTCTCTGGATTTACAGCTTCCTGTGCATTTAAGTGTTTTTAAGTAAATTGATGAATAAATAAAACCTTTCTTTTTTTCTTGCGATAACACTACATATAAACATACTGCAATAATCGTCTAGCATGTGTATTTCCAGACAAGAGTGGTTTATGCAAGCAAAAACAATAATAACAACACTTTTTATTTATATTTTGTAATACTGTTTTTTATGGCCAAAAATCAATAACTCCCTGAATTATTGTCTAATAAAATTTATAACAAAAACTGTTGCTTGTTGTTGGTGTTTTTATATCTATTCTCAGTTATTCTATTCGGTTTTGCAACAGATATCTGCCCTAGTGTACATTTAATTAAAAAAAAATAATAAACAAAAGTTGGTAGCAACAGAACATACACATTTTTTTTTGTGCCTTTGCAACAAAGGTCTAGTGAGACGACATACATCAAGTGTGAATGCATTTTCTAATGCATTGCTCCCTTATGCTTTGAAGGCAGTTTTACACTTGTCCATATAGTCCTGACAATTCCTTAAAAAGTAACTATTCACTAAAATTATATATTTTTTAATTAACTGAAGTTTTTTTGCAAGCTGTAATTTGCACTTAGACGTACTCCTAAGAAAGTCAGAAACAGATACTTTTACTGTGCTGTGCTGCTGCAACGGTTTACAGTTGGTGTTGTCACTCGCCACAATGTCCTGTCAAAACAACCCTACAGAATTAGAACTGTTGTGTGAACTGTTTTCCTTGTTGAAATCACACTTATGCATGCATTTCTTAATTTCAATAGACATTAGTATTATGTGCTCTTTAATAAGTGTTTAAATGTAAAATGTAAGCATTTTTAGCTAATATATCTAAGTATATATACCTAATATATTGCCCAACAATCATTACACCATTGATTTTGGTTAAACATAAGAGTAATTATTGTAATTATGTAAGTGCAATATATGAATTTACTCATAACCTTTGAACTTTAAAATGGGGAAGCACTACAACCACGAGAAAGATCATCATCTGCTGTTGAATGAGAACAAAAGACATCATTTTGAGGGTACTGCCCCAATGACAAGCTGTTGTACCCCTAAAGGTACTATAGGAGAAGAAATGCGCAACATTTTGGGAAAAATTTGAGTTTACGGAACGCATAAAAGAGCTTAAAAGTTTATGCATTCCCCCCGGAATTAAACACAAATGAGCGGCTTTTCACAACCAATATGAGTATCACGACTTGATACAACTAATAATATGTTTATTAACGGCAGCAGTTAAAATGTCACAGACTCAGTTTGATAAGACTTTGAAGACTAGATATTATTTTTGTGCATGAAATGTACCGCTGATGGTGAGTCATAGGGTCAAAGAGCTCGCAAAACATGAGACTAAAAAAAACAGTTTTAACGACTGCTTTAAATTGAAGTGTTCATACGTACAGGTATTTATTGATATGCTGTATATATTTATTGTCATGACCACCAGCTGTTGAGCAACAGACCAAACAAAGAAGTTTAGATATTAATGTCTAATATATATAACGACTGCAAAAATTAGTTCCTGGTGTAATGCATGCACAGGAAGTATGTGGGCGGAGAACATCAATAAGCTACATAGTGAGAATGCTGACAAAAACAAGTCAGCCAGCTTCGATTAGAATTATCTTTAAATTAAATTCTATGTGATATTAGTAGTTTTGTATGCTATACACATTGGGACACAGGAAGTGAGTCCGTCTGAATCACTGGATCACTCGATTCCTTAAAAAACAGATTCATTCCAGATACAGAACACTGTTGCTCTGCACTATTGTATAAAATAGCAAAACTAAATGTGCTAGTGCACATTTTGAGGGATTTTTTGTTGTTGCTGTGTAAGGGCATTCTTACAGCATGCTGTTCACTGCATGCTTTTGGATTCTTTCGGATTTTTTATTTTTTTTTGCAAAGTTAGATAATGCCAGCTCTTTTCTAAGTCCCATGAATGCATGATAAGTTTTAAGTAATACACCAAATTTATAATTCAAAGGGCATGGTAAGGGGGGATGGTGGTTTTACAGAGGGGATGCTTTTTGTAATTTCTTTTTCGACCATGCCCCTGGATGCCATCATGATGAATACATAATCTATCATAGTTTTCTTAAAAATAGTGTATGTATTCATGTATTTATTTCACAAGCAATTTCTGTATTTGGTATCTGAGAGGTGACTGAGGATCTGACTTGTGTCAGCAATGCAGTAACTGTTTACACATTTAGCCAAGCTTCCAGAGAATAAATATGTATAACTGGCAAATTAGGATCACTACCAAAGCTTCATGGATGCTATCCCTTCCAGGGTCCTGTGGGAGCACTCCTGTGGCCCATCTGTCTGGCGTAGGCCGGTGTTCACCAAAAGAAGGCCAGCAACTATTCTCATAGTACTACCCCACTCAGTAAGACTGGGAAACGTACCCGGTTCTACTTAGGACAGGAACGTTGCAGAAGTACCTTCCTTCCCAATTTCAGATCACTTCAATGTTTAGATGCATATGAAAGATTGGAGGTGATTGTAACTGGCCTCTGTGATTGTGATTGGCCTCTGAGGCTAACCGTGGAATTACACACATGAGAACCTTTTAGGTCAGTACATACTGACCCCAGCCCTCTACCGGTTCTCAAGGATTCAATGAGTGAGGGCTTGGAGCCAAACGCTCCGCCACGTCTTGCTGACAAAAGGACGGAGGAGCTCATCAGGGTATATTGTATGGATAGGTAAATAAGGCAACCCTAAGCCAGGCCTCTCAGTGCTTCTATCCGTTTAAGGTGAGAACACAGGAGGATATCAGCTCCACACAAAGGCTATAGAACGTCGCAAACGTGCTAGGGGTCACTCAGCCCTAGAGACAGTGGAGGATTGGTTTGTTTTTATACACTCAAAGTAGGTTGGTATCTTAAAGCGAGATCTACTGACGTGACTCAGTAGTTTCAGCAATGGGCAGTATAACAGACAAAATATCACCTTAATATCACATTTGACAGTTTGTATTTTAGCGCAAACATAAGTGTTACTTTGAACAGTTACTGGCTCTGGAGGTTTCCATATTTGCTCCGGCTAAGTTTGAGACTGTCGTCTATCTTAATTAAAGTTAGTGAGTCCATGTACAAACCATAATAGTCAACTGGGTAACACTTTATTTTTGATAGTCCACTTTATACATTCTACTGACAGTAAGTAACTTTGCAACTACATGTCAACTAGCAGTCATTAGAGTATCAGTAGACTTTCTGCTTAATATCTTCTAACACTTTATTTTAATGGATCCACAACATACCACATGCTTTCCTAAAGTCAGTTCATTTTACTAACCTAAACGCCTGCTCTGAGAGAGACATGCATTAGCGTAATTAATGAGAATTAGTCAGTTCTCACATGCAAGTAAAGAACACATAAACAAAGGTCTACGTTAAACCAATTAAATTTAAATTAACGTAAATTACTGATAGGTCAATTGCATTGCAATGCAGACAGACTGTCAAGACTGGCAGGGTTTGACAAGATAAAAGTGACACTTGTGGCTGAATTGTTAAATTTCACACACTGGTCCACAGCTGTGAATCTATGCTATTCAGGGTCATGGAAAACGTTATGAGAAAAGGTGAGAATGATGACCAGGATGTGAATACTCTGAATAAATATTCTGTCATCATTTACTCACCCTCAAGTAGTTCTAAACCTGAATTTCTTTGATGTGCCACATAGGAATATAGTTTGAAAAAGGTTTGCAACCAGGCTGTTTTGGGTCAACATTGACTTCTATAGTAGGAAAAAAATACTATGGAAGTCAATAGTGACCCAAAACAGCCTAATTCTAAATGTTTAGTTGTAAATTCTCCTACTTTTGTTAGTTTGTAATATGCAGTTTTATCTTGATCTCTAATACGGCAGTATATTTTTTAAATGTTTGCCGGTGAGTATTGCTCACTACCAAGGCAACCATGTTTAATGCTTCTCGTAGCTATATGAAAATATATTAGTCTGTCTATACATATAAAGTGTAATTGGAACACCGTTCTTTGGTGGGACTGATGAGCTGAATCAGGAGAGAGAGAGAAATGAAGAGCATATGCAGAGCAGGGGTGCGCAAAGAACAGGACTAAGAACTGCTGCTTAACTTTTACACATACTGTATATCCTACATCTTTGTAGATTGCATTATTGCTGTTAGTTCGTAATTGTTCCCCCTTCAAAGGACATGACATGTGCGTGTGTTAACACTACCATCCATTTGTTGATGTAATTGACACATCTATGAACACATGACATGGCACATCATGTTCCCACACAACGATGATTAATAAATCATCGGAGGAATTGTCAAAGCCACATCATAGCATACATATATATATATATAACAAACCTGACAACCACAGTCACACAGCCATCATACAAGGACATAGGTTAGCAAGACAACTTATTTCATGATACATTTCTTAACGCTTTGTTTCAAATCTTTTGTGAATTTACAGAAAATCATCAAATTAACAGTTATTATTTTACAGAAACAAATGTAATTATATTATGTATTAGAATGTTTGTCATTTAGAAGTAATAATAAAGTTACTTTTATTACATTGTTAAATTCAAATTCTGAGTCATTGTTCATTTGATGTTAGTTTTTACATCCAAAATGATTTGAAATGCATGTTTCAGTCTCCCAACAGATCATGGGGCAGTTGAAGGTTTACCTTGTTTTCTGGACATTGCTTCTCATGACCATTTCTGCAGAGGATGATATAAGTCTATCAAAAGAGTGTGAGGATGCTCCCTTCGTTCCAGGATATAATCTCGCTGGAGAGGGATTTGATGTTGTGACCATGGAGCGTAAAGGTTCTTACGTGATCAACACGGAAAAATGGGATGTAGGAAATGGCACTTGTAAATTGCGCAGCAACAAGTACATGGGTGAAATAAAACAGAAGCTACCAGCAGCAGTTGTGTTCTGGAGGACCTTGCCAAAGTGTTCAATGAAAGTCTCCAGTCAGATCTTTGAGTCAAGTGAAGCTCTGGTCAATGATTCATCATCAGCACTGGATGCCAGCTGGAAAGTTGGTTTAGATGTTAAGGCCGTTGGAGCTGCTGTTGGAAGCACTCATTCCAGGGAAGCAAAATTTGCAATGACTAAATCTAAAGAAGACAAATACAGTTTCACCAAACATGAAGTTGGGTGCGATTTTTACAGGTGAGAGAGATGTTTTTATCATACTGTTAAAAGATGAAATTAAACAAAAACTTTAAAAACGTTTATTACACTGAATTCAAACATGGTTACTGTTTATTACAGATATCGTGTAGCTGAAAACCTCCTCTTCATGCAGAATTTCTTGAAGCTATCAAATCACTTCCTGCATCCTACGACCCAGACGCCTACCGCAACCTGATCAGCACATATGGCACTCACTATACCACAGGTGTCAACTTAGGAGGAAAATGAAAGCCATAACAGCCATCAAAAGCTGTCAGGCAGCAGTGAGTGGACTTACAGACACTGCAGTGAAGGACTGTTTGGATGTAGAAGCCTCTGGTTCATACAGTGCAGCAACTGTGAGGGCAAAGTCACATTTTGTCAAAACCAAAAAGGAAGATGCATACAAATGAAAAGTTCAGCTCCATGTTCAATGAACGTCAGACAGAGATTACTGGAGGAGACAAAATGGGGAAAATCTGTTTTTTTCTGATTCATCACATGCAGATTCCCTTAAAAAATGGGTCGAATCTTTGAAGAGTCTCCCTGACATTGTGCATTACTCTCTGAAACCTCTTCACTTCTTACTGAGTGAAAAACACCCTGCAAGAAAAGGACTGAAGAAAGCTGTTGAAGAATACATCGTTCAAAATGCCCTTATGAAGGTTTGCTCTGAGCCTTGCAAGATTGGCAGGAAGTGCAGTGCAAGAGACAGATGTACTTGTGTTTGTCAAAGTAGTCAAATTATAAAGTCTAACTGCTGTCCACCTGAAAAAGGACTTGCCACCCTGAAAGTCTACAATCTCAGAGCCAAAGGTCTGCACGGAGATACATTTACACAAACAGATGGCACAGTTACTGTTACATATGACAAACAATACAAGCGCACTGAGACCATTGATAATAAAGACAATCCACGCTGGCCAGAAACATTTGACTTTGGTCCTATTAAAATCAGAATGGCTAATAAACTCAGTTTTAAAGTATATGATGCAGACAGCGCCTGGAACAGTGATCTTCTTGGTGAATGCTCTTTTGATCTTAAAAGTGGAGTTGTGACTGATGCTTGTGTTTTTAAATATGGCACCTTTTTTTTTACCTACGAAGTGAAATGTGCTCCCAGTCTGCAGGGCCCTCGGTGTGATCAACACAAATCTTCTCCGATGGCTGCCAGTCTGGCTGATATTTTCAGCTCAAGAAATGGTGTTCTGGTTAAAGATCTGCCGAGGCTTGAATTAGCTCTCAATAACTCAGATAAGTTTAGCTCCAATACTTATGCAAAGCTGATGATGCTGTAATCTGCATCTCAAATCCATCATTTATGCATGAAAAATAGCCCCAATATAGCTTAGAACCATTTTTGTGTGCTAGTATCAAAAGTGTATTTAACGTTTGCCTGTTTCCTTTCCCATTGCTTTCTGTTTTATTTTGTGTTTTTGCATTAATAAAGCATTCAAACAAATATGCGTTTCATTATTTGTATAAAAAAAAAAAAAAAAAACTCTTATTTTTCATACTTACAAAATGCTATTTCAACTACCTACAGGGTTAGGTGTTGTTGCTGTCTCCTTTGACATTATAAATAAGAAACAAGAAACCTAAAATCTTTATTAATTATGCAAATTTACAAAAAAAGAAGGAAACAATTATTGTCATCAAAATATATTTCATATAAAAATATATAAAGTGAATGCCGTTAATACAGACCATTTATGGTTATTGTGAATTTTTGCTATTTATATTTCTTGCGGAGAGTATTACACATGATTGAGTTTTGACTTTTACTTTGAGTTTAGTAAAGTTAAAGAAATAGTTAACTAGATTCTTCTAACAATGGTTTGTAAAAAACAGTTTTATTTTATTATATTTATTATACAGTTTTATTTTATTATATTCAATTTGTCAAAAAATGTGTCCTATATTCTGTGTACTAAACAGAATATTGGTGTCGTTTTGAAACAGTTGTGTCTGTATGGTGTTATAAGTCTCCTATTTTTCCTGCTTTGGCCAGCCAGTGGGTGTGGCTAGGAGACTCATTAAGATATTGATGTCCACCTGTTAGTCTTCAGGAACTCGAGCCGTGTCAACTGATGGGGCAACGCCCTCCAGCATGACAACGTGCAATCGGACCAGTAAGATGGTGAGACGTCATAGACGGGTGACGTCATGGGCCAGGAAGCATAAGAGTGCGTGGAATAAGTGTGCTTAAGCCCCCTCTGGAGAGCAGCGGTTAACACCACAGTATATGGTGTCCACCTGCCTCCGGTGCGCTCAGGGATCTACCCCACCAACCCTGCCAGTGTTACAGATTCAACCATGATGCAGGCTCGTATGACACCTGCTCGGATCGACTCGATTCTCACTACAGTCGCGAGAGTGAGAGAAGGCCGGTTACTCACTGTCAAGCAGTTTTAGACTGCTGGGTCTGATGGCAGCTGCGTCCAGTGCCGTACCTCTTGGCCTGCTGTACATGAGACCCCTACACTGGTGGCTCAGGAAAAGGGGGTTTCCTTAAGGGGAAATCAGCTTTGCATGATCAAAGTGACATGTGGAAGACGACATATGGAGGAAGCCCGAGCGCTGTGATGGGAGCGCCTTGTTGCCGTGTAATGCTAGAGATGGGGAGCGGTCATCAATGGCCACTCGGCCTGCGGCCCTTGGAGGAGCTGCCATCTCACGTGGCACATCAACTGCCTGAAGGTGCTAGCCGTGTTTCTAGTATTGAAACACTTCCTCCCAGGTGTAAGAGACCGACATGTGTTGGTGCGCACTGACAACACATCTGACGTCTCTTACATAAACCACAAAGGAGGTCTGCATTCGCGCCCTTTTGGGCCCAGGACAGACTCCTCTCACTGAGAGCCATCTACATGCCCAGGTATCTCAAATATGGACGCAGACGTCCTGTCAAGACAGGGGCCGGGGCCCAGGTAGTGAATGCTCCACCCCGAGGTGGTAGAGCAGATCTGGAGAGAATTTTACCAGGCAGAGGTTGACCTCTTCGCGACACAAGAGAAAGCACAATGTCCCCTCTGATTTTCTCTAGTTCATCCAGCTCCAATGGGGCTTTACATCCTCCCTCCTTTCCTTTACAGGGCCAGGTCAGCAAAAGCTCAATTGTGTGTGTCCGGTGCGAGCACTGGACACATACGTCCACAGAGGTGCCCTGTGGAGTAAGAGTGACCAGCTGCTCGTCTGCTTTGGCTCCCCTAGGAAGGGTTTTCCAGCAGGCAAGCAGACGCTAAGCAGATGGATCATGGATTCCATTAACATGGTGTATGAGTGCTCTGGTCTTCTGCCGAGGCTAGGAGTCAGGGTCCACTCAACTTGTGGTGCTATCGGCTGCTCTGTCCTCCTGTCCTAGACTGTACACAGGGCTAGGACTAGCGAGTCTGGGGGCGTGGGCATCTCGTTCCCCAAAGCGTCAGTTGACGCGGCTCGAGTTCCTGAAGAGGAACATCTCCAGGTTACAAATGTAATCATGGTTCCTTGAAGGAACGAGACGCCGCATCTCGAGGCCACACTTGCGGCATCCCTGCCCGTGCCCCTCTTCATGACAGAGGCAGAGGCCAGCAGCATTCCACGCGTTCTCATGCTTCCTGGCCCATGACGTCACTCGCCTATCACGTCTCACCATCTCACTGGTCTGCTTGCACATACGCACAAACGAGTCATCATGCTGGAGGGCGCTCCACAAACGCGGCGTCTCGTTCCTTTGAGGAACCATGTTTACACTCGTAACCTGGAGATGCTCTTCCTCTATAAAAGTTTTGGCTTTCTTGTAGTGGTGGTTCTGTGTTTGCTTTTGGCTTAAGGATGTTTGTATTGATTTTGTTATTAGTTGTGAGACTTGTTCTGTCTGAACACTTCAACATCTTGTGTCAGATGGAAATGGAAGCAACTAAAAATAACTGCCTTGTTTTAAATGCTTTTCCTTTCTTAAATTAATAAATATTTAGTTGCAGCCTCACCAACCACCTCCTTTCATCTTTGAGGGGGTTGTAACAATATGATTGTTGTAACACTGGGCTGGGACAGGCAAGTCTGGGGGCGTGGGCATCTCATTCCCCAAAGCGTCAGTTGACGTGACCACACTGGCTGCATCCCTGCCTGTGTCCACTTCATGACAGAGGCTGAGGCCGGCAGCATTCCACCCGCTCTAATCCTCATATGCTATGATATGAGGGTTTCTTAGAATAAGTAAAATGCTCATTAAGTGACTTAAGTTCTAGAGATTGTTCATGTACTGATATTTTAAGGTGGCAGAGGCTGAAAAAACGGCAAGCTTTTTAAAAATTATGTGATTCTCTCACATTGGCGGAGATGTGGAATATCTACTACTAATGATTCTGAATTTATTTACAGTTTCCGATCATTACAGTTTTGTTAATGAAAATCATTGTAAAAAAATTTACAGTAAACTACTGGCAGCTAGATTTGCCTGTATAATGCTTTAATCTTACAGTACACCTACTGTAATATACAACAACAGTTTATGACTGTAAAATATTGGACAGTACTGTGCTGTAGAATCTATAGGATGTACAGTATAACAAAAGATGGCTTTAAAACATCAGGCTTTCATTATCACAACATTGACTTAATGTGTTTCGGAATAACTGAACGCATGAAATTAGCTAACTGCACGATTTGTATTATCTTATAACTGTACTTTTGACACAATATGCCAATCACTACACAAATAAACAAGATTTGAAATTGACAAACTGCTATCCTTAAAGGGTAAGCTCGCCCTCCTTAAGCACACCCACGAGACTTTTGTTCATTTTCTTAGCACATATGAAGATATTTTTAAATCAAATCTGAAACTTATCTCTCAAAGCATTCATAAACAGATCATAAAATAAAATAAAGGTAATTTTACTGTTTTATGGTCACTCTTCACTACGTGGCCCAGACCCTCCACTGCTTCACTAGATAGGCTACTCAGTATACACACTACTCATTGCTACCCATACAGATTAAGTAAGCTGAGCAGCAGCACACGGTCAGCCAACAGGAACTGCTGTCAGCGTGCTCTTTAATTACCCACACAAGAATTTAACTATTAGGCAGCACTCGCAAATGAAATAAAAGCTTCTACACAACAGGACTTGACTTGGGCATACACAGAAAGTTTCAGTCAAGAGCTGGGGAGACGTGATTCTCTCTAGCAGCGTCTGAAGGCTACATTTATACTGATCTCAGACATGCCCACAACGAGCGGCAGCTGGGAGTTATCAACCTGAGAGATAGGGAGGGAGAGACAAAGTGCACACGTTTATAATAAAAAAAGAAAAGGAAGTCATAAACGCCTTGGGGAGTAACAATCTGTAAATAAGTAACAGAGACGTTTTATTTTGTGTTTATTCATTAATATATAAAAAGAAGGATATTTCATAATACTTGTTAAACAGTACAAGAAAATTAAGTAGAAGCATTTAAGCGCTGTAATATATTTTAAAACAGTAATATATATACATTTTAGTAATCTCTTTATTAATGATAAGTTGTTTTCACAAAAGCAGATGAGGCCGGAATATGAACATAATCCACTTAATTGTTCAATGTTTTCCTTATAACGGTTTTAACAGTTTTTTTTCTATGGGAACAACAGAAAGAATAACGCAGGCTTGAGGGTCTCAGAGCAACCGTTCTTTATTGAAATTAAACCGTTTTTTATTAAAAAACAAAGCGGGACACAAACGTGGATTTAATTCCAGCACTGCATGTTTTTGACATTTCCACACGCTAACATAACCATATTTACTAAATTTCCTATTATTCCGTAAAGAAGAGGGAAAAAAAAATGTGCCAAAGTTCAAAAATCTATTCAAAAGTAAATTTCTATGCAAAAATACATTTCTGGTTGAAGTAAATTTGTCATCTTGGTTTTCAGAGTTTATTTAAAATTAATAGACACATCTGTTTATTATTTTTTACAATTATTTCACAGTTATTTTAATTTCTGATCTATGCTTAAAAATTGAAATAAAAGAGTGAAGAGTATTTCTACGCACACTGGAGGACCATGAATGCAATTTCTGTGCTGAACCCTTTGATGGGTTTAACCACACTCACAGCGCAGGTTACAGGAGGCTAAAAGCCATGCAGAAGTAAGTGTGTTTGCAGTTTTAATAAAAATTTTCATAAACAAATCAACTTCTATTCATGAGGAAATTAAAATGTAAACATTAGTAGTGAAATTTTACAGTTGTACTGTAAAAATGGTTTGTTTTCTAAATTGTTTAGAAAATTACGAATAAGCTTACAGTAATGTCAATTGTTTTGTTTGGTGGGTCTCGAAAAAGATCACACTGGTCTAAGCGGCTCGTGGATTCGAAAAGTGTGATATATATGCTATATGTACTTACAAGTCATTTGCCCACTGACTAAAACAAAAACTATAGATTTCTTGTAAGATTTGTTTTGTTTGGATGATGCTAGACCTTCATGATTATGTATATATAAAACATAATGCTACGTCCCCATAAAATATGTTTTAGTAACATGAAAATTGTCTTTCTTTGGAAGGGTTTGCCGTCGTCATCCTTCTCTGAAGTAGGAGTAGGAAGTTGACAGCCTTAATGCGATAGGAAGTGAACACCTTTTTCTTTTCACTTGAAATCCTTTATTTGGTCCTTTGCTTGCATGTCTTTGAGATAGGAACAGAGATAACAGAGAATAATGTCACAAAAAAAGTGACAACATTGACCTGCGGCAACTATAATTGCCGGTGGGCTTGGTTAGTTTCACTCTATAGCATAGCATTTGAAAAGCACACACTCCTCCTTCCTGGATCTATATCTTTCTCGCTGTATTCCTCTCATTTATGCCTACGTCTCTAACGTCATATCAGTGTGGACTTTAGTATTCCAGGAATAATGTTGGCCCGTCACCTTCGTGTTCTCATAATTGTGTTCATCGGGATAGCATTGATTGGGTAAGTAATTACATTTTTAGCAATATTACATTGAATAAAATATTACATTTTTTGCCTTTGTGTTCGGGCTGTGAATTGACGGCATAATAATGCAGTATTATCTCAGAAGTCGGTAGCGTTACCACCGCTTGTTGCCTGGGAAGAAAGCAAAGTATTAGCAAAGTATTGCCACTCTGTTCTGCTTATGCACATTAGTTTTAACGCAAACACTTTTAAGAAAAATATTGTAAAACTGCATTTTATGACCCCTTTAAAATGCATACTTTTTATTTTAAGCTCAAGATGTATCATATTATATGTTTAGGTTTAGGTTCTGAAAATGCTGAACGATGGCAGGAAAAGCAAACGTATTGTCGATTTTCAGCCCTGCAATTATTACTCTGCATTTTCTGGGTACATGACAAGCGTAAGACGTAAAACTTTAAAATCTGAAAGCTAAGGCTAAAGCCGAACAAAATGAAACAATGGACCTTTTTCACATTTTTTCCCCATATATTTTGTCATTTTTTCACAATCAGTGTATTAACAGAGCTGTTTTAACAATTATTATCATTATTATTGTCTTACTTTTCTTGTTTTATTTTAAAAAGACATGCTTTCTTTATTTGTTGAGGCGTTACTGAGCAGCTGATGAGTAGCAGAAACGGATGAGATCAGTTTCAGGCAGATTTGGACTTTGAACCCTGGCAAACAAGCAGAAAGACTCGTGCAGCGCTGTTTGAATAAGCTACATGCAATTCACGCGCATTTTATAAAACAGTTTATTTGCCGTGGATTTGCTAAACAGTTTTGGTTGCTGAACATTCAATGTATGCGTATGCGTATATTAAAAAGTTGCATACTTACAGTGATCTCTTCTCATGAAATGATGCGCTTTTCTTTTCAGGCTCATTTACCTCATCAATGCCCAATGCAGGTGAGAAAAACGCGGCACAGATGCAATAGACGTAGTGTTCTCTTGTTTGCATTACTGAATAATTTATTTTTGCTATCGTTTTAAGCTGCAACCAGCAGATAACCAAACACCAAAGCTTTGAGTGAGTATACACATACATCACAACCGACACACAAAAAAATGGTTTGTCATCTGTTTTGACCTGTTTTCTTGCCACAATATCCTGCCATCAGATCTTGCAGCTCTCACACATAAGCACGGCTTGCATACATCTGCTCTCTGCACAGCAAAATAATAAATGTTAAAATCAAATCATTTAAAAAATGTACATACTATCCCAATCTTTTCAGCGTTACATTAACACTCTTTAACACTATGAATGAGTTAAAAATCAACTGGTCCACACCGAAGTGTTCATTTTTCATTTTTCAATACCAGTGTAAACAGTTACAGTTTAACAGTGTATTGATTTAACATTACAGTACTGTCCTCTGTTTTGACATAAAAATGAAAAATAATAATAATAAAAAAAATAATTTTGAAAAAAAAAAATAATAAAAAAAAAGCACCAATGTTCAGGTGAATTATTACTATTGTAAATATTTTTCCTTGCACCGAAATGTCTTTATATTCAGCGTTTTCAGCACATGGAAAATATGGTTCTAACAACAATTAAAACATCATAATGTCTATGATAATTGCAAATGGCGCCCGCAATATGAGCACGTCACTGTTTTTTCTTTACTTTTATCACCGGCATATTGTCAGAATTTCTAGTTCTGACTTTATATCTAAACTCGCGATTCCTTGATTAAAAAAAAAAAAAAAAAAATTTGCAAAGCATAAATTTCAAATCAATCGATAAAATCTGAAAAATGGCCCAGCCCTGCTATGTCACAATTAAAATTGAAAGAGAATGGTTAACGTGGTATTAATGGTTGGTGCTTATTCATTACTGCTTCAGTGTAACATAATATGTAAATGGGAACATTTGGTTATATTGCAGTATGTGACAGGCAGAGAGCAGAATAGATCTGAAGTAATTTGTTTGAACTAAATATGATGCTAATAAATATGCAAATTAATATGTTGCGTGACCCATCACCACACGTGATTTTGCTGAGTTCAATGTGTCTGGGTCAACATTTTCATCCAAAAATTGAATCTACACCTAAACCTAACCTTACCCATGAGTGATGCCTAAAATCTGTCCAGGCACCAAACAATAATCATAAGCCTAAAAAAGCCTAAAAAAAACTACTTTTTCAAATCTAATTGGTTAATCACAATGTTGTTCTAGGGTCAACTCTAGGGTCAACAGAGATGTTGATTATTGCACTCAGCAAAACCAGGTTCTGCACCCATGGCCATAAGTCTCACAAAATCCTGTTGAAAACATTGACACAGATGCTGGTATTAATGTACAATATTTGAGAAGTTTGCAATTGTTTTATTTTTATTTATTTTTTTTTTTTAAGCTGCAATCAGCATTTAACAGAACAAGCCACCATGAAGTAAGTAATGATTATAATAAATTTCATAACTTTGTTACATCAGGCGACGGCCCTGAATGTGTGTGTTATTCTCTTGATTTAAGAAGTTTGCAATACTGTTTTATTTTTTATTTATACCTTATTAATATCGTTTTTTTTCACCATTTTAAGCTGCAGTCAGCAGATAACAGAACAAGGCACCATCAAGTGAGTAATGATAACAATAAATGACAATGAAACAAATAATAAAATGAAATTTAAATGAGTATGATTCTGTATGAGTATGATATGTTTCATTCAGGCAAAAATGGAAGCAAAAGATCTATGGATTGTGTTCAACACCAGGGTGTGTAAAACTTCATCTTCTTAAAAGTGGCTTTATTTTTAAGTTAACCTATGAGGGCTACTTCTACTTCCGTGAAACATTCTTGGTTCATGGTTGTTTTTGTGGTTCTGATCAAATGCCAGTGAGAGAAATAATGATTCATAGTTGTTAAAAAAAAAAGAAGCTGTGAACCCATGTTTTTAATGTCTATCAACTTCATGAATCAATAAAATGTCTGTTGTTCTCTCTGCTTGTTCATTTTTATTACAGGCTGTTGTACAAGCAGCCAAATGTGTTGGTAGGGTGAGTATTGTGTTTTAACTATCAACCTGTTCATACTGAAGGGAATAATTGAGATGATCACAGCCTGAATGTGTGTTTTAATGAAGTCGGAAAGATGTTGCTTCTGTGTCACCATGGGCAGCTCCAATCATTTGGGAGGAAACCTTTGACCCCACCCTGATCGACTCTATCTACAAACAACTCAATCTAACCATAGCAACCACTGCCTTCGCTTTGGGAAAGTAAGTCTTCATGATACCTGTATTAATAATTCTCATTTGTTTCCCCTCCTCTGTTTTTCGTGTTTCTGGAATCAGTAATCATTTAAAGATAAATGAACCGTAATGCATCTCCCTGTATTTGTTTTCTCTGTTTGCTAGATACACACGTTTTGTCAAAGATTTTCTGGAGTCAGCAGAGGTACATTATTTCGTCGGATTTCGAGTGCATTTCTACTTGTTTACGGATCAACCAGAGTCGATTCCTGAAGTGAAAATGGGCGAAAACCGTACTTTGACGATTCTAAAGGTTCCAAGCTTGAGCCGATGGCAAGACATCAGCATGAGCAGGATGGAAAAGCTGGAAAAGCTAATAGAGAATGAACTAGCTAATGAGGCCGACTACATTTTTTGCCTTGACATAGACACGAAGTTCTATGGCCGGTGGGGTGCAGAAACTTTGGGTCGTCTGGTAGGCACGATACATCCTTGGCTTTTTAATATTCCGAGGAGTCAGTTCACATATGAGCGTAGACCAAAATCTAAAGCATATATTCCACTTGAGGAAGGGGATTATTATTACGCCGGTGCTGTATTTGGTGGCTCACTGGAGGCAGTACATCATCTCACCAAAACCTGCAGGGAGCAGCTGAGCATCGATGCAGCAAACTCCATTGAGGCGGTATGGCAAGAGGAATCTCACTTGAACAAGTATTTCCTTTTGAACAAACCCAGTAAACTACTCTCTCCTGAATATATGTGGCGGGACATCAATGAAAAAGCAGCCCCAATAAAAATAGTTCGCTTCACTAATGTACCTAAAAACTATGCTGAGATTCGTCCAAACCCGTAGCAACTGGTGGCTATATTCAGCTTCACAGACATGGTGTGTTCTCACAGACTTCCAGTAAGACATTGTGAATCTGTTAACAGGTAACATGGGCAGCAGAGGAGACGACTTCTCTGAAATGGATAATACACATTTTTATGAACACAATGCGGAATCGGAAACAATATTTGCCCAAATCTTTTTAAAGAACACACTTAAAAATATCTTATATAAATACAAATAAAAAATCTCAAAAGAGCTTTTTTAGCACTTTTTTAGAAGTGCTATTTTACAAAAAACTTTTTCATTATCTAAATAATGTTTTTGCTAAAGTGGGTCATGCTCTCAAGTTGTTCAGCAATGATGTCACAGGCACGTTTCGTAATAATAATAAAATTTCATAACGGGTGACTCGACCTACTCATCATTCATTTTCAATCACTTGATGGAGAAACAACTTAGGACTTGAAAGTCTTTACTCTTCCTGATAAAAAGACAACGTCTCATATAACTTCCATGATATCTATAAATAGTTATCACATTTTTTGCAATACTGTTTAATCTAACTGCAATTAATCTGCATCGCAATTTGTATGTGCTCCACTGAAAATCCTTAGTTTGTTTTTTACTTTTAGGAAGAGAGCTGAGCGAGGAATTTTAGGAAGCTATAAGGTCTGAAATGTATGGAAAACTTCTCGTTTCTCATAATAATGTGAAAATATACACACACAAACTGTATAAATACATAACACAATGTCAAACATCACTGCCACTGTTTTCATAAAAACGTATTAACCACAAAAATGGAGTTTAGGGAAAATACATACATGCCACCAGTCCGCTTCAGGTTGAAGGTGTGATTTTCTGAATTTGTCAGACCACCATGAATGAAGTAATCATTTCACTGGTGATGCTCCAATGCATGCAAGACATCTAAACAACCTCTGCAATACCCGAACTCTAATGACATTGGTGATATGTTTGATGAAAAGTAGCGGATATAATGAACAGAAAGAGATTAAAAATCTGTAGCTCAGCTTTTTTTTTCAATCTTCTTCTGTGTATATAATCCGACCTCGATCCGACCCAATTGCATAAAGCACTGTGCCTTTTGAGTTAACAGGCTGCCATAATTGGAGTTGTGTTATGAGAAAATTATTTTTGCTTTATTGTTTTTTGCTATATTTGCTAGATTTAGAATGGCATCATTGATATCTATGTTTGACAGCATGACAATTTCGGCTCAACAATTTTATTACAAAAGTTATTTGCATTTTTGGAAATATCATTGATTATTTTTGGTTTCGGAAAACCATCTCAGTTTTGTAAAACTCAGCAACATTCAGCACAAATGAACACTATACTAAAGGGTTAGTTTACTCAAAACCTCACTCACCCTCAAGCCATCCTAAGCGCGTATGCCTTTATTCTTTCAAACAAATCCAATCTGTGTTGTATTAAAAATTTTCTAAGCTATGTCATTGCAGTGGGCGGGTACTTACATAAAAAAATAAGTACAATGTTTATTGAAGTCATATTGTATTGCGAAACGCTTTTGCTGCTATTGAGGTGGTATACAGGTAAGGTTAGGGACAGATGTAGTGGTATGTAAATGTAAAAACATGTATGTACACAATAAGTGCATAGTAACAAATTATTTATTTAAATGTAAGTACATTGTAATTTAGGCCACCTAATAAAAAGTGGGACCAAAAAATATCCATAATAAACAATTTATTATCACTTCAGCTATTTGTCATATGCTAAAGCAATCCCGACAGATTGTGTAAGACATTCGCGTTGCATGATTAGTGTCAAATGCAGAGAGAGAACAAAACAAAACGCCGGTCACGAATTAGAAGAACAAAACATAGTTTTCTTTGCTGCTACATTTCTGAGAGACACGCACGAGAGATGTGGATGTCTGAAACCACATGACATTACAGGAGGCCTTTATACACCCCTCAAAGCCTGCTTTATTATGTTCATGGGCACTTTATTTACTGTGTTTCAGACTGTTAAATGAAAACACCCCCTCACTACAATGATACTTTTTTCATTCTATTTTTACAGTCATATCTATTAAAACAGGGCACAAAAACAATCCCTATGGAAAATGAGGGAAGCATGCAAAACATCTCCAAATCTATGAAAGGAATCATTTCTGTAATAATTCACTCACTCAATTGCACCGTGAACTAAATTTTACCTGTTGCAAAATTATCTTCTAAAATTATCTTCCTTTTTTATGTAAATTATTTTGTAAACCAAAATTAATATTTGATGGCAGATATGTTGGCTGTATAAGCACAAAAGCTGATTATTTAAGCTATTTATTGAAGCCTGTCCTATAAAAAATTATTAATGAATTATATATATACACAGTATATAACTGTATACTTATGCCAGCAATTGTGTATTTTGTATTTTTGTCTAAAAATTTGAATTTAAGATGAAATCCTCTGCAATTAAATTGAATCTTTTTAAATTAAAAAGGAAACAAAAGCTGCATTCTTTGTCAGAAACTACTTACTTCAATGACTATTTTTAAAAAGGTGATAGAAACAAGAAAGCACTAGTTGTAACCAAGATATGTATCAGGCAGTCAATAAGCAAGCTGACTGAAGCTAAAAATAACAACCCTGTGGCCGAGAATGACTTCCACATCCCTGGAGAAATAAAAAAATTTAAGGAAATGCTGCTCCTTTGTCACTGTTGTGGTTTTGCGGGGAGGAGCACTCGAGAAGTAAATAAACTTAAACAGATTTAATTTCGAACGGGCAAAATAATAATAATTACAGGCAGACAGGACATAAACCAAGTATGTAACTGTTGAGACTATTTCACTCAAACGGCTCTTTACCAGGAAGGATCAACTCAAGGCGAAATAAAACACAAGACAAGTTTTTGGATTTTTAGCTTGCAAGGATTGCGCTGTCGGTTGCAAGCGGGAGAGAAGCAGGTTTCTCCTTAACCTCCCTTTTGCCTCCAGACGGATCTCAGTCCGCCTGAGGCCGGGGCCGGGCAGGCCCCCGCCTTCCTTTGCCTCCTTCCCTGCTTTGCCTCCGAAGCTCAGATCGCAAGTCACTTTATTTATAGAGGAAAGGACAGAGCAAGATAAGTAAAAGCAACAGGCAAAACAAAGACTTCAGACATGTTCGTCACATAAGTTATGACTAGTCACATATCTTTTTGTGCGTCAGAATCTTCATTCCCTCAGATTCCCCTGGCACCCATACCAGTCTAAGATACTATATAGAGGCCATGTCATGTCATGACCTAGAACAAGACGTGTTATACCAGATGGAAGCTGAAACTGAAGGATCAAAGTTGCATAATGTCAATACATAACCCTATCAGTAACCTCGACGTTCGGACCAACGGAATACAAACACACAGGACTTAAATACACAAGGTAATTGAATAAATTACCTTGGACTCGAGGCTACAAGACACGGCTGAAGACAATAATACAATTAACATGAAGGGAAGGTAGGGCACAGAGAGCACATGTCACGAGACAAAAACAATAAACAAAGAGTCCAGAGACGTGACATAACTCCCCACTCGCGGAAGGTGCCTCCTCGCACCTAAAGTAACATCAAAAAAAAAAGACAAAAAACAAAACTTAGAATTGGGGGATACCGGATCTTGGGAGGAGGTTCTGGTGGAGGACGGCCCCCCGGAGGGAGTAGGCAGACAGCAGTCCAGGGAGGTGCAGACGGAGGGAGAAGCCAGGGAAGAGACAGGAGGAGTCCAGAGCAGGAGGAGATCCAGAGCCCAGCCATGATAGTCAATGGTGGAGCCGACGGAGGGAGGAGCCATGAAGGGGGAGCAACCATCGACTGCATGGGGTGGAGCAGGTGGTGGAGGAGACTGATGCAGAGGCGAAGAGCCAGGGTGATGCCGAGGTGCTGGAGGACGCGGCAGAGCCAGAGCGACAGAGGACTGAGGTTGAGGAGCCAGAGGGAAGGAGGAGCCTGACAGAGCCGGAGGGAAGGAGGGACGAGGCGAAGTCGGAGGAGAGGAATCCCGAGGTGACGGATGGTCGACGACTGACCAAGGTGGAGCCAGAGGGACGATGGAGCCTGGTGGAGCTGGTGGACTGATGGACCACTGTGGAGAGGAGGGAGCTAGGAGCTAGGAGCCTAGGAGGAGCCAACGGGTCTGCGAGCCGAGGAGGAGTCCGGGACTCGGAGGCGGGACGGTGAGGCGAGGGATCCTCCACCCACGACGGTGATGGAGACCGGCAGACCCGTGGCGCACACCAGATGGTGAGCTGAGGATGAGCGCAGGGGCTGCTGGGATCCATCGACAGCGTGTGGAAAGGGATTGGAAGGGTGGGAAAACTTGAGGCGGCACTGGAGGGAGCACACGGGGCACGGGCACTGGAGGGAGCGCACAGGGAACAGTCTCTAGGGTGCGCTCTTGAGGCAGGCATTCAGGACAGCTGGGCGGAACCAGCGGGCTAACAGAACGGTTGGGCGGAACCAGCGGGCTAACAGGATAGCTGAACAAGAACAGGAACTCTGGATACAGGGGAGGTGCCCAGTCTAAATCCAGGTCGACATCGTCCAGCTCCTCTTGTAGATCCAGCAGCCCCAGGTGGATAATCAGCTCATCCTCAGCCAATGTGTAGTGGGCGGAGCTCCACTCCGTGCTCTTGTTGCCAACGGCTGTCTTCACTGTGGCGAGCTCTGTTGCCGGCTCACGCAGTCTGTCGCAAATGGTGCCATGGTCGTGCCAGACTCCGTGACTGCGCCATCGGTGGGCTCAGAGCCCAACTCTGCGACGTGGGGAGATGGTGGGCTGGGCTCTGGATCTGGAGTGGGGCTGGTGTCGTTGTCCTCCAGCGCAACAGTCATTGACAAATTGTACGACACCAGCACCCACTCGATGTATGCGGCGATGCTTTCTCAAGGGCCGTCCCCGGGCAGCTTCACTCGTGTGGAGTTGTCGAGTCCCCGGAAGTACAGTGAGCAGAGGAAGCTATCTGGGTAGTGCGAGTCATTTGCGAGGGCGAGGAAGTCCATCGTATAACCCTCGAGAGAGCGATCCTCCTGCTCCAGCAGGAGGATGAGGAAGTTGGGGTCGTCATAAGGGGGATCCATAGCAAAAAACAAAAGGGGAAATACGCCGCTTTACTGTTTAGGTCCGAACGTACCGTCACGGTCGTGATTTCAAGGGAAGGAGCACTCGAGAAGTAAATAAACTTAAACAAATTTAATTTCGAACGGGCAAAATAATAATAATTACAGGCAGACAGGCAGGCAGACGGGACATAAACCAAGTACGTAACCTCGACATTCGGACCAACGGAATACAAACACACAGGACTTAAATACACAAGGTAATTGAATAAATTAAACAAGAGACGGCTGAAGACAATAATACAATTAACATGAAGGGAAGGTAGGGCACAGACAGCACATGTCACGAGACAAAAACAATAAACAAAGAGTCCAGAGATGTGACATCCTTACATTGAGATAATAAACTGGACAGTGTTTGAATCACTGCCAGTTGCAACCTTTTCAGAAATGCACTAGTACGATGATCAGCTGCTTGTGCTATACTGTCAAACCTTCAGGACCTCTTTTTTTTTTTTTACAGGTGGGCTGGTGGTCACTTTCAATTCATTTAACTCTTTGTCAATGTTGGTAGTTTCATTTACTGTTATTAAGCACATCCAGCCATTGCCAAACTTGGTGATTTCATAGGTAAGTGTTAAAAAATATTACAATTATCATGTAAAGGAATAATAAATAAACAGATACTTTTATTTACTGGGACCTTTTGAACTGAAACCTGAAATGTTTTGAAATATTCTAGAGTCTCTTGAGCATAAAATTTATGTGCTTTGTAACACTGCATTTGCAGAGGTTTATTGACACCTTCAAGACATGTTCTTTGCTGTTCACTGAAAGTATTTATAGCATTGCTCATCTTAGGCCCACTAAACGTGTCAAACATCTGAACATTTGTCATAGCCACGTGATGGCATATCATTGAAACCAAAAGTCGTTGACACCCATAACCACACAATCATACGAACAAGACAGGTTAGAGACACAACTTTTTTTTTTCCTATTAATTTGTTTGAAAATAACCAGACATTAACTTTAAGACATAATAGTTACAATTATAGGCTTCTGTTCTTGTTAAATGATGAATTAAATTTTACAACAAAAATACATTTACAAAAATATTAACATTTTCTTATGTCACTATAGATTATGGGGCAGTTCCAGAATTACCCTGTTGTTTTCTTGGCATTGCTTTTCGTGATCATTTATGGACAGGAGGAAATAGGTGTATCAAAAGAGTGTGAGGATGCTCCCTTCGTTCCAGGATATAATCTCGCTGGAGAGGGATTTGATGTTGTGACCATGGAGCGTAAAGGTTCTTACGTGATCAACACGGAAAAATGGGATGTAGGAAACGGCACTTGTAAATTGCGCAGCAACAAGTACATGGGTGGAATAAAACAGAAGCTACCAGCAGCAGTTGTGTTCTGGAGGACCTTGCCAAAGTGTTCAATGAAAGTCTCCAGTCAGATCTTTGAATCAAGTGAAGCTCTGGTCAATGATTCATCATCAGCACTGGATGTCAGCTGGAAAGTTGGTTTAGATGTTAAGGCCGTTGGAGCTGCTGTTGGAAGCACTCATTCCAGGGAAGCAAAATTTGCAATGACTAAATCTAAAGAAGACAAATACAGTTTCACCAAACATGAAGTTGGGTGCGATTTTTACAGGTGAGAGAGTTGAAGTCTTTTTTCATATTGTTAAAAGATAATGTATTAATTATTATTTAAATATTAAAATATTAATTGTAGACTGTTTCTTTGATTCCACTTCATTTAAATGTCATTATTTGTTTACAGATATCGCGTAGCTACAAAACCTCCTCTTCATGATGAGTTTCTTGAAGCTATCAAATCACTTCCTTCATCC
This sequence comes from Puntigrus tetrazona, assembly GCF_018831695.1. Taxonomy (NCBI): domain Eukaryota; kingdom Metazoa; phylum Chordata; class Actinopteri; order Cypriniformes; family Cyprinidae; genus Puntigrus; species Puntigrus tetrazona. The sequence continues at coordinate 5,077,975 of NC_056717.1, read as the reverse complement.
TACGACCCAGACGCCTACCGCAACCTGATCAGCACATATGGCACTCACTATACCACAGGTGTCAACTTAGGAGGGAAAATGAAAGCCATAACAGCCATCAAAAGCTGTCAGGCAGCAGTGAGTGGACTTACAGACACTGCAGTGAAGGACTGTTTGGATGTAGAAGCCTCTGGTTCATACAGTGCAGCAACTGTTAAGGCAGAGGCACATTTTTGTAAAGAAAAGAAAAAGAAGATGGGCACAAATGAAAAGTTCAGCTCCATGTTCAGTGAACGTCAGACAGAGATTATCGGAGGAAACATAAATGGAGAAGATCTGCTTTTTTCTGGTTCATCACACGCAGATTCCCTTAAAAAATGGATTGAATCTTTGAAGAGTCTCCCTGACATTGTGCATTACTCTCTGAAACCTCTTCACTTCTTACTGAGTGCTAAACACCCTGCAAGAAAAGGACTGAAGAAAGCTGTTAAAGAATACATCGTTCAAAATGCCCTTATGAAGGTTTGCTCTGAGCCTTGCAAGATTGGCAGGAAGTGCAGTGCAAGAGACAGATGTACTTGTGTTTGTCAAAGTAGTCCAATTATAAAGTCTAACTGCTGTCCACCTGAAAAAGGACTTGCCACCCTGAAAGTCTACAATCTCAGAGCCAAAGGTCTGTACGGAGATAAATATACAGAAACAGATGGCACAGTTACTGTTACATATGACAACCAATACAAGCGCACTGAGACCATTGATAATAAAGACAATCCACGCTGGCCAGAAACATTTGACTTTGGTCCTATTAAAATCAGAATGGCTAATAAACTCAGTTTTAAAGTATATGATGCAGACAGCGCCTGGAACAGTGATCTTCTTGGTGAATGCTCTTTTGATCTTAAAAGTGGAGTTGTGACTGATGCTTGTGTTTTTAAATATGGCACCTTTTTTTTTACCTACGAAGTGAAATGTGCTCCCAGTCTGCAGGGCCCTCGGTGTGATCAACACAAATCTTCTCCGATGGCTGCCAGTCTGGCTGATATTTTCAGCTCAAGAAATGGTGTTCTGGTTAAAGATCTGCCGAGGCTTGAATTGGCTCGTAATAACTCTGATGAGTTCAACTTAAAGAGTCTTGGAAAGCTGATAATGCTGTGATCTGCATCTCAAATACCTCTATTTGCCTTAACAGCAATTTTATCGACTATAAAAATATCTGTAACCTTTTCGTATTTCCTTTGCCATTATTTTTTTATGTTGCTTTTTTGCATTAATAAAGCATTCTTAAAGACAGACCTTTGTTCTCATTCTTATTTTTTAGAATTTCAAAATGCAAAATTTGAAGTTTTGCCACTTAAGATGAGATAGCTTATTTCTGCAGGTTTAACACCCAGAACATGCTAGCTATATATGAACATGTGGCAAGTCTCTCACACTGTATAACATGATTAATGATAACTAAATAAAAAATAGTTATGAATTACAAATTTTGGATAAGAGATCCAGTGAGAACTGAGTCATTCCACAAAACCGGTACAGTTTAAGTCCCTCCAACATTTTAAAATGCATTTTATCTTTTGGGTCACCAAATTCTATATTATAAAGGTTTTCATATTAATTAAATAGAATCATGAAGAATATTAATAGTGATTTGAAGCCTGAGGTGGTAAAATCGGGTTTTCTGCAAGTTAAATATGTCATTAATGCTGTGGGGTGTTCAGAAAAGTAATACATTTTGGTCTAAAGTCTAAATCGTACCAGTTTCGTGGAATGACTCAACTTGTTTCCTATATGGTAAAGATGGTTGATTCACACATTTGAACTATAACACACTAATCTACCAAGTAGGATGCAAGCTAACCTACACTTGCTGCACATTCAATGTGTTAACGTCCAGAAGAAAGAGAAGAGCAGGCATATGACAACATTTGAAAAAGTAAAAAGGCATGATATATAGGATGTGTACCAATATATTGAATCTGTGCATTTGGCCTAAAAGTGACAAAGGCCTAGTAAACCCAGATCCATTGAGAGAGAGAGTTGCCCCAACTATTTTCAACAAGTTCAAAATGCTTGATAGTCACATTATTCATGTAGACTTAAGAATTTTATGGTCATGTAGACCATAAAATTCCAGGAATTGTATAGTGAGCAATTAAGTCAATAAATAAATTTATTTAAAATACAGACTGACATGTACATAGTAGATGTAGTTTAAGCAATTTTGTTTTAAAAAGCAACATTTGCTGACTTTTGAAGATTGGATGGTCAACAATCATTACCTATTAATTTTAGGATAAAGTTGTTTTGTTTTTTAAAACATTCTTTACTTTTGTATGTTCATCAAGTGCAAATACCTCTTAATGTGTGATTTAAGTAATCATGTGATAACTGAGGCTCTAATTAATCTTAATGACATGATTTTAAAGTCAAAAATCACTGCAAATAATTGACATTTTAGGCATGTGTGAAAAAATGCTGTACACAAAGAATGCTTTCAGAAATATAAATAATAATTGTTTATTTTTGTCAATTTATAAAATGCAAAGTGAGCGAACAAAAGAAAAATCTAAATCAAATCAATATTTGGTGTTACTACCTTTTGCCTTCAAACCAGCATCAATTCTTATAGGTACATTTGTACCTATGAGAGATTTTGTATGATTAGTCAGGTGTATGATCAACCAATTATTCTAAATAGGTGCTAATGAGTCACACGTAGGTTAAACTCAGTCATGAACTGAAACAGAAACAGCTGTGTAAGAGGCTTAAAACTGGGTGAGGAACAGTCAAATTCTGCTACCAAGATGAGGCTGTGAAAGACAGTTTCATGTCATGGCAAGATTGAGCACAGCAACAAGGTAATTATACTGCATCAACAAGGTCTCTCCCAAAAAAAGATTTCAAAGCAGACTGGGGTTTGATGTGCTGTTCAAGCTCTTTTGAAGAAGCACAAAGAAACAAGTAATGTTGAGAATAATAAACGCAGTGGTCGGCCAAGGAACTTGCAGCAGATGAAAGACACATTAAGCCAATTACCCTTCGAAATCAGAAGATGTCCAGCAGTGCCATCAGCTCAGAACTGGCAGAAACCAGTGGGACCCAGGTACACCCATCTACCGTCTGGAGAATCTGGCCAGAAGTGGTCTTCATGGAAGATTTGCAAGCAAAAAGACATACCTCTGAAGTGCAATCAAGTCCAAGCAACTCAAGTACACATGTAAACATAGGAACTGGAGTGCAGAAAAATGGCAATGGGTGCTCTGGACTGATGAGTCAAAATTTTAAATGGTACAATAATGAGTGCCTGCAGGCAACAGTGAAGCATGAAGCATTTCTGCAAATGGAGTCGGAGATTTAAAATGGAAGGCATTTGGGTCGACCAGAACCCTTCCTAGAGTTAGCCGTCCAGCCAAACTGAGCTATTGTGGGAGAAGAACCTTGGTGAGAGAGGTAAAGAAGAACCCAAAGATCACTGTGGCTGAGCTTCAGAGATGCATTCGGGAGATGGGAAATGTTTTTAGAAAGTCAACCATCATTGCAGCCCTCCACCAGTCGGGGCTTTATGGCAGAGTGGCCAGACGGAAGCCTCTACTCAGTGCAAGATACATGAATGCCCGCATGGAGTTTGCTAAAAAACACCTGAAGAACTCCACGATGGTAATAAATAAGATTCTCTGGTCTGATTACACTAAGATAGAACTTCTTGGCCTTAATTCTTAGCGGTATGTGTGGAGAAAACCGGGAACTGCATCATGCAATCCAAGTACAGGGATGTCCTGGAAAACTTCTCCAGAGTGCTCAGGATCTGAGACTGGGCTGAAGGTTTACCTTCCAACAAGACAATGACCCTGAGGACAGCTAAAATAACGAGTCACAACAAGTTTGTTCTTAAATGATCCAGTCAGAACCCTGAATTAAAACCAATTGAGCATCTCTGGAGAGACCTGAAAATGGTTGTCCACCAATGTTTACCATCCAACTTGTCAGAACTGGAGAGGATCTGCAAGGAGGAATGGCAGAGGATCCCCAAATCCAGGTGTGAAAAACTTGTTGCATCTTTCCCAAAAAGACTGCTTCTACTAAATACTGAGCAAAGGTTCTGAATACTTAGGACTATGTGATATTTCAGTTTTTCTTTTTTAATAAATCTGCAAAAATGTCAACAATTCTTTGTTTGTCTGTCAATATGGGGTGCTGTGTGTACATTAATGAGGGAAAAAATTAACTTATATTATTTTAGGAAATTGCTGCACTACAACAAAGAGTGAAATATTTAAGAGGGTCTGAATACTTTCCGTACCCACTGTAAATACAGTAAAACATTTAGTTTTTACGAATTTAATCTTATATCAAATTTTGTTGTGTATTTTTTTGAGCAATGGATTGGACATTTTCTTTTTGCTGTGTTTGATGCTACCTGAGCTCATGAAGAAAACATGTCTGTCGGAATTTCGCAAGAGGTGAAGTACGTACCAATAAGTGAATATCTCTGTGGTTTGAACACTAGAGGTGGTAAAGCAGTAATTGTTTTCATACACAGTTGCATGGTTTCCCTTTTCAGAAGTAAGAAGCCTGCACAGAACTGGACTTAATGGGAAATCCTTGGGTAGAAATGGTGTTGAAAAAAATTATTCACAACGAAAGGGCTGAAAGAAGAGAGTATGAAAAACAAGCTAAAACAAAATGCTTGTGATTTGCATTTTTATGTCACATTCATGTTTGTTCGTACTATCAATTAAGTTTAGGTGTGGTGCAGATGGTATGTTCCTTGCCTATTTCTTCTGCTGGGGTTGTAGGTAGATAGTCCACTCTATGTCCTGGAAAGCCTTACAGGAGGGTTTGCCTGTTTATTTAGGCTAGCTGTGCAGGACTACCTATTGGTGCTTGACGATTACTCTTCTTAGTGTTTTTTAAGTAGCAGCCTCCTTTTTAAGTAGCATGCAAAAGACAAGAAGTGCGCATTATCTGTGAAACCGATATGAGTGACAACAGAACTCGTTCAAATCTCTGTGACATTTAATCAGTCGGTTAGCGTTAGCATTAGCTCGCTCTCAGGGCAGGAGTGCTCAATATTCAAATTCATGTTATTTTTAGTGTACTATGTGCCGCTCTCAGACCAGGAGTATTCAAAATGTGTTTTACTGTTGCCTTTTACTAGAACTAAGTATGTTCATATTAGGTTGGTTCTGTCAACACTGCACTGGCCCCTATCAAAAATTGGATAGTTTTTAACATTTACATTTAGTCATTTAGCAGACCCCTTTATCCAAAGCGACGTACAAATGAGGTAGGCATATAGAAGCAAATTAATATCAGCAAAAGGGCAGTAGTGCATAAGTGCTCTGAGTGGGGTCTTGTCTTACCTAACGCAGACACAAGGTTTTTTTTTTTTTTGTTTGTTTGTTTGGTTTTTTTTTTAAACAAGAAAAGTATAGGAAGGAGCAGGAGAAGAAAAGAGTGCTATCGATGTTGGGTCAAGTGTAAACGAAAAAGATGAGTTTTGAGTTGGTTTTTGAAGATTGCTAGTGACTCTGCTGCCCTAGTGGTCGACGGAACAGACCAGGTGAAGGTGCGCAAGAGTGATTTTGCACCTTTTTGTGAAGGCACTGCAAGATGCCTTTCGTTTGCAGAGCGTAGAACATATGATTCAATTAATGAGTGTAAGTATGAGGGAGCGGAGCCTGTGATTGTCCTGTAGGCCAGCATCAGGCATTTGAATTTGATGCGGGCATCTATAGGAAGCCAGTGTAAACTAATGTAGAGGGGTGTGACGTGGGCCCTCCTTGGTTCGTTGAAGACCACCCTTGCCGCTGCATTCTGGACCATCTGAAGAGGTCTGGTTGTAGAGGCTGGGAGGCCAGCAAGGAGGGCGTTGCAGTAATCAAGTCTACTCATGACTAGTGCCTGGACAAGGATCTGTGTAGCGTGTTCTGATAAGTACGGTCTGATTTTCCTGATGTTGTACAGCACAAACCTACAAGATCGAGCAGTTTTTGAAATGTGCTCAGTGAAAGTTAGCTGGTCATCAATGATCACTCCAAGGTTCCTAGCTGACTTAGACGAGGATACAGTAGCCGAGCCTAGCTGAAATGATAGGTTGTGCTGTATGTTTGGATCGGCCGAAAAAACGAGGAGCTCTGTTTTTGTGAGGTTTAACTGCAGGTGATGATCCTTCATCCAGACTGAGATGTCGTTTAGGCACGCAGAAATACGTGCAGAAACAGTGGGATCGTCTGGTTGAAAGGAGAGATGGAGTTGAGTGTCGTCAGCGTAGCAGTGATATGTGAAGCCATGCTTCAGAATGACAGAACCCAGTGATGTCATGTAGATAGAAAAAAGCAGTGGCCCAAGTACTGAGCCCTGAGGCACTGCAGTAGTGAGGTGATGAGACTCTGAGACATCGCCCCTCCATGATACCCTGAAAGACCTACCAGAGAGGTAGGACTCAAACCACCGAAGGGCTGTTCCAGAGACACCCATCTGCCTAAGGGTTGATAGGAGTATGTTATGGTTTACAGTGTCAAAAGCAGCAGACAGGTCCAACAGGATAAGCACTGAAGATTTTGATAGTGCTCTTGACCGTCTCAGTGCCTCAATGACCGATAGAAGTGCAGTTTCTGTGGAGTGGCCGCTTTTGAAACCTGATTGGTTGCTGTCCAGGAGATTGTTTTGTGAGAGATGGGAGGAGAGTTGGTTAAAGACAACACGCTCTAGTGTCTTAGCCATGAATGGGAGGAGAGATACAGGTCTGTAATTTTCAATGAGCTCAGGGTCAAGTGTGGGTTTTTTAAGGAGAGGGGCAACACGAGCCTCCTTAAAAGCTGAGGGAAATGTACCAGTGTAAATAGAGTTGTTGATGATGTGGGTGAGTGCAGGGAGGACGGAGGGAGCGATAGCCTGAAAGATGTTAGTAGGGATGGGATCTAAAGGGCAGGTTGTGGCATTCGTGGCAAGGACGATTTTTGATACCTCTGTTTCAGAGAGGAGGGAGAAAGTGGAGAATGTGTTGGGGTGCTGTGGTTTGGTGTGTGTAAGGCGAGTAGCAGCAGGAAATTGATTGCTGATCTTAGTGGTTTTGTTACTGAAAAAACGAGCAAAATCATCAGAGGTTAAGGATGACGATGGTGGGGGGACAGGTGGCAGAGAAGAGCAGAGAATGTTTTAAAGAGGCTCTGTGAGTCAGAGGTGTTGTTAATCTTAGTTTGGTAATAGTTACGTTTAGCAGTGGAGACATTATTAGAAAATGAGGAGAGAAGAGACTGATAAAAACAGAGATCAGATGGATCTTTGGTTTTACGCCATTTTCTTTCCGCAGCTCTGAGTTTGGAGCGATGTTCACGGAGAACATCAGATAACCAGGGGGCAGAGGGAGTTGGCTGGGCAGGTTTGGTTGTTAGAGGACAGAAAGAGTCCAGGCAGGATGTTAGCGTGGAGCAGAGGGTATTGGTAGCAGTGTTAACATCTAGTAAAGAGAACTGGTTAGGAGGAGGGAGTGACAGTGACACCGCAGAGGAAAGACAGGTTGACGAGAGTGTGCGTAAGTGATGGCGAAAAGTGACCAGCGGAGGGTTTGGTGTTATGTTGGAGGAGGTTAGGGTGGTGTTGAATGTAATCAGGAAGTGGTCAGATGTGTGCAGTGGTGTTACCTGGGCATGATGAGTAGAGCAGTTTCGAGTGTAGATGAGGTCCAACTGATTACCTGATTTGTGCGTGGCAGTGGTGGATACACGGCTGAGATCAAAAGACGCCAATAGGCTGTGGAAGTCACAGGCCAGACTCTTATCTACATGGATGTTGAAATCTCCTAGCAGTACCAGAGGAGTGCCATCCTCTGGAAAAGCAGAGAGCAGCACATCCAAGTCATTAATGAAGTTACCGAGGTGCCCTGGGGGGCGATACAGAACAATCAGGTGAATTTTAAAAGGGTGGGTGACAGTAATGGCGTGTGATTCAAAAGAGAAGTTTGTATTGAGGGTCTGTATTTGGCTGTGCTTCCAATTCTTTGATATGAGCAGACCAGTACCTCCACCCCTCCCAGAAGTGCGGGGGGAATGAGTGAAAGTATGGTTGGCAGAGAGGGCAGCTGGAGTGACAGTGTCCTCTGGTTTAATCCAGGTTTCGGTAAGTGCTAGAATACTTAGATTGGAATGTTCTGTGATGGCTGTAATGAAGTCCGTCTTTTTTACAGCAGACTGGCAATTCCAAAGGCCAATGGAGAAAGTGTGTGATGTGGTAAGCGATGTGGGAATAGTATGCAAATTATTGTAGTTGCGCCTCCGATGACGCCGGATACAGGAAGTGCGAGTGGTAATGAGACTAGGGATGTTTAAAGACATTGTATTAATAGGGTGGAACAGAGACACAACAGTGGAAGAATTTGGAAGAGGAAATAGGGAAAGTGTTTAGCCGGTGTCTTTGCTCGGTGGAGTCGATGGTCTTTACACTCATCGTTCTTCACACGATGAGGCCTGCATGCGTGGGGTTGCCGCGACCGATCTGAATTGCGTGACTGAGTTCAGCAGGGCACGCCTCCCAATTTACAACAACAAAAGGTCCGAAACTCGCACGACACTTCACGACAATAATCACGTGACACGAGGTAAACAATACAGCGAAACCTAGCAACGAGAACGTGCTACAATAAGACTAGACTACAAACAAATACACTTACACGCTCCTGCAGACTAATGCCGATCAACTGCTTCTCCAATTAATACTTTTAAAATTGTATTAATCACCTATAAAGCCTTGAATGGTTTAGCTCCTAAATATTTGAGCAAGCTCATATCACATTTTAGTCCTGCATGTCTGCTGCGTTCTCAAAACTCTGTTTGGCTGTTTGATAACACCTAGAACATCAAAATTGACTGTGGGCGGCAGATCCTTTTCCTATCTAGCACCCAGACTCTGGAACAGTCTCCCTAACACAGTTCAGGAAGCAGACACACTCTGTCATTTTAAATCTAGATTAAAGACACATCTTTTTGACCTAGCCTACACATAACTCACTAATAAACTTTTATTATTCAAATGCGTTAAAGGATTGCTAGGCTGCATTAATTAGATCAGCCAGAACCGGGAACACTCCTCATAAAACACAATGTATTCGTGACATCATAAAAAGAGTGGCATCTACACTAATATTAGTCTAGTTTCTTTCTTATTCTGTTTCTCAGTTTGTATCCAGATTAGATTGTGGATCAGCACCCAGAGATTATGTTCATCAGAGACCAGAACACCTAAATGCGCCCTGTGGACAGATCACCAGATCCTGATGCACACACAAACACACACACACAATAAGTCCTTTAAATGATCTGACACAGCTGCGTTTAAAAAAAAAAAACCCAGGTAGTTAAGTGCTGGGCATCCGGCCAGAGGAGAACTGGCCCCAACTGAGCCTGGTTTCTCCCAAGGTTTTTTTTTCTCCATTTTGTATGGATGTGGTTTTGGTTCCTTGTCGCTGTCACCTCTGGCTTGCTTTGTTGGGGACACTTAATTTCTAGCAATTATCGTCAAATTGATTACAGAGACCGTCTCTGCATTAAATAACAAATTGTTCAATCTCTTCATTATACATCCCTATCATTGTATTCTTCTTTTCTATACTGTTCAGTGCTTTGATACAATCTGTGTTGTTAAAAGCGCTATCAATTTTTTTGTTTGTTTTACTGCACTATATTTTTTTGTGTACTATGTGCTGCTCTCAAGGCAGGAGTACTCAATAGCTTCATAATTTAAGATGTATGCAGCTGAAAATGTAATAATCCAAAAAAACTATAAATTACCTAATTGTAACAATAATAATAATGCTCATAGCAGTATGTTTTTTCAGCTGGTACCCTTTCATTTAATTTTTCTTCTATTTTCAGAATAACATTTTTGAGAAAGCCGAGGATTTACCGGATATTAGTCATCATAGATCGTTTTTCCAAGTCTTGCCACTTAGTACCTCTCAAAGGGCTCCCCACGGCCATGGAGACAGCTCTAGCCCTATTCCACCAGGTTTTTCAAATCTAAGGTATCCCGAAGGACATCATCAGTAATCAAGGTCCCCAATTCACTTTTCAGGTCTGGAAGGCCTTCTGCAAACACCTGGACATTAATGTGAGCCTCACCTCAGGATATCACCTTCAAAACTTCTAATGTGTGTTAGGATTTCAGCCTCCCATGTTCCCATGGTCGGGTGAACCATCCTCAGCTCCAGCCGTCAATGATTGGATTCGACGTAGGGTGAGGGTGTGCTCATGTTCATCTTCAGAGAGCTATTCGTACTCAGGAACTCCAGGACAATTGACGACGTCGCCCACACCCTCCCTAACAACCTGGACAATGGGTCTGTCTCTCAACCAAGGGACATCAAACTGCGGCTGCCCAGTAGGAAGCTCAGTTCCAGGTATGTTGACCCTTTTAACATTTTTGAAAGAATTAAGGACGTAATGTACAAACTTGAGCTTTCTGCTAACTACCGTATCTCTCCGTCCTTTCATGTCTCCCTCCTGAAACCGGTCCACCCAAGAGCTGACCTCGGCCATGAAGCCCCAGAACAACCTCCACCTCTAGATATTGATGGACAACCCGCGTGTCAGGTGTGTGAGTTGCTATACTCTCGGAGGAGGAGGGGTCGGCTCCAATATCTGGTGGACTTGGAGGAATACAGACCTAAGGAGAGGTCATGGGTAGTCGTCCAGGACTTCTTGGATCCCTCTCTCATCCAGGAGTTTCATCGAGCCAGATCCGACCGTCCAGTACCACAACCACAGGGATGTCCACATCGAGTTCCAAGAGTCGCTCCTGTGGGGGGATTCTGTAACACCACACTAGCAGAGGGAGTCGTCACCGAAGTACTGACTTGGATCCACTTTCTTTGAAAGCTTCTTGCTACAAAGTTTTAATTAGCTGATTTGGGAGAACTGAGGGTCATGCCTGCGTAGGTGAGCAACTTATGTCAAGGCAAGAGCACCATTCATGACTATTCTCTCAAGTTTAGAACACTCGCAGCTGCAAGCGGATGGAACAAGTAATCACTCTTGACCACTGATTAGAGCTGTAGCCCAAACTTGGGTTGCAGCTTGCTACACAAGATGACACAATCAGTTTGGAGAAATTCATTCAACTGTTCATTTGCTGTGAACATCACATGCAGACCTGTCTAACAGAGATCACTCTTTTAACTCCACCTAACCTCCGCTGACCAGAGAAAGATCCCCCACCAGAATCAGCTGATACTAATGTATACCAATCGTCTCACTCTAGCTGAGCAGCAGAGAAGGCTGATCCGGGTTCTCTGTCTCTATTGTGATGCTCAGGGGCATGGGAATGCCCAATTCAGTCCCCGCGACCTCTGTTGAGTGTCATCCAACCCTCTAAATCAATCAATTGATTTGGAGTCTGGGACTCAGGGCTGGAGGCAGTGTCAAGAGATCCTCCAGCCACAACTCCGATGGAAACGGTGTCATCTGCGATGTCCATGGTCAGTAGAGATTTGCATGACACCAGCACCCACACAATGAAGGCAGCGAGGCTCTCTCAAGGACCATCCCCAGACAGCTGAGCTCGTGTGGAGGTGTTCAGTCCAGTTTGATAAAACAAAGGCAGCTGTCCAGGTAGTCAGGTGTCAGGTTCGCAAGGAACACAAAGTCATTAGTGTGGTCCTCAAGAGAGCGGTCCCCCTGTTCCAGCAGGATCATTCATAATAAAATTTAAAACTAAACACGGTAAAACATGCCGCGTACTATCATTTAAGGTCCGGTGTTCTGTCACAGTGGGGTGTGGGAAAGAGTGCTGAATGATGACAGCAATTAATAATACACAATAAGGCAATTCCAGACAGAGGGGTAGCAACCACACATATACATTGTTGAGACGGACAGACTTACACTGAACAGAATCAAACTTAGAAAGGGGAGGTAATAACATTAAATGACAAGATACACCTGAACATAATGAACAGATTAAGAAAGGACAAAAACTCAGAGCACATGGGGAATAAAACCACACACAAAACTGTCCAGCGGTGTGACACCTATGCTATTATGTGCTACCCTAGAAACTATGTCAATGATTCATTCCACAACAAAACACTATAGTATTTATAAATATAATGTATTAATTTGCCGAAATAATATCAAATATGTTTTTGACTGCATTCCAGTAAAAAAAAAATCCAGCCAGCATAATCAAAGGTTTATTAGCATGCCAAATATTTACCCTGGTTGCACATGTACATCTCGGAGATGTCAATTTGACATATGCATTTACGTCTGTATTTTTAATATATTTTTTATATAGTTCTTTTAGATGTCATTTTCAGAAATTTCAGATGTTTATGCTTAAAATTTATGTAAAACTGATTTCTGAAAACAATAATTCTATAATGATGAATAATTTCTTAATTCAAAATAAGATAATAAATACATCTTTGATGGGTTTCCAAGTTATAGAATATAATCATTAATACCCTTGAAGTATACAGACAATTAGTCTGGCTGCAAGTATACATGTTTTTTTTTTTTCACTGGGGAACACTCATAACAATGCATATCATTTGTAGCTATTACAAATATTTGACACCCAAGGCTACACACTCATATAAAATGAGCAGTAAGACAAAAAATATTTCATTTTGCTCTGCTCACCAGTGAATTAAGTGGTAAGAGACAAATTAAATAAAAATATGATTTTAAAGAAACATGCTAAAGAACATGTTTTATATGCTTGATTTTTCAGAATAATATTGTTGATATATTCAGTTTATTTTTATACACAAATCTGACACTAATAAGGACAACTGAAAGGTTTACAATTTGTTCTCTCTCTACAGATTATGGGGCAGATGAAGATTTATCTTCTTGTATTCTGGGCAATGCCTGTCCTGACCATTGCTGAAAAGGATGACATAGGCTCATTAAAAGAGTGTGAGGATGCTCCCTTCATTCCAGGACACAATCTCGCTGGAGAGGGATTTGATGTTGTGACCATGCAGCGTAAAGGTTCTTATGTGATCAACATGGAAAAATGGGATGTAGGAAAGGGCACTTGTAAATTGCAAAGCAACAAGTACATGGGTGGAATAAAACAGAAGCTACCAGCAGCAGTTGTGTTCTGGAGGACCTTGCCAAAGTGTTCAATGAAAGTCTCCAGTCAGATCTTTGAATCAAGTGAAGCTCTGGTCAATGATTCATCATCAGCACTGGATGCCAGCTGGAAAGTTGGTTTAGATATGAAGACATATGGGGCTGCTGTTGGAAGCACTCATTCCAGGGAAGCAAAATTTGCAATGACTAAATCTAAAAAAGACAAATACAGTTTCACCAAACATGAAGTTTCATGCCGTTTTTACAGGTTATTTTTCTTCACTCATACTGATAAAAGAACTATCAAATAAAATTACAAATTAAATTAAAACTTAGAATGTAAATTGTTCCTTCTGTGATCCCATTAAATTTAAACATGTTAACTGTCTCTTTACAGATATCGTGTCGCTCAAAAACCTCCTCTTCATGCAGAGTTTCTTGAAGCAATCAAATCACTTCCTGCATCCTACGACCCAGACGCCTACCGCAACCTGATCAGCACATATGGCACTCACTATACCACAGGTGTCAACTTAGGAGGGAAAATGAAAGCCATAACAGCCATCAAAAGCTGTCAGGCAGCAGTGAGTGGACTTACAGACACTGCAGTGAAGGACTGTTTGGATGTAGAAGCCTCTCGTTCATACAGTGCAGCAACTGTGAGGGCAAAGTCACATTTTTGTCAAAACCAAAAAAGGAAGATGCATACAAATGAAAAGTTCAGCTCCATGTTCAGTGAGCGTCAGACAGAGATTATCGGAGGAGACATAAATGGAGAAGATCTGCTTTTTTCTGGTTCATCACACGCACATTCCCTTAAAAAATGGGTCGAATCTTTGAAGAGTCTCCCTGACATTGTGCATTACTCTCTGAAACCTCTTCACTTCTTACTGAGTGCTAAACACCCTGCAAGAAAAGGACTGAAGAAAGCTGTTGAAGAATACATCGTTCAAAATGCCCTTATGAAGGTTTGCTCTGAGCCTTGCAAGATTGGCAGGAAGTGCAGTGCAAGAGACAGATGTACTTGTGTTTGTCAAAGTAGTCCAATTATAAAGTCTAACTGCTGTCCACCTGAAAAAGGACTTGCCACCCTGAAAGTCTACAATCTCAGAGCCAAAGGTCTGCACGGAGATACATTTACACAAACAGATGGCAATGTAAATGTTGTGTATGAAAGAAAAACTAGGCACACTAAAACCATTGATAATAATGACAATCCACGCTGGCCAGAAACATTTGACTTTGGTCCTATTAAAATCAGAATGGCTAATAAACTCAGTTTTAAAGTATATGATGCAGACAGCGCCTGGAACAGTGATCTTCTTGGTGAATGCTCTTTTGATCTTAAAAGTGGAGTTGTGACTGATGCTTGTGTTTTTAAATATGGCACCTTTTTTTTTACCTACGAAGTGAAATGTGCTCCCAGTCTGCAGGGCCCTCGGTGTGATCAACACAAATCTTCTCCGATGGCTGCCAGTCTGGCTGATATTTTCAGCTCAAGAAATGGTGTTCTGGTTAAAGATCTGCTGAGGCTTGAATTGGCTCGTAATAACTCTGATGAATTCAATTTCAAGAGTAATTTTGAAAAGTTGATGATGCTTTGATCTGAATATTAAATCCCTTCTGAATGCATTAAGCCTAACTGCACTTTCATCTGCTTCAAAAAAAGTATATCTCGAGGGGTGAGAACCAGAAGAGTGTAAGTCACATTTTGGGTGAAATGGAGATATATATATATATATACACACTTTTTGCTTACTTATAATCTTTTCTGTATTCCTGCATTAATAAAGCATTCATAAAGACAGATCTTTGTGTGTATTTGTTCTTTTTTTGACATAATTCAAAAGCTATTCCTGCCACATTTAACATTATAGATGAGAAACCCCACCCTCATAACCAAAAGCAAACTTACATACTTTTTAAAACTCACATGTCAGTGGAAATTTAACCTGTGTCCTTTGCAGTAATTAACCAGGAAGTCAAGGTTCAGCTGATTACCTTTAGCACTTAGCGCTTGCTATAAATTGAGCATTATGCATTTGTTAATCCAATGATGTTCATGCAAAAGCACCATTCTGAAAATCCATATAAATCTAAAATGCAAAAAATGTATCATAGTATACATCAATTCAATATCTCACAATATTTTATGGTAAGCTGTTATCAAATGGGTGTGATGCACTGGCCATTTATCCAGGATGCCTCTTTGCCTCTTTCTGAGATGCAAGGACAAGTTTTTTGCTAGTGTTTCTGTGACAAAATGTATGAGAAGCAGTTTGCAGAATGGATATATATATCCATATAGGCTAAAATAATATGCTACAATAACTTTTTGTGCAATAGAAATATAGGTGAAATGGACCATGAGGAACAACAGTTCCCTGTCTGTCAGTCACTATAAGTTATGTTGTGACGACAGACTGGGGTCTTGCTTGGAGCCCATATTTGCACTGATAAGAAAAAGCGCCAATGAAATTTGGCAAGTGGTTAACTAATCCTGAGCCCCTCAGGGCTACGTAGAGTGCCGGTTCCAACCCCACGGACCACTCATTCCTTCTGCAGTGCATGCAGGGGGGCCGTCTCATGACAGGCCTTTCGTTTTGTTTGGTGCACTGAGGGAGGACCAGATGTCAACCACAGCTTCAGAGGATGGGCTATCATCAGCCGAGGAGGGTGACGAGGAGGAACCATGGCCTTCAGGAGCTGCGGCTTCCTCCAAGTCAGATTCAGAGCTGCAAGCCATGCTTGCCCGGGCTGTCATGTGTTTCGGGCTGGAGGTGTCCACACTGCCCAGCCCTGAGCCCTTGCGGTTGGATGCTTGGTTCCTGGGTGCTGCCTGTGATAGTAAATCACGGCCCGCTCCAAGTGCCTTTCTTCCTGAAAGTGCATGAGGAGTTGACGACTTTTTTTCAGTCAGAAGCCGCTCATCTTCCTCCTCTGTCCTCACCACCCTCGATGGTGGGACGGCAAGGGGTTATGTGGTTATTCCCCAGTATGTATATGTAATGAAATATAATGTAGCAGCAGCCTTAACAAGTTTGTTTGTGTGTGTGTCTGTCAAGAAAATAAGAAAAAAAGGACACTTTTCTGAAAGTTACTTTGATGTTTATACAGAGAGAGAGAGACAGAGAGAAAGAGAGAGAGAGAGAGAGAGAGAGAGAGAGAGAGAGAGAGAGAGAGAGAGAGAGAGAGAGAGAGAGAGAGAGAGAGAGAGAGAGAGAGAGAGAGAGACAGAGAGAGAGAGAGAGAGAGAGAGAGAGAGAGAGAGAGAGAGAGAGAGAGAGAGAGAAAGAGAGAGAGAGAGAGAGAGAGAGAGAGAGAGAGAGAGAGAGAGAGAGAGAGAGAGAGAGAGAGAGAGAGAGAGAGAGAGAGAGAGAGAGAGAGAGAGAGAGAGAGAGAGAGAGAGAGAGAGAGAGAGAGAGAGAGAGAGAGAGAGAGAGAGAGAGAGAGAGAGAGAGAGAGAGAGAGAGAGAGAGAGAGAGAGAGAGAGAGAGAGAGAGAGAGAGAGAGAGAGAGAGAGAGAGAGAGAGAGAGAGAGAGAGAGAGCGAGAGAGAGAGAGAGAGAGAGAAAGAGAGAGACAGAGAGAGAGAAAGAGAGAGACAGAGAGAGAGAGAGAGAGAGAGAGAAATCTTTTTACTTTTTTTTTATCTGTTCATATTTGCTTAGTCTGTGTTGGTTTTTAAAAATAAGTAATTAGTGATTTGGAAATATAATGCAGTTGACAGAATTGATAGCTTAACATAACTGCACACTTTATGTTCATCAACCAATCCAAATATCCAAGTATTACATTCAAGAATATGATTCCCAAAATGCGTTTGCTTTATGATCTTCCTTTTGGTTCACAAAAGTAACAATGTATTTTGGAGTTAAGGCTGAAAAGACAGACCTAACTTTTTGTATCATCAGTGCAAGGAAAACTGAACTACCACACAATTAGTATTATTGCTTGCTTGTATTAAAACTCCAGGAAACGGCATTTCCTGTACAATTCTAAGTACTGTTGTGATGTGTTTAAGTGTCTGTGGCTTCCGATCATTAAATGAATTTAGCACTTCTCTCTGTCATGCAACACCATTTAAGACTTATCATATAAGAATCAGACTTAGGCCTAACCATTCTGCTTTTTTAAAAAAACAAAAATGTCACATAAGAGCATCACCATCTTTGATGTCAAAACCATTTGTATTTGTATTTGTTTGTTTGTTTGTTTGTTTGTTTGTTTGTGTTGTGTGTGTGTGTGTGTGTGTGTGTGTGTGTGTGTGTGTGTGTGTGTGTGTGTGTGTTTTAGGTGGCTCACAATACAAGCATGAGCTAGTTATATGCTGGCATAGGCTATGCATTATATCAAATGGCTGTATATGCATATTTGTATATGTATATTTCCTTTTAGCTATCCATCTTGCTCCAGCTGCACATTTTAAAATTTAAAATTAACTTTTTGGTTTGTTTTGGTTAGGTTAGGTTACTTGTTTAAGATGTAGCAGCGTCGTCCGTCACGTCAAGACCCCAAGTTTACGCCCTCTCTCGACGTCACGGAAATTCACAATTGCGATTGGCTGCTGCAGAAAGGCGGGTCTAATCTACAGCGCCTAGGAAGAAGAAGACGGCCATCTTCGTGAGGTCGCAGGCCTTTGTGGTGAGTTTTAATGGTGATTTTGAAGACAGAAATCGCCGTATATTCTTCTCAATAAAGGCGCCCAGCATTTTTATTGAATAGCATGGGCTTATACTGCTTTCGGATGATTAACTTGTTATTTACCGCCTCGGCTGTTTTAGTATCCTGCTGTGTAGTTATCTAAAGACGACACTACAGTCCCAAACACATCACATACACGAGCTGATATCGACACATATCGATACGGGCGATCGCCGATGGTCGACTGCATGGAAAACTGCTAAAACAGAAAAGTTTACGATATATGGCCATTTGTCATCATATGGACTGTCAGCAAATAATTACCATGAAATTATAAGCAGATAAACAGGGGGGAAAAAAGTGTTAGGTCGGGAGCACCAGTCTTTCAAAACCTAAAATAACGTGAAATTAATAAATCAATTACTCAATGTAATATATCCTGAAGGTTCCTCAACATGCAGAATTAATGTTGTATTATTTAAGTTATTATTTATATAATTTTGATGTTTTTTTTACGTTATGTAATTTATTATATATATATATATATATATATATATATATATATATATATATATATATATATATATATATTATATATATACAGGGTTAAATTTCTTGTGATTTTTATGTAGAAAAAAGTTTGTGCGTGATAAAAGTTAATAGCCATCCCTGTAGTGCACATGTGGTGTTATGTTTGTATTTTTTATTTATTTATTATTTTTTTTTTTTTAACAAATTTGGTTAAAATGTTGTTTTTGCTTTTCCCTAGATGCCAAGACACTGTTCTGCTGTAGGTTGCAAGTCACGTGACACAAAAGACATTAGGAAATCTGGGATCACTTTTCACAGGTGCACGGATGTTTCCAAATCAAATGCTATTTTATCATACTTCTAGCATTTTATGACATGCTTCCTGCTGCCCCTGTCCTTAACAGAACACCAGTTGAGAACCACTGCTATACAACATGTTCAGATCAAAATCTGCCTTCTAGTGACCATTTCACTGAACTACACGTTTACAATCATTTGCATTGTTAGTTTTTTTATGTTTGTTTGTGTTATGTGATGAATATAATATAATGTGTCTCAACAGTAGTATCTCACTGGGTGATTAAATGATCTTAACTGGTTCATTATGTTTTCCAGATTGCCAAAGAAGGGAAACCCTCGACGCACAACTTGGATTATCAACTCTCGCCGCAAAGACCCGGAGGGAAAAGGACAGTGGGACCCACAGAGCGGATTCATCTATTTCTGCTCTCGACACTTCACCCCCGACAGCTTTGAACTCTCTGGTGTCAGGTCTGCAAATAAGCACTTCACATTTCCTGAAGCAATGGGCAAAAATGTGTTCATTTTGTTGTTGAAATACAGTATATTAGAAGGTACAGGTAAATAAATAATTAGTTTTTTTTTTATTTTTAGTGGTTATCGCAGACTGAAGGATGATGCGATTCCCACTGAGTTTGAGATTCAGCCTCACGAAAGAGGAAGTGCTGGTAAATGCGCCACGAAACAGAGAGGCAGACCTCGAAATGTGGACAAACATATCAGGTATTCTACATTAAGCTTAAAAAAACAGCTCTTTCTAGTTTGATTCTTCTTTAAAAAAAAAAAAAAAAAAAGTGTGCATAATTGTAGCCAGTGTGCACTTCAAACTTAATATACTTAGTGCACTTCACAATAATGTCAAATTTATTTTAAAGTACATTCTAAATTATTATGTTTAAACAATATAGTTTTTTCTTTAAAAATGCACACTTATTTTGGTGTGTCAACTAGTATACTAAAGCACAAGAACTTTATTAAAAATGAATTGATAATTACATTTAAAGTTAGTATATTTTACACTATATTTTGATGGTCCCTCATGAACATTATGTTGATAATACGTAACTTTGCAAATACATGTCAACTAACTTTCATTAAAGTATAAGTAGACTGAATGATTATTATCTAATAACCCTTTATTGTGATGATCTCCCAACAGACATTATACTGACTGTAGGTAACTTCTCAAGAACATTATTCTAACGCTATCAGTCTTATAATACTCTACTAACACTCTGATTAAGGTTAGATGACATGTATAAGCTACTTACAGTCAACAGAATGTTCATAAGAGACCAACAAATTAAAGTGAAACCTTGTACTAAATTGTCAACTTTACCACTGAATGTGTAATTACAGAAATAACTGCATTTAAATAGACATGACATTCAAGTATGTTTAGTAGCGACTTAAATGGGTCTAAAAAGAGGTCAGCTAACTGCATATAAACCATAATATATTTTAATTTCATTGCAATTAACATGCAGCTAGGCGTAGCATTAGATTCTGTTTGCAAGTATACTCTATTTAGTAGCCTCTTTTCATAAAGTGTCCTGTTGCTGTTTAAAAAAAGTGTCAATTTCACACACAATCTCTCAAGTGTCAACAACTCCACCTACGAGAACTCAGAAACCCAGGAGATCTTCAACAATGAGACCGCGGTGCAAAAAGTAGCAGAAAGTGAATGTGAAAATGGCAGTGAAGAGGACAGGCATGCCCGGCCTGCACCAGAGGCTCCTCAGACCCCTGAAGAGTCGACTCTGGACGACCAGCCGCCTGACCCCACCTCTCCTCCACGGCCACCTTCTCCATCGTGCTACATGAGACGCCTCCCGCCTCCTCTCGGTTTTTACTTGCCCAAAGAGCACAACTACGCTCAGCTGTGCCCTCTAGTGTGGCGCAAGCGCTACGACAAAGCCATCGACAGCTTAGAAAAAGCACTACGTCTTCTGAGCGCCGCCCGGCGCCGGGAGAACCGCCTGCGCCACGCACTGCTGCGCCTCCGGGAGAACCGACTAAGAAACACGTTGTTTCGCACACGAGACGGAGCCAAAGGAAAGGAGGCCAGAGGGGGCAGGTTGTCGAGCTGGGCTGCTCAAAAGGGACAAGGGGCGAAGGTGGACAGAGGTCTTGAGGGATTGGAGGAGAGCGCAAGTGATGAAATAGACCTTTTAGCTGAAGGCTGGAACGGACAAGCACAGACGAAAGGAAAAGTGGCAGGGGAAGAAGAAGAGGGGTGCTGCTTTTACTGCGGGAGAGACAATGAAGGAAACAAAGTAAGTGGATACAAAGAAGCGCCCGTAGGACACGAGGAGCTTCAAGGGTCCCATACCAGAAATAAGCCCAAGAGAATCCCGGAAATCAAAAGGAAAGCCAAACCGCTCAAAGGGCAGAAGTCAGAAACTGATGTGGCGCCTGTGGAGCAGCAGAGCTACTTTTTGTATTACTGCGAGAGCGCGGAGAGCGAGGACGCCATGCAGGTGGTCACCATGGAGCTGCAAGCGCCGCAGCTGAGCAGCGAGGAGGAAACATCTCTGGAGCTCCAAGAAGACCTCCAGCGCCTGGCTCTGCTGCACCCTCAGACCGAGCCCGTTCAGTACGCCGCAGCTCTGCAGGAGACGCCTGCGCCCTTCCAGCTGCAGCAGATCCAAGTGCTTCAGCCGCAGCAAGGACTTCTCCCCGACCAGGACAAGAGCGACGCGGAGCAGGGGCAGCAGTTCTTCTGGGTGCAGGAAGGGGGCGACGATCACGTCCTGCTGATGCCCGTCCCTGCCGAGACCAGGGACGCTGAGACTGTGCAGCCTCAGGTGATCCTGGAGAGATACCAGTCGAAGGAGGCCGAGGAAAGGCTGGCCGTCAAGTGCGATCCGGCGGTGTTATCGTCTCCGGCGTGGGAAAACGGCCAGCTCGCGCATCAGTCGGAGCTGAGGCCCGCGGCAGACGTCAGAGAGAGGCTGAAGGAACATCTGGAGGGCTTTCAGCTTCAGCTGAGCAGCGAGTTTGTTGACTGAAACCATCACATTTTAATGTTTTTTTTTATTCTCCAACTACAGAACGCGCACTGACTCAGCATCTTTTTGATATGAAGGCAAATTATTGTTAAAATTGAATATGTGTATTTTATCCGGAAAGCCAAAATGCAGTAAAACTCTAGTTAGTAAAAATGTACATGGGTTAGTAAATTGGATTTGCTGAAACAGATTAATGGCATCACGGTTACTGTTCAAAAGTGCCAAAATTACACAGTACATCAGTTTGTAACTTGCTCTCTTATTTTTCCCTGTCTGTTTACCCACAAACATGGATTACTGCAGATGGGGGTTTGGAAGCAATTCCCTCAGCCATGATGATTACGTTTTTCTTTCATAAAGAACAAAAAGATATTAACTGCCTGCATTCCTTCTTGTGTTTGATCTACTAGAAGAAAACAATGACATAAATTACATACGTTCTTAAAAACGTGACTATTATTGCACAGATAATAGAACTAGTTAAAGTTTATATATATATATAGGTACTGTCAAATGATTAATCACATCCAAAATAGGTTTTTGTTTACATATATTGTGTGTGTGTATAAAATTACATACATAAAAATTACATAAAATTGTGTTTATATAGTATACACATATATATACACACACATAATTATCTCTATATATGTGTGTATACACTCTCATATGTTATGCAAACAAAAACTTCTTTTTTTTTTCTTTTTTTTGTGGGATGTGATCAATCACACAAAAGTTCAGTTTTCCACAGGTTTTCTTTCTCACTCAGATTATGTTTCCAGATAAACCTGTCTTTTATTTCTGCCCCTTTTCACTTCTGTGACGTGAAGTCCTTTAAACACACTTATCAATATAATCTCGGGGATGTAAAGGTGCGTGTCTGTGGGTCTGCACCGGTTGGATGAAGCAGCTAAAGCATGCCCATGGTGACAGGATTCACACATAGAGCCTGAAGAGACTGAAGAGACTGCGAGGTGGATTTAAATGAAACAACAGACCATATTACCATAACTGCCGGCGTTTACATAAAGCGAACTTCTTCTCTTTAAATGGCAAAAACTCCCTTTCAGTGTTTAACAACGGTGTTTAGACTATTTTACATGCAGTTTGCTTTTTAATTTAACCAAATGTTCTGTTTCCTCTATTGGTCAAATGGGCTTCATCCCGTCTTTTATTAATGTGACCGCCAGGGGGAGCCCATTTGATCCTTACTCCAAACATGAACACATTCGTGTTTTATTTAAGACATATATACATATTAAAAATTACAAATTAACATTATTAAAAATATATTCTAAAATAGTATTGATCTACAAATTTGACATATCTTGGTAAAAAAAAAAGCCTTGAAAAATGTTTCTCCACGAGGCGTCGCTCTTTATTAATAAAGTACGTTCATGTCAAGAAGCACAGCACGATATTCATAGTAGCATGAAGGCTGCAGTGCGCTTTAGAGCAGGATCTACACAGCGTGGTGTAAAAAATAGATCAAAATGCTGATTTTTAGAAAGGCGATGGCCTTTGCATCTGGTGAATTATTGAACTACTAACGTATTGTAATGAAAAAGCATTTGACAGCTTAAGAAGGGCAATGGGTTTGCGCTGAATTGCTAATTTAATGTCGTGGTAAGTAGTTGCTAAAGACAACTTGTCGTTCAGAAGCATTTGCAATTCATAGCCATAGCCATAGAATCGGTGTCATGCCTTGACAAGGCCCACAGCAGTTCGTTGCTGAAATGTAGTACACGGTAGTAGGCCTAGCAGTAGTAAATCATAATAATAATAATGTTATTTCATATATTAATGTGCATTGTATTTAGACATTTTTAGGAATTTGCCCTTAACTCCATCCAAATATTTCAAAATAGCGGACTCATTAAAAATAGTGTTTATTGATCTAAAATACTAAACTTAATACTAAAAAAGAAGAAAAAAAAAAAAAAAAAGTTTACCTGCGCGCTAAAAACGTACCTAGCTCAAGAACAGACGCTCTTGGCTCTGATTGGTCAGTCTGGAGAAAGCCCCTCCCACTCCCATCGAGCCTGTTTAAAAGCGCTTTCCGCCTGCGCTCGTCGATGTTCAACACCTGCTCTCTGTGGGACTCTCATCAACAGGCTCTACTACCCACCAATGGTTGTTCAGGTGAAACCTCGCATTCGCCACACCAGCAAAACCATGGAAGGCAACCAGCAGAAAGTGGAGGCCAATATTTTGTTACTCGGAGCTGAGAATGTCGGAAAGTCTGGTGAGTTGTGTTGCAAACGTTGCCTGCTGTCTTTATGCATATAGTCTGAAACAGAGCCCTAACAATCTCTTCTTCTTCTTCACAGCTCTCACCGTACGCTTTCTAACCAGGCGCTTCATAGGGGAATATGGAGATATAGGTAAACATACTGCGTTTGATCTCCGCGATTTGCAGCGAAATAGCCTTCGTTTTGCTTAACTTTTTATTTTCATTCACAGAATCAATATACAGCCATACTGACAAGATCGACGGACGTGACATTTGTTTCAACATATGGGACTCGCTTTGCCCGCAGGTAAGCATCTTTCTGCACTTTTCGAGGTATGATTAAATGTATTATGCATGACAGTAAGCTATTTTAACATTTAACTCCTTAAAACGAACCCCTATCTATTTTATCTGTTAAGTTACAAATTTTATAAAATAAAGTCAATTGCAATTATTATTTTCATATATATATATATATATATATATATATATATATATATATATATATATATATATTTTTTTTTTTTTAAATTATTATTTATTTATTTTTACGTACAACTACATACTAATAACTTTTAGGGATATTTGCTATTATAGGACTGGCAACAATTGAAATGCATGCTAGTTAGAAGTGAACAGAAGTAATGCATTCATGTGTTTTTTTTGTGACTGGACAGGAGTCTGGATATATCAGCGACAGACAGCTGCAGTGGGCAGACGGCTATATACTAGTTTACAGCATCTGTGACCCCGCCAGCTTCAACGTGGTGCGGCAACAAGTGCAGCGCATCCGACAGGCCAAGCAAAAACTGTCCAGCGTGGCTCAGATCATCATCGTGGGGAACAAGAGGGACCTCCAGCACCGGCGCACGGTGTCCAGCGAAGAGGGCCGGCTGCTGGCGCTCTCGGCCGACTGTGGCTTCTTCGAGGTCTCCGCCGCAGAGACGTACCACGGCGTGCTGATGGTGTTCCACGAACTGTTTGAGCTCATCCGAGAGGCCAGGGCGCTCAAGAAGGGCCCCGCGGGGTTCAAAGGTATCGTGAGGAGCATGTCCGCGGTATTTGGAAGAAAGCGGACTGAATAGTTTCCCCCCCGACGCGGCGGGAGAATCAGGGTTGAGCCCTTTACGGAATCCATATTGGAACAAAGACTTTTGATATCAACTGGATTTTTGCAAGTTGACCGTCTCGGGAGCCGTTCACAAAGTTCGGTCTGCTCTGGATAGAGCATTGCGTTACTGTTTTTCTTCTTGGGCATCTCACTCCACGAGCATCACTATTAAGTCACCTGTCAAGAGTAGTTCATCTTTTCATCTTCCAGTTCCATTTTTTTTGTATTCTGTTTTGGAATGCAGAAACGTGTTCTGTGTGAACGGCCCCCAATTCCTGAATGTTCTAAGAATGTTCAAATTAGTTCTAAGTTTATACAAACAATACTGTGTCTCATTGCTGTGTTTTAATATATTAGAAACCCGCCAGTTCTCTCTTTGTACTACTATCGGTTTTACTGTAGCTAATAAGTGCAATTGGTGGCTTAATCCTACTTAGTCCCTATGCAATTAAATGTGGCCTATAACATGAATATTGTAATAATGTAGCAGTTCTTTAATGTTCATATTCAAGTTTTCTTGCCCTAAGATGTCTATGAACTAGGGTCATATGAACTGCTACAGTCTTAAATTAAAGGGATGTTGTAGAATGTTACACAACGACACCCACTTTTGCCTCGGTTTATCTTTACATTTGTTAACTACCTGTTTTTGAAGTCCTATTTCATTCGATGCATTGCTGACACAAATTGTCAAACACAGATTGTTGTATATATTGCAAGTGTAAAAACATGCTTATATTGTTTTATAATAAAACATGAGAAAGAATTTGATATCTCTAATGCATTTTATGTGACAAACAATACCTTTTACAACTTATAGCAGAAAGGTATAGCCATTAAAACTGTACAGGTTGTCCACGTTTTAGATTTTATTTTTTTATTTTTTTCACTATTGTCAATTGTGTGCATCCTTATTATTATTTTTGGCAGCTTACATTTAGCCTTTTTTTTTTAAACTTTACACACAAATGCAAAAATTGCACGCACAAAATACCTCTCACATCTCTTGCAAAGTAATGCATTCAAAATCTCAGTTATAATCACAATGAACAGCAAATGAATGGTTTCAGCTCTCTGCTTGTAAACGACTCTTAATTAATCTCCATTAACATATAAAAGATCGCCAATCATCATAACTGAAAACGCTACATTTTCAGAAACATGTAATGCTCCAATTACCAACAATGCACTTTTTTTTTTGTGGGAGTATTGCAGGTTTTTGAAAACGTAAGCTGTTCTTCCAGCTCGCTGCTCAAAATTACGACGATGGGTGATATTGTGTATGTTAATGCCATTAATTAGGGGAAGTTTACAAGGCAGAGAGCTGAAACCATTAAGCTGCGCACGTTACGATGATTTGCAATTGATAGATTTCGCATCTGAAAGAGAGGTGTTTTCTGTTCGTACGCTCATTCTATGAATCACATGTACACATAAATGCAAATTTAGGATGGTTTCTGCACCGCATAAATGAGGGCCCTGGTGTTTGAATATCAGGTTAAGAAATTGCCTGACGAGCACAGATTTTGTGCGTAAACATTTAATTAATATGAATTAAAGCTAATGTAATTTGAGATAAGCTGGAAAATGTTTTGCTAGGGAAAAGCAAGAGCGCTGGGTTAACTAGATTTACTGGACTGGTATCCAAAAAATTTGCCAGAAAACTGTCCTAGAAAACTGACCTTGTTTGACCCGTGCTTGAAAAAGGTTTAAAAGTATCGTTAGCGGAGAAAATCCTAGTAGATTAAAGAATAGACTTGTAAGCATACATTTACATTTAGCAGACACTTTTATCCAAAGCAACGTGGAAGCGATTAAAATCAACAAAACTGCAATATATCAACATTATTCTTTGTACATGAATATATGACCTACTGACTGTACTTTTCTCACCTGTTAAATTCCTTGCATGTCAGAAACCCTAAAAAGTAGTTAGTTACTGGCTCAGATTAACCATAATCTTGGCCCTTTGAGGTCACTTCCTCTATATATATTTATATAAGTCAAAATGCACTTCCCTCTAATGCAAGTAAAGCTAATATGTCTCAAGTCCAGACACCTGAGCATCACATGTTCATTCATTCACATATTAGCGAGGTCAGAGCGGATAAGATCACATGTAGGGCCCGTTGCTCTTGGTTATGTGGGATTTCTGCTAATGACTTTACTATTCCTACGAGAAAAATGGCCTCATATATATATATATATACACGTCAACTTCATCATGTACTTGCACTTGTTTTGAGGAGGCAAACCATTTTGCTCGACTGCATGCGCTTGTGATAAAACGCACGTGAGCGAATGGGGCTACGGCTGTATATCAAGTGTCATCTCCAGGGTTTGGACACAGAAAAGAATGAAATGGCAAAAGAAACAGATCGAGAAAGAGACAGTGAGAGTGCCCCCCTCCAGCCGAGTGGGATTTAGCGGGGGAGCTGGAGGAGACCGTGAAAGCTGTTGCCATGCGCACCACGATAGCCCTCGTCAGCGAGTAGTGACATCACTGACGCAGACGTGTCTCCGTCCTCAGTGACACAGCAGCCCGACTTCCTCCCACAGTCGAGTGCGCGCTAACGTTCACACACACGAGCATACGCATGAGTATTCACCACGGGGAGCAACGTTCTGACATACTTTATCACGCTTTCGCGGCAGAGACAACAAAACAAGGGTCTTCCTCGGGAAACGGTGCCATTTAATGAGTTCATTTGAAAAGGTTACAGCGGAGCGCTTCTCTGCTCCTCAGGCGCTAAATGCCAGAGCTGTGGGCGCCATGGACATCACCTCAGGAGCCACAAAACAAAAATTCACATGGGTTACGGGTTTTAGAGTGCTTGTGTGTTCATCCATGCTTGTGCTAGCCTTTTAAAATAAAAACTAACTATTTAAGCGCGTTTCATCAAAATGTCACAAACTCAATCCTGCAGCAAAATGCAAGAGTTCAGTTATTTGGTCTGCATGTTAAAATAGGGAAGAAAAAAAGAAGAAAACATGAAAATACATTCTGCACTGTGACTTTAAAACCTCTAACACAACATCCTGGGTGGGTTTAGTTCACGCGCTTTATTTCAAAATATTGATGATAGTATTACATTTATACTCTGCTGTAACTGATAAAAAAGTTAATAGCTCATGTCTCGGTTTTGGGGTTAAATACAACAGGTTTGAAGATCAGAGCAAAATCGAATATCAATGAAGATGCCAGAAAATATCAACTCACCACACAAGATCATTTCATTATTATAATATGTTCCAAAAGCATTTTTTTCTTGTATAAATCACCAGTCACTATGATGGATAACTCGGACAATGTCTGAGTTATTGTTGAACTTTATAATACCAGTTAACGTGTAAATATTATAAAATACTGATATAAAGGAACTAATGTCAATTTATTTTTGTTTTTTTTTAATTAAACAATAGCAAAAGTTTAATTTTCTTCAATATAACAATCAGTGATACACCACATGACTGATATTCTGCATGCAAAATAAATATTTAGATATAATATCAGTGCTTCAAAAAAGTTTTTTAGTTAAACACTTCGGTGTCATATTAATTTATACATTAATGTAATTTCTAGAATCTATTGCAAGGCGCACAAACTGTGATTCACGCAATGATTTGCAATGTTTCCTGAGGATGACCTGCTTATAGCTTACTTATAGCATTTTGTCATTGCCAGCTTTGACCTTAAACTGATAAAAGGAAATCTCTCTCTACTATAGAAAAGCCCCAACTGCAAGGCCATGTCTCCTCATTTGCCTTCATGCAAGATAACAACATCTCAAGGTCCTCGACCGCAGAGGCAGGGGAACAATGAAGATGTTTCTCCAACCCTATCTCTCTGTCTCGCTCCCTTTGTCCTTTTGCTGCTCTTCCTAATTTCATTTTAAGAGATAAAGAGTGCCTTGGGGCTTGCGGTGGTCTGGTACCTGAGCATGCGGTGAGGTGTGTGAGGTGAGTCAGGGACATCGGGGACTGTGGGAACAGACAGGCTGTGAACGGTACATGTGGGAACCTGCACGTACAGATGTGGTACACCGAGTCGCTGCGTGTCAAGGGCCCTTCAGGAAGACAGAGTGTTAATCACACAACAGCCACTGAATAGTATGTAGTTTGTCACCTTTTATCTGTGGACGATTCTGAATCAAACATGATTGCGTGAACACCTTAAGATCTAAACGAACACTATGCAAGCATAAAAAATAAATAAGCAACGCACGATGCAGGATTTGTGTAGCTGGTGTGAACTGCCACGGACCTGCCTTGGAATATGAGCCAGGATTATAACTCTGATTTTGGGGAAGATGGGCTGAAGAAACAGGGTCATGCTCATGTAACAACAGCAGGATGCAGAAAAGAGGTGTGCAGGAGAGATATTTGATTTGCACGGTTTGATTTAATAAGAGGGGTGAGATGAGAGTGAGGTGAGGGCTCTTGACCAGCCACTGCATTATAATGAGGCCTGATTACCGGATGTTGTGCTTCACCGTTAAATGTATTTCGCCAAAGAGAGAGAAAAAAACAGTCTAGGTCAAGAAATGATGCTTGCATAATTTCCTTTGTAGGCTAATGAAGAAGTCAATGTCAAGTTGCCTGAAGGAAAGATTCGTTTGTGATTTAAAAAAAAAAAGATTTCATATGCCATATTAGGGGGAACTTTAAGCATATCTTTGTAAAAAAAAAAAAAAATTATATATATATATATATATATACTAATAATAAATAATAATATATATATATATATATATATATATATATATATATATATATATATATATATATATATATATATATATATATATATATATATAAATAAAAATAAATAAAAATAAAAAAATTAGCTGTGCTTAATTCTACTGAACACTTTATTTAACAGTGTCCTTGTTACATACATTACTACAGTAATAACCATAAATCATGCATAAATACATGCAATAATCCAAAATCAAATCCTAATCTAACCCTAATTGGTGCATGTTCTCAAATAATACATTAAAAACGTGGTACAATAAAATGTAACTAAAAGAGTAATTGCAGGTAATATTAATGAAAAAAAAGGTACTCTATAACTCTATATTGTCCTAGTATTCAATGTGAATTAGGCCTGTGCTCATTGCTGGCTCATCACCGTTTGCTTTCGACTAGTCCTGAGTGTTTTTTAAAGTGTTTAGGGTCATTGCCCTTCTAGTAGACCCATGACCTTTGACAGACACGGCTTTATTATGCGGGGTTTAACCTTGCGCTTCAAAGGCTTTGTGGTAAATTCATGACGTCATTTGTATATTCAAGGCAACAGTATCTGTGCGTGCCAATTCAGGGGCGGCATCCTTAGAAGGCCGAGAAGGTTGCACCCAGTGTTGTTAAAAGGGACGATCTAGCGTGCAGAGGATTGTTCCTGTCGCCTTGCAGCTGCGACAGCGGCCGTTAAAAAGCGGCACATCTACGAAAGCGAATTCAAGTCTGAAAACACTACATAATAACAACAAAAAAAACATGATCTATAAAATCACATTTTAGTAAAATATGCCCATTTGCTTTGTAATGTTAAATATTTTATTAGGCTGAAACCCAGTGCTTAGATTTAAAAGTGTGATATGGTATTTTTGCTGCAAAAAATAAATGTTTGTGAAGCGGAAAGCTGATCCTAGTTCTTTCGGATGCTATGAGACTTCAGCCCTGACCTTTAACCCCAAGTGGGAGGCATACGCATGTAAACCTTTTCACCTTAGCCTGATGGCCATCCTATTGCCTTCATACATTGACTCACAGGAATGTGAGAGGAATTCTGACACGAGCTGACCAAACCAAAGGTTGTTCCTGTTATGAGTCACATCGCTGGAGCGTCATACCAAGATGTACTTGGGCTTGGGTTTTCACTTCGTAGTGGAAAATTACTTGAAACCGAGTGTGTAACTCATTAACATCCACCAGGGGAGTGTGCAGTGGACTGGTATTGCTAGGAAAACCTTTAAACTAGTTCTGTAGGCAAAGAAAACCTGTTTTAATGAACAAGTCAAGCCTAATATGACTTTAATAATTGATACTTGAATGCAGAGCATTCAAAGATCTTGCCTGCGTTTCCTTGTTCACGTTTGTGCGATTTGTTTTGGAAGTCGGTTAAAAACATCAGTTAATAAAATGACTTTTAAATGTCCCGTAATAAAGCTTCTGAACGTAGGAAGTCTTCTACTCAAAGCTATTGCAAATCACTGAAGTTCACTGCGTTATGGTTGATTCAGCTATAAATCTTGGCCTCCCAAGAGTGTAACGGACCCCAAGCGGCGTAAGCTAATGATTAAACTCCATGCTAAATCCTTAGGAATGTCAATAGAAGTCAATACGCGAATACAGCACCTATAATAAGATAAATGTGTCTTACAAATAATATATCGGGGTTTTTAAGGGAGCATATCGCATTGAAAAATGTTCATGTAATTATCCCTTAGTTTTATAAAAATGAATAAAACTGCTGTAATTCTATTGCCATAGCTTAACATTTAGCTAAACCATGAATAATAATTTGAGGTCTACAGATTTAATAAGCTATTAAAAAGGCGATTAAACATTGACAAATTGTTTGCAAATGCATATTTGGACGAATCTGGGTATGCAAAAAGAAGATTGCTAAAGCCGAGGTGGCCTTGTAACGGGTCACTCAGGATAAAAGTGTCCTCGTCAGACTCAAGATTTCTTTTTTATCCTTGCTCTGCATCAGTGGGGTATTCGTTTTTCAGGACTCCACTGGGAAATGAGACAGGCCTGAATGAAAAGAAGGATTTGGTTTCTTTATCTTTTCTTACTAAATAGTCACGTCATATTTTGTCGCCAGCATCACTAGAGAGCATCTCAGTGAGCCGCCGAAGCCTCACAATGGGATGATCTCTGCCGCAGGAACGTTCTCTACAAATCACTGCAGTTTTATTTTTCACTGAAGTTCGTCTAAAATGTATTATTTTGTTGGTCTGATCAGACTATTAATCAAGAATGATGTATTAAAGGAACAGTTTACCAAAACGTAAGCCGTAGGGCATCCTAAATATCAGTGAGTTTGTTTATTGGAACAGATTTGGAGAAATGTAGCATTAGATCATTTGCACAGCAATATGTACTCTGCAGTGAATGGGTGCCGTCAGAATGAGAGTCATAAAAACATAGCAATGATCCACAAGTAATCCTCACCACTCCAGCCCATCAGTTAACTTCTACTGAAGAGAAAAGATGTGTGTAATAAATCCATAAGGATTTTTTATTTTTATTTTTAATTTTAATCTTCTAAAATACAAGCCGTCTTCTTCAGTCAAAACAGCGTGAAAATCAGGTGAGAAATATGTACATTCTGAAACAGTTCTAAACAAATATGTGGGAGGATTTTGACGTGAGAGGACAACAGATTGTTTTTTTCACTGGAGAAAGCATAATTATGTGCAGTGTCCAGAAGAAATGGTTTAAAGTCAAAATGCATTAACAATGGATTTGTTTCTTACAAACATGCACATCGTCTCTTCACAAGATAAGTTAATTGGTGGACTGGAGTGAAGTGGATTATTGTGATGTGTTTATCAGCTGTTCGGACTCTCATTCTGACGGCACCCATTCACTGGGTATATATAGCTGAGCAAGTGATGTAATGCTACATTTCACCAAATCTGTTCTAATTAAAAAATCTTCTAAAAATCGAAATTTTTCTCGTGAGATATGAGAAACTAAATATTCACCGTGGCTAATAGTAGTGGTCCATTTAGCACACAGTGAAAGAAAGTTCACATCAAATGCATTGCATCCTGGCATTCGGTGATACATGTGATAATAATACCGTTCGATTAGTCAAATTAAGCAGGTCATAGGTTTACTGTGCATAACAAAAGTGTGCCTGGTATATTCTGAATGTCGACTAAAGGTCACAAATAACTCAAAATGTCAAGCTACAGACTTCACGAAAGAGCTGGTTTACTGATCTCTCTCGACCAAAGCTTAGCATGAGAGCACCTTTATGAACTTGAGTTGAACTTGGGTTGTTTATTTTCATGCATATTCGGCTTATTCATGAGTATCCTCTTATAAGTTGAACCAAACAGTGCCATCTTCTTCCTAATAACACTTAAATACGGCATATGCTGTCTATGTTGTGGATAAGCTCCAGCTGACTGTTTAAGTGTTTCGTAAAGAAGTGACTCTTAGTGTGAGCGAGGCCATAATGATTTAACCGAAAATAGAAAGCATTCCATTCATTCCATTCTCTGCTGCAATTCTGACGAAACTCCAAAACCTTCATCTTCCTTTTAAAGCAGATTCATATTAGCTGAGAGCCGCTGTACTTTGCCCCTGTCAAACAACGCAGGGGATCCAAACATTATACTGTTTAGAGTTTATTAACCAACCGAAAACAGACTCTCAGTCAAGGTTTAACTCAACAGCCCCCTAACAAGGAATAACTCCCTTAAAACTACAGTTCGCTCCACATTATTAACCTAAGCCAACACAATGAAATCAAAGTTCACAGCAAACCAAATCTCAACTACACTTCCCTGCTGAGAAACTCTGAAATCATTAGAGCAAGACAAACACTTAACCGTGACCTATTCAAGAGGGCACCCTTTACGAAAAGCGTTTTTAATTGTGCACTTAAAATATATTTAAAAACAGTACTTGCAGATATAAATGAGGTAGTTTAAATCGTTGTTTTAAGACACTTTTGCAGTGCTTAAGAGAAAGAAGTTTATTTTGATGTGCTGACTAACATAAAATTTTTACTGTAAGTGTTATTCAGTGTTACATTTGCTGTTCATATATTTTAAAAGTTATAAACTACAACATCATCTTTACAAATGTGCAACTATTTTAATACAGGATGTACACTGTTCTAAAAGATTGCAAAATTCAGCAGTACGTTTTAATCATATTTGACCTACAGTAAAATTAATTTTTACTGTAAAGTAAATTTTTGTTTAAAGTGTTAGATTAGATTTTATCAATATTTTTAGACAGTTAAGAAACTATTAGAATTTTTGCATATGTTTAATTAGTTTTTAATTTTTTAATTAAGCTTTGGTAAATGTGTTTTGCATGTTTTTCTTTTATTTATTGACTGATTTAACTTAACCTGTTTTGTTTCAGTTTTCATTTCAGTTGTAGTTATTTAGGTGGGTAAAAAAAGAAAAATGTAAATAAAAGAAAATAATAAATGTTGCTTTGACAACTAGTTCAAAAAATATATTTTGTATTATTTATCATTATTTATCAAGTATTACACAATTTAATTGCATTTTGAAAATACATTTAACAACTAAATAAATAAACAGTAATTCCGTAAATTATAGTAGTAAACGTTTCAAAAGTATGCTAAAATATAAGGTTCTTATTCACAGTAAATCACAAGTGGTGTCTCATTATCTCAACCAGCCCTAAAAACTAAATAGACAGCAAATGGAAATGCCTTAATTAACATGTTCTGTTTTTGGCTGCAGGATCATGAAGAAAAGATCAGAAAAACTGGGCTTCAGTCATTAGTTTAGAGCCTAGCGCGTCTCCTGAGCTATGAGAGAGCAATAAAATTCTCCTCTGCGCTGTGACCTCCACAATGTCTGCCGAAACCGAGATGCAGATAAAGCACCCTCGAGGCCTACAGTAAGCGCGCTCACAGTAGGCAGGTGTGTGCTGAGATGGGATTTGAGACGGGCATTCCTGGCATTCCAGCGGGCACCTCGTCCCCCTCCGATCCCGAATTCCACTCATTTTAGCCCAAATGCTGCGAGGCGGCGCACCTGTTCGGCACGACACCTGTGCACCTGTGCCGCTGATGGCTAAATTAAACTCACGTGCGAGATGTCCTCCTGCGCTCCGACTTTAATTTGACAGAGAGTGACCTGTAACAGCTCAGTCTGTACGAACTAATAAGCGGCAGGCCGATATCAGCTCCGTGGAGAGGTAGACAAGTGAAGCTAAACGCTGGCATGCTTCGCTGATCCAGCGGGATGTCCAGCATGATGTAGTCCATCCTTTTTTAACATGCTTTTAAAATACACTTATGTTTGAATTTAATGTTTCTGCATGTTATTTGCAATTAAATCAAAATGTATGGTTCAAATGAACTGCAAAAGTTATTTGCGTACAGTAAGTGCATGTAATGTAGAAATGCTTTTTTTAGGGCCTGATTAACTAAATGGGGCCAATTAGCAAACAATTAGCATGCCAGGGGAGTCTGTGATAATCAGGTGTGTTTATGGTAACAGCATTAAAGCTTCTCATTTACTCTGAACGGGTGGCATCATGCACTGCTGAACTGTATTGTGGGTCTGTTGTGTCGCACCACTTGAAAGAAGAATAAAATAAGGGAAAAAAAGTAAATCTGAGTCGGTTGCATTGCAAATACAATAAAAAACTATATCCATCTCAAGTGAGTGCATAGGTTTCAATGCACATTTTGGACAGTTTATTCACGTTTTGGTTTTTTTCCATTCATCAGTTTCCCAAAATATCAAATAAAGCAATGCCAGAATGTATTGGGACAAACTTCAAAAATCTATGAAAGACTGCTACACTGTGTTTGATCAGATGTCTCAACATGTCTCCAGCTGCAGCAAAGAGATGGCAGAACTGATAAAACAATGGCTGCCAGACATTGCATTCTCTCTCTCTCCACAATGCCACCTTTGGTTTTCCCTGCACGTCTTTCACGTGTACGTGGTTCAGTGCCAGGCTACATCAGAGCATGCTGTCTTTAGTCTGAAGTGATTCTCAACAGACAAGGGTCTCTTTAACGAACTTTACTCATTTCCAAAAAAACCAGAGGTGCTAATTATTGGATCTAAACACCCCACATCTACAACACTGTCCACTGCTCTGTTAATTTTTCTTCATCAGTTAGGAACCTAGGTTTGATGGCAATCTTTCCATGTTTCTAGCATCAGTAAAACTGTTTTTCTAAACAGTATCTAAAATATGACCTATGCTCTCAATGGCATTTATGACCTCAAGGTTAGATTATTGTAATGCTTTATTGGGTGGTTGTTCTGCACGCTTGATAAACAAACTTCAGCTAATCCAAAACACAGCTAGAACTAGGATTTATAACCATATTAGTCCGGTTCTGTCAACACTGCACTGGCTGCCTATCAAACATCGGATAGATTTTAAAATCTTGTTAATTACTTATAAAGCCCAGAATGGTTTAGCTCCTCAATACTTGAGTATCTTATCACATTATAGGCCTGCATGTCCGCTGCGTCTATGCTAACATTGGTCTGTTTCTTCCTTATTGTGTTTCTCAGTTTGTATCCAGATCAGATGGTGGATCAGCACCAAGCGATGACCTTCATTGGAGACCAGAACACCTAGACGTGCCCCATGGAAACCTTAGATATACCTCTAGTCTAGTCACATTATTTTCCCCATCTGACTGAAATAAAATGATTACAGAAAAAAGTGTGTTGTTCCTATTAATGTGAAAGCGGAAAACGTTTTAAATGGGTCATGAGCTGAGAAACACAAAAGGTCATTTTATATGTCAAAAAAAATCCTGTAAGTTTGAGAACTTTCCCATTAGTCTAAAAACAGCTTAGGTTAAAGCAAGTCTGCCGAAAGGACAGCTTGGGACGTTTTTACTCTACGATGATAAGCACTGCCTCCACAGAAGAGGATCAATGCCTGCTTCCAAATCGCTGCTTGTTTAGCCCCGCCTACAGATTCTACATCATACCTGTCAAACATCCCATTTTTCCCGTATCCTATCCCATTATCATCACGTCAACATATTCCATGGTTTGTCCGTTTGCCAGGTCTTGTATGAAACGTGTCCTTCTCGCACAATCGACACATACAAATTTCAACCCAT
Organism: Puntigrus tetrazona; assembly: GCF_018831695.1. NCBI lineage: Eukaryota > Metazoa > Chordata > Actinopteri > Cypriniformes > Cyprinidae > Puntigrus > Puntigrus tetrazona. Next base: position 5,041,255 of record NC_056717.1, on the reverse strand, counting down.
TTATCCCCTTAACTTGGCACCATTACGACCCAGTGATGCTTTTGATATCTGCTGATGTGTGGACGGCGGTTATATCTGTGCATGATCCACGGGTCGGAGATTAAATGGAGAAGACACCATTATATTAACTTCATTTTCGTGGTTTAAATATGCATTTTTAGACAGCCATAAATATTAGTGAGTAAATGTTTTTATTACGTGATCTCTATTGTCTGTTACACAGAAGATTTGATATGAGCATTTATGCATTTTTAACCTAAATCATAGCAGTATGCCACCTGCGAAGTACGTAGATTGTAAGCCAATCACAGCGGAGGATGTTTATATCCGAGTCTACTATCCATCACAACCATTCAGACAGAACTGAACTAACAGAAAATAAACTATAACTTAAAAAAAATTTATTTTTGATGTATAAATCCGCATTATAAGTGGACCTTAGAATAGTACCAAATAAAAGGTAGTTCATGACCTCTTTAAATCAACAGGATAATATATCCCACCTTAATATTTTATACATTTCCCGCAAAACTAAGCTCTCTAAATCTATTTAATTAGCTATAGAGTTTAAGTGAAACCCCTCAAGGTTGTTTATCTCACCTTCATTCTGTGGTGAACTGAAGTTGACATGGCTAAGACTAAGAGGGTGTTGACTGTACAGAATGAAAGCCTTTAAAGTAGCTTTTTAATGCTAAACTTCAGCATGGAACTAATGTCAACCAGTTTATGTTAAATCTTAGGGGGGGTCCCCATATGATCCAGACCCTTCACACAGAGTCGATGTGGCCACTCACGTGCTGCTATAAAAATCAACACCGTTCCCAGTTTATGACAGGAATAAGTAGCCATAAGAAAACATTAAAGTAGGAATCAGATTAAATGCATTCTTGCTGCTGTAAAACCCAGCAGAAGTTAAAGAGGTAAAGAAAGGGATAAAGCAGCAGTTTTGTAATCCTCTTAGATAGTTAAGTGTTTAAGATATTTAAGCAAATTAATAACTTTGTATGCAGAGGAGAGAAATGTGAAACATTCTCTCTCTACACTGCCAAGACATTGAAAGTCAAAATTAAAAAGTCATAATTATGACATAAGTCAAAATTATTAGATTCCAAGTCATGAAATTAACATTAATATTAGGACATTCTAGTACAAAACATTAAGTATAAATTATGAGATAAAAAGATAAGTTAGGAGATAAAAAGTCATCATGATATATTAGTTTAAAATACTGATATAATGGTAATTATTTAATTTCTGAAATCAAAAGTATCACACAGATTCATAATTAAGACAAAAAATAAAAAGTTCATAATTATGATTTTATATTTCAGAGTTGTAGCTTTTCCTATTTTATATTTCATTCATAATTTGAAATAAAATAAAAGAAAATTGTTCAAAACTTTCTCTAATTCTTACTAAAATGTCTCAAGCATGAATGTGTATTTCAATAAATGTGAAATTTTTTCAACAAAATGTGCTATTTCAAAACAAATGGAAATTTAATGAACACCGGGTCATTTTAATGCGATCAGTACAAACACCTATTTTCAAAGAAAGGGCATAACCTGCACATTAACACCAGTTTCTTGATATATTTCTTGATAATACCTCAAAGGATTTCAAATGAGAATCCTAACCACTTTAGTCTCGGCACATGACCATATTATACGGTATGCCACTGTCAGATCTCTTCAGAGACGAACTACAGCTAGAAAAACAGCTCAAAGAAACGTCCCAGGAAAATCTGGTGTTGAACTAACATAGAAATGAGGACTGGAAGGGCACCATCAGGAATCTGAGCAGAACCAGAGGGCTGCCTGGACCATGGGAAAGAACAGTTTGTGTGAGGTCACCCTTTGGAGCAATCAGAGAACAGGTTTACACTGCCTCTTAAAATATACACAAGTTTAGGTTTGAGTAAATGAAACTGGGTCTGGAACAGTGGAAAAAGGCACCTCATTCCCAGGAAACAGAAATACTTCCTTACTAAATATAAAGGAGACGTGCATGTTGTTCGTGCTCCGTGAAGTACGTGCATGCAGCCACTGCTGCCAGTGGAAGCTTATCACTGAGGTTATTAGAAAGAATGTTGGACAAAGATATTGTAAAATATCCAAGTGAAATCAGTGGGGTTTTTTCACTCCATTGTCTCATTGACTAATTGCATAACAAAAACATTAAATCATTAAATATACATTTTGAGTTCTGCAGAAGACCATCAGAAAATGATCCCTTTAAAACAATAGTTCAAATGAAAATTTGCGAAAAATGGATGATGTAGAACATGAGAACAGATTTGGAGGAATTGAGTTGCATTGTGCAGTGAATGGGTGCCGTCAGAATGAGAGTTCAAACAGCTGATGAAAGCATAACAGTAATCCACTAGTACTCCACGCCACTCCAGTCCATCAACTGAAGCAAAAAGCTAAAATATGAGTGCTCTATGTTTCATAAGGTTCCGTTATATTACATTTGAATGAGGAGAGAAATATATATAGATGCACATCATTTACGGCTGAGAAACACATGAAACACAGCTGACGGCACCCATTCACTTGCAGAGGATCCACTGTTGAGCAAGTTCTGCTCAAATATGCTATATGAAGAACAAACTCGTCTACATCTTGAATGGCCTTATGGTGAGCACATTTTCAGCAAACTGTCTTTGTTGAACGAACTGTCTCTTTAAGGCATAGCCTCTTTAAGTCGGAACGGCCACCATAGCTGGACCACCCTCATCTGAGCAGTCTTGTATAATGTAATCACTGATACTCATTAGAGCCACCAGCCTCCTGACCTGCATCTCTTGGCTGCTTTTCATAGTTTTCATTACTGCTCCCAGGTGTCCAGTGGCTGCCGTCCTTGTTTTCTACGAGCTGAGCTTTGGAAAACGAGACAATAATGGCTTTTTCTGTGTCCCTGTGTAACACGGAGAACAGCAGACAACAGCACATTCTCAGATTGCATGAGATCTTTGGTTTGTGCTGTACTGTGTGTGTGTGTGTGTGAGAGAGATCCAGACCTCTTTGCTGTTGGTCCTTTTAGGGCTTTCTGCCCAGCCATGCCAAAGTATCTGTGCATTCAGGGGCGGTGAGGCTGAACCGTGTGGAGCTGAGTTAAGCAGACAAGAAAAAACGGCTATGAAACCAGGAAAGAAAATGGGAGAGAGAATGAAATATACTGTTAATATAAACCACAAACGGAGGTCCTTTACATCAGTTCAATAAATAGTCAAATAAATCTAAGATCATCATATCTCATGGCTTTAACGTGACTGTCTCTTTTTATAAATCATTTCATTTTTATCCTGAAGCTAATATTGTTAGTCAGTGTTTCTTTCAACAAAAACAGTCATAATTTAGCTTCGCCTGACGATTTTCCACCCACTCTTTGACCCGGAGGTTAAAATGAACCCTTTTTTTGTGTAAACACTGAATAATAACTCTTACTCATAGCTTGTAGGTTCGACCAGTAAAACTCGTATAAAAAATAAAAATAAATAAGAAGTGCGTTTCATTTTATTGAATATACGCCTGTAGTGTACATTTAAGGTAGTATAATCAGACTGCTTTTAACTCTTATCAAGTTGATTTAAATACAATAACATTGTGCTGTATTAATATTTAAAAACAAAAAATATATATTAAATTTGTTTTTATGGACTTTATGTTACAAGCTTGGGTTTGTTGTGGAAAAGAAATTCTCCATCACTGTTCAGTTAAATAATGTTCATTTAACACAATCATGTTAGGTTTCCCATTTAAACAATTGCATTGTGTTTGACTTGAAACAGTTGTGTTTTGGTTAAACTTAATGTTTTTATTTAAAAAAATAACATGTTTCAATTAAGTAGGCCAAACTAATATTGATGCTTGTTCAGTTGAATTAAGTAAATGACATTAATCCAACACAAATCTTAACCACTTTACTTCATTTGTTTGAGTTGAGAATACATAAATGATTTTACTTGTGCATCTAAGAAATGGATATTTCTTCCCATCATGCTTTGCACATAGTTGGATAAAGAGAGTAAATGTTGATATAAAATGTTATTTTAGGCATTTTAATTAAGATGATCAAATGTTCAGTGCTCTTTTATGTTTGCATTTAAAACTGGTGTAAATTTCTGGTGTGTTAGTGTTTTGAGGGTGTAGAGCATGTTCTTGGGCTGAGGACCTGCTAACATAACTTAAAACTGTTCAGTATTTTAAAAAATGGATGTAACAAAACTTGTATGGCTATGCCAAACACATACATACATACATACATACATAAATACATATATATATATATATATATATATATATATATATATATATATATATATATATATATATATATATATATATATATATATATATATTTTTTTTTTTTTTTTTAATTGTAGTCTTCAGATTTTGTATAAATTATTCTTCTTGGAAAAAGTTGTAATGAAAATGCTGAATATATTTACTGAAGTCATCAGTGAAACTGCATAATTTGTTTTGATTGAGAGTGACAATATAAATGGTAGAATAACTAAACTTAACTAAGAGATTAAATCAGAGTCAAGAATGTTAAGTTAACTCAACAACATACTGAAATCAATATTGTTACTTAAATGCAACTTAAGGCCAACATACTGTATATATATTTTTTTGAGTGTGGAGGAGGTTTCGAATGAAAAGATAATAAGCCTTAAAAATCTAAAATATAAATAAACAATAAAAAAAAATGTAAAAAAATTCAAAAGTAAATCAAACACTTAATAAATGTCATTTAGGCATTTTAGCATATAAACATTTTTAAAGGGTCATTGGATGCCTACTTTGGTAAAAATTTCTCAATGGTAATGTAAAAAAAACCTCCTTTTTACCATGTTAAAATCATCTCTGTTTCGATAAAGCCATTCCAGTCCATGTTGCTTTAATGGCCAATGAGCTCTGCTGACTCCGCCCCTCTCTTCTGTCGAGTAAGGAGACAAAAACAAAACCAAAAGTAAGGTTAATCCTCGGCATCTTCAGCGGCTCAAACTAAATGATGGCCGCTATATTCAGTATTACATCCAACAACAAAACACCTCAATCACTTAAAGGTCCCATATTGTACTCCTTTTTGATGTTTTATTTTAGGTGTTGAGGTCCTTAAGAATATATTGTGTTTTTACAGTATGTTTTTACAGCTCCTTTCTCAGGAAACTTTTATGGTAGCCCCTAGAACTCATTTATCATGAAAGAAGCCAGGAAATGTCAGATATAGCAATGATGTTGACAGTATGGGACCTGTAACCAGTCGACAGAATGACAGATTAATGACAGCATTATAGGATGGATGTGTACACACATTTATTCTCAAACAACTTGTTTTTATTTATTCTCAAACTTGCGTTTGATTAATTTAAACTAACTGAAAAATATATTTTAATTAACTACATTAATCAAAACTTTTTTTGAAGTATATAATAAGTACCCTTTTTTAATTATACTGAAGTATGCTTCGTTTGGTGGTCTTATTTTTCATTAACCGAGCTGTAAAATGACTAACTCTCACTGTAAACTGTGTCATTAAACAGTGGTCTGTTATCTCCTCATCTCTCCTCTCCTGCTTTATCTGGGCGTCTCTGCTGGACATCGCTCACGTAGGCAGAGCCGTGGATCACTCTTCACCCTCACACAGATCTAAAAGAAGACTGCGCTGTTTATCAAGATTAGCGACAAAGACCAGCTGAATGCACAGAACACCAAAACATCCACTGCAAATATGACTGCGTTTAAAGTCTATATCAAAATCTGCAGTGAAGCACATGGAAAACAAAACATTTATATAGTATTCATACCAAACAAATATTATATATATATATATATATATATATATATATATATATATATATATATATATATATATATATATATATATATATATATATATATATATATATATATATATACGCATATTTTAAATAAATAAGCTAATTATTTTAATAAAAAATGTAAATTAAATTAAAATTAAATTAGTTTTACAAAAGTCTAAAAAAAATATATATAAATGTTTATTTGGCAATTAACTACAATATTAATTTAATTTCATTCCTTTTTTTAATTCAAGTTGTGAAAAAGTTTTAGTTTTAGTTCATTAACGTACCCCTGGCATAATTTGTTGAAAACTATTATTTTCTCTTTATTGTGGATTGATTCAGCTCAGTCTGTTTGAATGAGCGTTTGTGCCCTATGAAGTGCAGACACTAGGTCCAGTCTCCCAGAGGATTGTGGGACGCGCCGCACTGGAGAAGGAGGCTTGGCGTGCAGCACGTAGCTGCAGTATTTTTACTCCCCACTGACAGGAGGACAAACAGGGCTGGGCATATTTGGTCTTTACTCCCTTTCTTCGGTCCCAGAGGGATCTGTACTCGCTGCCCTCATAAACCCACAACACGGTTAGTGTTTGAGTCTTTCGGCCGCAGTTCATTTCACCACGTGGGAAATACAGGAATGAAAATATTCCGCATAGTGACTCTGATGTAGGCCAGGAAATGAAGTGAAACGCTTGTTATGGTGATAAAAGCATTGGTTTATATCATTAGCTGTGAAGCCCATTCAGTAGGAAACAATTTGAAAGGTCTGTTTCGTTTCAGTCATGTCATGTTATGCAACAACTGTGGCCCAAAAATGTCTTTAGGTTGAGAGTTGATGCATGCAGCATGTTTTATTAGCAGATTTTTCTGAACAAAATACTACTTTTTCTACTTCAAAATTTCTCTTTCAATGTTACTTGCCGTTTCTTAGTAATTATTTGTTTACTAGCAATTACTGATTAGTCCACAATTCCGCAGCTATTATTATTACTACACTGTAATGCAGTTTAATGTATTCTGCACATTTTAAGTGTGAAATATTTTTTTTACAGACAACTGTACTGCATCTTTGTAAAGCTGTGTGCCATTCTGAACTGAAAAAAAAAAAAATCATGCATTCAGATGTCTTTTCTTGGTGCCCTTTTTCTGGGCAAAATGTGTTGCTATGGAGATAAAGCTGACATTTGATGCTGCTGCTTTAAAAAAAAAAAAAAGATCAGAAGGGGAAGAAAAAATATGAAAATGTGAAAAGGCCTCCGACAAACACCGTTTAAAACACAAATGTCAAAACATAGGACTTAACTTGGACATAAATAAATACATACTGTTAGTTTTGTATGTTTTTTTATTTTATTTCTCATACTAATCAACGTTGCATTTATTTGATCGATTTGAAAATTATCTTTCATGCAGTGTGTAACACAGCTCTAACAGAGTTTGAAAGTGCATAAAACTATTGTCTCTCAAAAGAAAGAGTCAACTCTGAATTGTTTAAATCAATTCATTTTAAAAATTAATCTCTAGCCGTTTCACGCTGACGTTAACATGAAACATATTGCAGTCCGCTTATTGGTCTTCTGTTGTTATTTTTGTATTTTTCTGCACTAGATGCCGCTTTTGGAGCCATAAAATAAAATAAAATAAACAAAAGCGGCTCTGTGCTCACAAACACTGCTTTATCAGGCATTGCAGGCATGATGAGATGAAAATGAGACTATCACCGCAAATTAGCATCACGCAAAGGAAGTGCTTTGGAAAAATGAATAATTTAGGGAATCAATGAGCAAATAAGACCAAAAAAGCATATTAGAAGACAATGAAAGTGTTTTGTTTTGGGGTTTTTTGACCTTGCATACATGTCAAGCTGTCGTTGAAGACTCCCCAAACCAAAATAAGAACCTTTCATTACCACTTTAAATCTATGCTAATCTAATTCTACTGAATCCAAACTTCTGAAAGGTACCCGACATACATAACGAACGGGACATAATGGCCTTTGTATATAAATTCGAGTATATGCCCCATTTTAACCGCACAAACAACATTATATAAACCTTAAACACGACAGGTTGACCTTTCCAAGATACTGCTGATACGGTTTCTGTATCTCGACGCTTTGAATGGCAGGTCTTCATATCTATGCACTTCACCTCACATCCCCTTTGTCCTTCAGAGTTTTACACAATGGCGTCCTGATAAAGCCCCAGCGCTCAGTTTATCTTCTGCACTGAGATGACAGAATGTCAAGCTCCTCTCCTGTCCTCCAGTGTCCCATCAGCCCCGCAGCTCGCGTCCGGCTCGCATGGTGCACAGGACATGAGGGCTGATCCCAATCACCGCACGCGTCTGATAGGATTGTGTGCGCATAAAGACACGTGATCCGTACGCCGAAACGCTTGCTGTATGAATCAGCTGTCCACAAAAGATAAACCACAAACCTCAGGGCAGATTATAGTGTAGAAGGATAGATAATATGACCACATACAATACAGTGTGAGACGGGGAAGTCCAGGCAGAGACGTCTACCGCCCGTATGTTACACTCAGGAGGAGGACAGTGACTCCACATTAAGAAAGACGTTAAATATGTCATGTTCCAGCAAATAAGAAACTAGAATAGATAGATGGATGGATAGATAGATGAAGAAAGGAAGGAAAAAAGTAAAGAAAGAAGTAAAAAGTAAAGAAGTATAGGAAGGAAGGAAGTATAGAAGAAGAGTTAAAAAAGGGAAGGAAGTAAAGGAGAAAGTATAGGGACGGAATGAATTAAAAAATGAAAGAGAGAGAGAGAGAAAGTATGGGGAAGAAAGGAAGAGTTAAAAAAGGAAAGATGTAAGAAAGGAAGTAAAGAAGTAAGGAAGGAAAAAAAGGAGGAAGCTTAGGGAAGGAAGTAAAGAAGAAATGAAGTAAAAAAGGAAGGAAGGGAGGAAGTATAAAAGTAAATATAGGTAAAGAACTAGAAGAAGAAGAAGAGTTAAAAAAGGAGAGAAGGAATGAAGTAAAGGAGAAAGTATAGGGAAGGAATGAATTAAAAAAAGAAAGCGAGAGAAAGTATAGGGAAAGAAGGAAGAGTTAAAAAAGGAAAGATGTAAAGGAAGGAAGTAAAGAAGGAAAAAAGGAGGAAGATAGGGAAGGAAAAAAAGACGGAATTAAGTAAAAAAGGAAGTATAGGTAAGGAAGTATAGAAATAAAGAAGGAAGTAATGAAGGAAGGAATGAAGGAAGGAAGTAAAGAAGAAAATATAAGGAAGGAAGGAAATAAAAAGATAGGAGAGAAGCAATGAAGAAAGGAAGAAAGAAGTAATGAAGTAGAGCGGGAAGGAACGAAGGAAGGGAGGGGAAAAGTTGAAATTGTATCTATCTTTTTGATACAAAGCACTAATTAAATATTATTTTCCATAACAAAAATGGAATAAAGATAGATAGACATAGTAGACAGACAGACAGATACATAGATATATACCCTTGTCATTTTATTGCTTTGGCAAAGAGCAGTTTATTAAATTACTGAGACTATAACCCATGACTATCTAAACTTAAAATTCCTTTAGCATTCGTTGAAGTCCACGCTGTTGTGTTTGGATCCTGCTGATTTCAGACAGCAGTCAGTATTTTGTACAGTGCTTGGCTCGAGGTGATCGGTCTGGAGCTCAGACCTGAGCTTACGTAAGAAAGACCTCCAGTGGGTGGTGTTCACAGACAATCAGCGGTCTATTAACACGGCCTTAAACTCAGCTTGGCACGGGCTCGCGAGGAGACGCGCCAAACATTACTCATGCCCTCTCTGTCTCTTTCAGGAGTCCTGGTGTAACGTTACTGTCTGCAGCAGCGTGTGTGTCCAGATCTTCGCTGGTGGTGTTCAAACGCCCTTCCCATAAAACCAATATCTCCATGACTACTACATTTTGGCAGCCTGACAAAAGAAGGTTGCCTGATCAGGAAGGGTGTCCAATGAAAGACAAAGAAAGCATCTGCTGTGGGAGACTGCGGGGGGGGTGTTGATGCATTTATGTCATTGGCTTCCTAGTAAAAACACTCGAGATCAATATAAAGCCCAACAGGCACGTGTGACTACAACATTTCCTATTATTACTCCTACGATGGCCTCTCTTGAGATTCAGAGAGAGGGCCGGGGGTAATGCAAACAAGTGTGGGAGTGACACGGAGCATGTGAATCAGTGTGATGTAAGTGTGTGGAGAGAGGAGGAGAGAGGAGGAGGAGGACAGGCCTCAATCTGTGCGGTTCAACACATACATCACAAACTACCACGAGGCCCACGCGCAGTCAACGTCTGAAGAGCGTCGAAAGTCCGACGTGTTTTGGTTCTGGGGTTAAACTCACCGCTGTGTCGTTCCAAATCCCTAAGAGTTAAGGTGTTTTGATGAAATCCGAGAGCTCTTTGGTATCCTCCGTAGAAGAAAAAAATAACGACTCGCGGAATCTTAAGAGTACGGTGGCCGTGAGAGGTCAAGCTCGGCCCACTTTTGTCGCGGTAAACGCGGTAACGTGATGTGGCCACGAGATGCTAATTCGTGGGAACGGCGTATTAACGCGTGGAAACGTGATATTATGTCGCGGTAACGACATCCTTGTGCTGCGGCCTCGGGATACTACGCTGAGGGAACAACGCGCACTTCGCGTGGCCACGTAAACAAACCTGCGTGACCATAGCAACCCGGAATTGCCACAGATGGATTCATTTTATTTATTTTAATTATAATTATTTTATTTTGAATTCAATTATTATATTAATTACTACAAAAAATGCGATACAAATTACTATATTTGCACGCAATGTAAACAGCATTATCATGAATAAATGTTACATAAAAATAAGCATTCAAGAATTTTTTTTACACATCCCAGTCTTGCTAGCTATGTGTCCATTAACTGATCGCCTTTTTCTATAATACGTATATTATTATTATTATCACCATCATTATCAACATTATTATTAGTCTGTTATTATAAATTAGCTTTTTATTTATTATTTTTTTCCCATTTACACAACGTTCTGACTTTTTGTAAATAAGCCTACTTTAATATTCGACAATTATATAAATGCATGCAATATGGTTTAATTTTATTTCATAATTATTCATGCCCAGTGTTTCGTCGAGGAATAAATCATTCACGTATTGTCATTTACAAATGAAAAAACGCGCTCATTTATCATCATAAAGAAGCCTATAATAACAATAACTATACAGAACGATAATTAGCCTATACACTAATTAAAAGTGGAAATAAATATTACATCTAGCTTGTTTCATTACATTTTGAGGACTGAACTAAGATATGATTTTAAAAATCTGGTCACCCTAATATATTTTCTTGTCTGAAAGAGGAAGGCTTTTTGAATCCATGTCATGTTTCCGGTAGTAAATGTAGGGTTGTGTTTCCCTCTAGTGCTGAGATGAAGCATAAGACCAGAACGACATTCATAGGCTGCAGATAACCTGGGTCCTTCACAGAAAAGTTCAACAAACTTTCAGATTTGCTGACGTTGTACAAAATGATGATGAAAATGAGGAAACATCACGGTGCAGAATAAAATTCAAGGCGTTATTTATTTCAAAAGTTAGATTCACAGCTCCATCGTGTCACTCTCAGTGACCCCGGTGATGCATAGCATTAACATTCAACAAGTTTCCAAACATGGTTACGTCGAGTAAAACTCCACAGGTCGTGTATGCACGCCTAAAAAAAAAGATCTGCATTATAGGTCTGTCAGTGATGTAGGTAGCAACATATTAATTCTTAACCCCATTCCCCAAATCGTTTTTTGGTTCATAAATTATTAATCACTGCAAAAATGAAAGCTACTGGTTTTTACTAGAGGTTCACAACAAGAAACAGCCTCGCGCAAAGATGTGGCTTTTAAAATAATCTATTGGATGAAGCATTACATTTTTAACAATAACCATCTCTGAACTCAGCAATGTTTGATGAGCAATGTTCAAAACGGTCCAAAAAAGCGGTTAAAGAGATATATATATATATATATATATATATATATATATATATATATATATATATATATATATATATATATATATATACTCTTGTGCTGTGACATTTTGAATCTAGCAAAGCTATATTATCATCACTAAAATACAATTATTTAAAATTGCAATGTACATTTGTAAAGGTCACATATTTGATGCATTAGATTTAATTTAAGTAGATTCTCTATTGATTTCGGGGTGAAATGTAAACCTGACGTTTCTTCATGAGATTCATTGATTCAGTGCTGACCTGCAAGAGCACTGTGAAAACTACAGCATCCCACGGGGAAACAAATGACTTGTGTGGCCAGACGAGGACGTTTTCAGACTTAAATTACTGGTTTTAATTAGAACAGGTCGCATCTTGTTTTCAGTTTTCCCACACGCAGGAGAAACGGTTTCGAACGTGCGGTGAAAGCGGAATGAACACGAGCTCCGGAAGGAAAGCCACAGGACAGCTAGTCCTCGCCCGGGCGCTCAGGGCTTGAGTTTGAGCCAGGGGTGCACTATAGTGAGGATGGACAGGACGGAGGAGGCGAGGCCGCAGGCCCCCACGAAGCCCGAGCCCGTGGGGTACAGGCCCAGCCGGTCCAGCGGGATGAAGACGTCACACAGGTTCTTCAGCAGGTCCAGCAGCAGAGGAGGGTTGTTGCGCAGCACCGTGATCAGGAGCTGGAGCTGCTTGTTGAGTCTGGCTGAGATCATGGGGAGGGCCGGCAGGGGAGAGGGCACCGAGGAGGGCGACGGGGTCAGAGGGAACTCTCCTCCGTTCTCTGGGCTCGGCGTGAGCGGAGACGGACTGGAGATTAAGCTTTTAGCTGAACTGCTGCGGGACTCTCTCTCCATCAGCAGACGGATCTCATACGCGTCCCGCGTCAGGTTGAGGATCAGAGCGAACAAGTAGTATCTGTTTGCAGGAGGAGAGAGAAAGGCGGGATACTGGATCGCAAATGTCATGCTCTGTTCAAAATGTTTTAATTATATCAAATCAAATGCAACCATCTTCATATGAACAAAAATACACGTAAAAATACATAAACAAAAACTGGACCAAAATAAAATATTTATTGTCTGATGATTTTCTGATATTAAAAAACGTTTCATTTAGCATGTTTTGTGTTTGAATCTTGATCTTTTCCTCACTTGATCTTGAATAACTAAAACTATACGCACATTTATTAAAAATGTTATTCTTATAAAATATATGTAATTGTAAGTATCTTCAAATTACGTGTGTATGTGTCTGTTTTTTATATATATATATATGTATATGTATATGTATATATATATATATATATATATATATATATATATATATATATATATATATATAATAAATATACACAGTACACACACATGTTATGTAACCAAAACATATATTATGTTGACAACACTATAATTTTTTTTATTATTTTATTTTGCAAACACTTTTAACAAATTTGTGCAACAAAAAAAAGAAAACAAAAGCAACGAAAGCCCCCACCTAAACGACCTCTGGCTCCATTTGTTTTGGTCGAGTTCGGGCAGCAGTCCTGTCTTGCCGGCCCACAGTACATTATCACAGGCGAAATACATGGCTCTGTTCAAATGAGCCACGGTGATGCAGAGCCGCAGCACGCAGTCTGACAGATGCACGGTGCGCTTGGCCGCTTCCAGAGCTTCGGCCGAGTTCCCTAACCGCATCACTGACACAGAAGAAGAAGAAGAAGGCGTTATCAGTTTAAACCCCTCCTACAAAGACTTATCATCATGATTTATTATTTTTTAACATGTCAAGTTATTAGTTAGTTCTGTATTTTAATTTAAACATCGCAGTATTATATAAATGAGACGATAAGGAATGAAGAGTTTAGCAAATATCTAATTTTTTTGCGCTAAAAATAAAAAGCTTTTTTCTTTTTTTAATGTTCAAAATATCAGTGCATGCAATCCATTACTCGTATGATGACATGCAAGTATAATTATGTGAAGCACGTACACTTTCTGGTCAGGCTCATGTGAGCTTCCAGCTGTTTGATGGTGTTTAGCAGATCTGGTCTGGCTCCTCCCTTCTGTAGCGTGTATCCCAGCAGAGTGCAGGCATACTGGGCAGCCCTGTTCAGTCCCAAGCACACTAAATCAACACTTACACTGAGGGTCAAAATATTACAACAGTACGATTTTTTTTGTTACTTTTTTTAAGAATTGTCTTCTGCTCACGAAGCCCGCCTTTATTTGGTCCAAAGCACAGCAGAAGCTGTAAAACCTTAAAATATTTTTACCAATAAAATAAGTTTTTTATCTGAATGCACTTCAAAGTGGAATTTATTCCTTTGATTTCAAAAAGCTGAATTTTTAGCATCATTACTCCAGTCACATGATCCTTCAGAAATCATTCAAATATTCTGATTTGGTGCTAAAAATAAATAAATAAATAAATTATATATATATATATATATATATATATATATATATATATATATATATATATATATATATATATATTGTTATTATGCAAAAAACAATAATAATTATAAAATGATACTGATTCCGAGCTTTAGAATGGTATAGTATATAATGTTCAAATCATTTCATTTTAGATAAATGCTGATCTTTAGAAGATTTTCATCATCAAAAAATCCTGAATAAAATGTACTCAACTTTTTAAAAATATTGATAATAATTATCATTATAGTTTTTTGAGCAGAAAATCAGCACATTATAATTATTTCTAAAGGATCGTGTGACAGCCTGGAGTGACGATTCACTAAAAAATCACCTTTTAATCACAGGAATTAATTACATTTTAAAATACATCCAAACAGAAAGCGGTTATTTTAAAGACTAAATTGAAAATGAATGCAGGCTTGATGAGCAGAAGAGACTTCTTTAAAAAAAAAAAATTACTGTCAAAAACTTTTGACTGGTGGTGTACATCCCTACATAGGTCTGGAAACCATTGCATTAAATCACAACACACCACAGCATTAGTGCTCAAATGCCTGGTTACTAGAAAACATGCTTTTATAACAGTACGCCTTATTTGATTAAGTTATATGCACACTGAAAGTAGTATGTGTGAATGGGCTTCCATATATCCATATATGATACAGGCATTTTAGTAAAGACTATGAGCTAAAACTAATGCGAGTAATACTGTGCTTTGTTGCTAGTATAACTAGTTGTGAAGTAACTGTAAACAAAAACAGTATCAATGAGCACAGCTTCCAATTTAGCGCTCCCTGGTCTCTAAACGCTGGCAAGGACCCTAACTAGTGCAGATGTCGCAAACAGGCAGCGAGCGAGTGTTTGTGCACCTGAAGACGCGCTCTTTGGCCTGACTCTGCGCGCTGAATCTCACCCACGACTCCATCATAAACACACAACACGCGCGCGCGCGCTGGGCCTAGCGTCCTTCACGCGCCTCTTCCGAGCGGATTCACGCGCCGGACAGACGTCGAACAGCTCGCCGTGAAGATCCTTGATGTTTTCGGAAAACGCGCACTTAAGACTGTGGCCTGGGGCCGGAATTATGCGGCATACTTGCTGCGTCGCGCTTGATGTTTTTGTCGCTTTGACACTTTAATCCACGGACGGCAGGCGAAGAGGGACACGCCGTTCGCGTTTGGATAATTTGAAAGTCATCGTGCATCCTTTTGACCGAATAACAGCAAGTCAGGTTTTGGCACGTACGAAGATAGAAAAAAACATATGAAAGCGTCAATTAATTTTATTAGAGACTAGACCGATATGTAACAAAATTCAAAGAATTTATTGTTGGTTTCTGGCGACTAACAAAAATATCCACCAGGGGACGCCAAATAAATACACATTTAATATTACTGATATCAATTTTTCATAATTGAGATTTATACATCATGTGAGATCTCCCATTGATGTATGGTTTGCTATGATAACATGACAATATTTGGCCGAGATTAAGCTATTTAAAAATGTAGTATCTGGGGGTGAAAAAAAACGATATATTGAGAAAATGTTGTCCAAATGAAATCCTTTATAATGCATATTACTGATAGGAAATTGTTATTTATATTGAAATATTTTACAGAAGCAAATTTCCCAAATATCTTAACGGAACATGATATTTACTTAATATCCTAACGATTTTTGGCAAAAAAAGAAAAATCGATCATTTTGACCGATGCAGTGTATTGTTGGATACTGATACAGAATGGTTTTGTGGTCCAGGGTCACAAATATTTAATCTTGTACTGGAAAGAAGAACAAAACAATACAATACAAGGTTAAAAAAAAGAAGAAAAATAATAATATTCTCACTATGCCATAGATTGGTAAAGTGAATTTTATTTGAGAATCTCTGATAACAATAAATAAAGGAAAATATAGTAAACCCATTCTGCTTAAAAATAAAATCTAATAATCACAAGAAAAACTATGACATGAATTTGCATGAAATGCCAAAATGAACAGACATTCTATTCATGTACGTGAAGCGCAGTAAGTGCACAGCGTGCGTGAGAGGAAATCATGAGCCACATTGTAGTCTTTCGTTTCCTACACAATGACTGCAGAAACCACTGGAATAAAAATGGCCCTGTGGAAAAAGGAAACAATTTCGTTTTCAATCATAATCAAGTCGGTCAGCATATTAATGTGCTTAAAGTCGGACCTGAATATTGCTCGGCAAAAAGAGTAATAATAATAAAAAACAAAAAAAAGGTCATTCATACAGTGTATTTTGCAACCAGTTCATTCAGCTCAGTTTTCATCAAATACATCCTAGTTGACTGAATCGCACATGTCCAGGTAATATTTCAGGTCAAAATAAAATGTATTTATATAATTTGGAGCAAATTCCATGACAATAAAGCAACCCCACTATTACATTTGCATTAAAGTAAAAAAAAAAATCATTACTGTAAAATGAAAAATATATTAAGTTGTGAAATACTACTGTAATGATGATCTAAATGTAAAAAACAAGTAATAATTGTGACATCCCAGTATTTGGGGGGAAATGTGCTTCCAGTTATGAAAATAATTTGCAATGCATCCCATCTAATTAATTATTTATTCAATAATATTTAATAGAAAGGTCACACTTTAGGGGTGAAATGTGACCCGGACATGTTATTATTCACACGTTTTTTTAAAAAGAAGCTAAAGAACAGATTTGCTACAGCAAGGGTGTGTGAATGTGTCTAACAAAAGGAATGGTTCACAGTACTCATATACTGGCAGGTTAGTATTTCTACCGCAAACCCTCGCCACTTTCTTTTCCTTCTTTCCGCCCTGTGCAACGAGCTCTCCCAAACACCTCCGTCCTTCATTTTATTCCAACATGCACATCTCCGACCTCTCCTTACTTCAAAAACCCCCCCACAAATCTTCATTCTTCATTCCCATCGGTTAAAATACGAGGTACAGCGTTCACCTTCGCGACGTATAATGCTGTCCAAAAAGAGAAAAATAATAACTAGGGTCAGGTTTACTAAGTCTTTCTGGATCCCTAATATCAGTAAATCAGCCCACGTCCCGAATGATGAGAGCGAGGGTTTAGTCTAATGATTGGGATGAGTGCATCGTTGCAGACAATCAGACAGAAGCCATCCGAGGGAGATGGGACTGAGAGAGCCTTCTTCTCAGTGCTCGGACTGCTGTTTCTTATGGAAGGGGGCTTTGAGGCGGCTCCAGAAGGAATGGCTGCGGCGGGTTTTCCTCTCGCTGCCCCGCACCATCTCGGCCTCGCGCTGACGGATCTGACGCACCAGTGCAGCAAACACCTCGTCGATGTAGTAACGAAACGCGGCGGACGTCTCGAAAAACGGGCACTGGAACTCCCTGGCCAGCTGCTTGCCCTCCTCTACAGACACCTGAACATGTGAAGACAAACAGTCTCAACCGCTTCGTTTGTGCCCAGGCCGTCTCCAACCTTAGTTAATCATTAGAGATGTGAAAATGATACGTAAACTACACATACACACAGTATAACAATGTACATGATGTTTTTGAAAGAAGTCCCACCATAGCAGCTGCATTTAATCAGTAAAAACTGTAATATTCTGAAATATTATTGAACATGTTAAGTTTTTGTATTTTAAATATATATATATATATATATATATATATATATATATATATATATATATATATATATATATAAATAAAAACACACACACAATAACATGATACAATAACAAAATACATAAGATATCTAATATATAATACAAATGATAAATATGATGTATATAATAATGAAAATTATAACATATAAATTTTCCTGTGATCAAAGCTGAATTTTCAGCATCATTACTCCTAAGATGTCTTATTTTCAATGTTGAAAACTTTATAAATGTATTTTGTAGCATTATAAATATGTTAAATGTCAATTTAATGTCAATCAAACTGTTTAATAAATGTATATACACACAAAACACAAGCAAATATGTGTGTATTATATATATATATATATATATATATATATATATATATATATATATATATATGTGTGTGTGTGTGTGTGTGTGTGTGTGTGTGTATGTATTTTATTACTATTTATAATTATGAAAATATATACAATTACAAAATATAATAATATAATTACACTATTTACAGCCTTTTGATGAACATAACCTACTAAGGAAGGCAGTAACTAACAGCATTATGGTAAGGTCATTTCTTACTTTAGTTAATACATTTGGAATCATTCATTAATCAACAACAAAAATACTTCCCAGCACTGAGTTAATATTAATTTCCACAACCATCGTGAACACTCTGGAACACCAATGATTCATTTCCTCATCTAAAGCATTTCCAAGTGTATTCTACGTCAGGGTTCGAAGCTGATGTGGGACACGGTTCTTGAAAGATACTAGGTAGGTTAGTATAACCTTTTCAAGAAACGTCCTACATCCCAGTGCACGGTGCGGTCTGTCTCTAAAGGGAAGTAAGATAGCTTTGAACGTGAACAGGCTGGCACATCCTTCAAACTCTTGCACAGCCGATGATTACCCGAGCAAGAGAGGCCATCGAGAAGCCTGCAGCGGCTCTGTAGAAATTACAGCTCTCCATGACAGAGATGAGAGAAACTGAAGATTGGGGAGCTCGTGCTATCTTGACTAGCGTTTGCCCAAAGGCATGTGAAGACCAGGGAGAGTCTGTTCTTCTCGGACGGCACAATGCTCGACTGCGTTTGGCTCGCATCAGACAGAGCACATCACAGAGAGACATCAGCCCTACGGTGAAGCACAGAGGTGGCAGCACTGGGAGTTAGGGATTCGTCCCTGTGGCAAGGAATGGAGACATCATGAAGACAAGGAGGAAAACGGTTGACGCTGAGAACAGAAAGAAGGCCTCCGGGGAAATGACATTCAAAAATGACTTCAATCAAACAGGTTAAAGTCCTCGTCAAAAACCAGATCGTGAGCCACCAAGACATTTTAGCATTTTTGTTTCCATCATGCTGAATTCAATGGGCTTTTTGAATGTGAAGTGGCCCTATTACGGGTTTCTGAAAATGGTCTTGTGATGAAGACATCCTGCAAAGTTTTAAATCTGAAAGCGCACCGTTTATAGTTATTGCCTCTCAAAAGACAGAGTCGGCTCTGAATCATTGCAATTAGTCATGTTTAAAAGCGCACACAAAGTCTGGAAAAAAATCATTGTTGATCGAAGTGTTTGGGAGTCGTTGAGCAAGTAAGGCAAAAATAAATGCACATTATGAGACAATGAAAGGGTCTTTTGACCCTGTATTCGTGTTAATCTGTTGTTGAGGACTTCCCCAACCAAAAAAATGACTCGTTCGTCACCCACAAAAGTCTGTGGTTCACACAAACTCAAGACATCTTCATGTTTTATTCCACAACATGACATACGTCAGTATGCTAGTCTTTTGTTAGCTTTTGCTAGTCTAGAAAAAGGTGGTAGCTAGCAAGTGTCTAAATGTGACTACAGACATTAAACATCACACCGAACAGTTACTTTCACAGTCTCAAAGCTTAGTGTTTTCATTTACAGCCCATGTTCGGCTTTAGACTGTATTTAGGCTTCAAAATCCAAACCGGCCTTTAACATTTGTGGGTCACGAAGCTTATTTTCTGCAATAAAGCCATTGAAAATCTGAGAGGAAATGTTGAAGGAATCAAGGGTTGGCCTACAAAAAATACATTAGCATACCGCTTTGTATCTCTGCTAAAATATCTCTCTATTTATAGCCGTGGTATATTGAACGCGACGCCGTGGTTCAATTATGTAACTCAGTACTGAGGGGGTCTCACCTGTCTAAGGTGGGCCAGGTCAGACTTGTTCCCCACCAGTACGACGGGGGTGTCGACGGTGCGCCGCACGCGGTAGATCAGCTGCTTGAAGTGACGGGCCTCCTGGAAGCTGCGGCGGTCCGTGATGGAGTACGAGATGATGAAGCCTTCGCCCGCTCGCATGTACTGGTCCCGCATGGCTGTGAACTCCGCCTGGTTTCAAACACAGAGGTCCCCTTTACAAACTCATCCTCGCATGCCCCATGCAAGATCACATGATTTAAAAGAGTCAAGAAACTGCGATAAAACCCGTCTCTGAGAGTGGCACAGTTTCGTCTTGTACGCACATCGCCTACATGTGATACCGATTTCTGCATTTTAATATGCGAGAACATAAACTTGTATGTTAAGCAGGTACATAAGCTGCTCTGAGAGTCACTTTGGCAGCTTTGCAGTGTTTCATCTGAGAGAAAACTACCGTCAAATACGCACTGAAACTGAAAGACCATCGTAATGACTTAAAATGGATATAATTTTACTAGTGCTGTCAAATGATTAATCGCAATTAACTGCATCCAAAATAAAGGTTTTAGTTTACACACACACATATACATATATATATATATATGCATAATAAATAAATATATATATATTTATTTATTATGCATATATAAATACTCACACATACAGTATATATTTTTACACTCATATTCTTATATGTAATATTAATATTCAATTATATAATATATTTTATTAATATTTGATATCATTAACATAACATATTTTTCTTAAATATATACATGTATGTGTTTGCATCTATATACACATAATAAATATACACAATATAAACACATACTTTACGTAAACAGTAACTTTTATTATGAATGCAATGAATCACGATTATTTGACAAAATGTTATTAAGCAATTTTACCAGCAGTCAATCACTTGTTCAAAGACAATTTCACATATTAGTCTTGTGGCTTTTCTGACTGCATTCCTGTAAACAACACTTTTGTTTGCTTTAAAAAACAAACAAACAAGAGATTAGTTTATTCCGGTCAAAACATGTCGTAATCAACATTATACCACAAACGTATTGTGAAACATTCCCTGAACGCTTCAACAACGTTCCCAAATGAACCCTAGACACTACATTATTGAACTGTAGGCGAATTTTCAATAAACCCCGTGATAAGCTGACTAATGCATTTTATAACATCGCTGAGTGATCCAATGACGAAAAAGATGCTGATTCAGAGGGAGAAACATTGTCCCCCGATCTGTGTTTGCGTCTCGTGTAGCGACAACCACAAAGACAGAGACAGAAAAAGAGAAGTGAGACACATTTGAGAATGACCTTCTTATAGTCTCCGAAACAAAGTGTTAAGTTGAGCGGCGCAGTCTACCGCAGAGAGGTTTTGGCACTGTTTATTGTTTTGGTTTCCATGCGTCCATCTTTATCACCCCGCCCCTCCTGCCTACCTGTCCTGCCGTGTCCAAGATGTCCAGGTTTGCCGGCTCGTCGTCTATGCGGATCTGTGTTTTATAGGCATCCTCTGAAAACAGACAAACACACGTGCATGAACAGTCGGCATTATTCACAACGCTCCAGTGAAAAAGTCCGTCCCCTGAGCTGTTTAGGACTCTTTACTTGTAAACAGTGCCCGATCTGTTCAGACGAGATGAGCAAGTAATATAGATATTTTAGCTGGAAGCAACCGTTAAAACACCTTAATGATTTTGCTATGTTTAATCAGACTCTCATTCTGACGGCACCCATTCACTGCAGAGCATCCATTGATGAGTAAGTGATGTAACGCTACATTTCTCCAAATCTGTTCTGATGATGAAACAAACTCATCTACGTCTTGGAAGAGTGATTTCAGCCAAAAGTACATTTTTAAATGACTTAGTCTAAACATAGATAGGGAAAATATAAGACTAAGGGACACTTTTTTTTAAACTCCAGAAATTCTTTGGTCACCTGTCCTCGCTGCATCACAAAAAAAACGTAATGAAAATTCGCTCTGAAATGTAAAAGACTTGATCGATGAGGCAAGAGGACATGTTAATATTTCCTTACCAATGGTGGGGTCGTGATCCTCTGGAAATCTGTGACTTATAAACTGCATGATGATGGCTGCGAGACAAAGATAACAAGACAAGCAGAGTTCTTACATAATTGCGGTACCGTGAAATTCAATGAGAAGAGTGTAAACGTCTCCCTCACGCACGGCAAACACACCCTGCTGTCGGCGTGTATTTGCTCTGCATGCAGTCTCTGCACTGTTCCCATGGAGACGGCGATATAAAGACAGAATATCAGTCACCCTAAAGAACCTTCTGCAGTGCACTCGAACAATGAGATCCTCACCAGGTGACCTCCGCTCATCTCCTAGGCAACAGACTCCTGGAGGGGAAGGAAGTTGCTAGGCACCTGCGCCTTCGTAACGACCAGACTAAAGCACCGAGCCAACACCCACACTTTTATTGTCTGGCCGGCTGTGACTGTACGTCTACGGCTACGAAACCGCCCCGCTGTCTGACCGCAGCGAAAGAAACCCCTCGAATCTGGCACAAGGGTCAATCGCATACAATTACGTCCTGCCAAAATCAAAGAAAGAAATAGAAAAGTCTATTTAAGGAGGCAGTAGTGACGATATAGTGACGCTTTCGTCGCCTTCCAGATCTGGCCAAACCACGAAAGAAGATTGGACGTTGGTAAACAAAACAGCTGATGGTAGCCATTGGCTTCCAGAATTTTATTTGTTTTGTTTTATTTATTATTTTATTGGTTGCCAACCCATTTATATGGGTTACCAACATATTTCTAAATAATACATTTTTTGTTCAACAGAAGGTTTAAACCAAAAACCTTGAGGGTGAGTAAATGATGACAGATTCTTTATTTTTGGTTGAACTATCCATTTAAAGACTTTTTGCCCCGTGTCATTATTTTCAATTGTTTTCAAATTAAGCATATTTGACCATCACAAAGTAATGGGCATATTTATTCCCATCATCAAAGGCCAACTTTAGCCCACCTTCTTGTTTTGGGGCCAGTAGACGAAGAAACATTTATGCTTTTAAGAGCCTCTAAAAAAAATAAATAAATAAAAAAAACACACATGAAAAAATTCAATATATAATGGATAATTGACACTGAGGTTCAAACTAAATTTCTAATTTCAAAAAAAGTTAATTTTCTTAAATGTTAATGTTCCTAAACATAGTTTTTAGGCTTCACTGCCTTTGTGAAAAAACAATTTCTTAGAGAAGAAAGTGTGTCTTGCTCACTGGAGGATTTAAACATCATGAAGTGCCTTTCTCACAGCTCCCTGATTACGTTTGGAAAAATTCTGAGAACTGAATGAGAGCTAAAAGATAAATACGATTTGTTTATAGTTACTCGATCAATCAAAATAATAATTTGTTGCAGTCCTGCCGACTGACATCTACATTTCTTTAAGTTGCAAGAAAAGGAAAATTGACATCAATTTGGCAAATGCATGTTATACCATCCAATAAGAGATTAATTCAAGTCTGGGTTAAAACCCTGTAGCGAACAATGATGACAGTGTTCTGTTGAAATGACGGACGCCGGCTTGGGAATGGGAAGGAATGAAAACAAGTAAGCAGCGTCAACAGTGGAGAGAGGAGAAAGAGCTACGTTACTCACCACTTTTGCCCACGCCTCCCTCTCCCAACATCACCAACTTGTACTCGCGGGAGTGACCCCCAGTGCTCCGCGAGGACTCCATCCGGAAAACTGAAACAAGTCAAGCCAAGACCTTTGAACATTCAAGCTGAAAGACTGACTGACAGACAGGTAGGGGATGGATGGATGGACAGGTAGGTAGGTAGATAGATAGATACATGCAGAGAGACAGACAGATAGATAGATAGATAGATAGATAGATAGATAGATAGATAGATAGATAGATAGATAGATAGATAGATAGACAGACAGTTAGATAGATAGATAGATAGATAGATAGATAGATAGATAGACATACAGACAGACAGACAGATAGATAGATAGACAGACAGATAGATAGATAGACATGCAGAGAGACAGACAGATAGATAGACAGACAGACAGACAGACAGACAGACAGACAGATAGATAGATAGATATACAGACAGACAGACAGACAGACAGACAGACAGACAGACAGACATGCAGAGAGACAGATAGACAGATAGACAGTTAGATAGATAGATAGATAGATAGATAGATAGATAGATAGATAGATAGATAGATAGATAGATAGATAGATAGATAGATAGATAGATAGACAGATAGATAGATAGATAGACAGACAGATAGATAGATAGATAGATAGATAGATAGATAGATAGATAGATAGACAGATAGATAGACAGATAGATCGATAGATAGACAGACAGATAGATAGATAGATAGACAGACAGATAGATAGATAGATAGATAGATATCCAGAGAGACAGACAGATAGATAGATAGATAGATAGATAGATAGATAGATAGATAGATAGATAGATAGATCTCTGAGTGGTAGAAAGGCAGTATTAGGTGGTTGTTAGACAGCTGTTAATATAGTTTGCTGGTTCTAGTAGGAGTTGCACTCTTTGTCAAAGCCATCATAATAAACAATGAACCCCTGAGCGTTTGATTCCACAGCTGCACCGCTGCAAGAATGCAGGCCTGTAGCGGAACAGGGCAGAATGTGACTGACTGCACCCAGAAAAACAGCTCTTGTCGAGGCTGTGTTTGACACCAGAGCTTCAGTTTGATGGAGAAGAGGAAGTGAGTCATTCTGTCGAGCTATTCATGTGACAAAGCGATGCGTCCACGGGGTGGGTGTTACATTAACCACGGTCGATAATAGATTATCCGCCAGCGTACCCCTGCCTGATGTATTTTTCCATCGTCATTGACCACGATGCTGCATTAGTAACTTCACAGCAGCCCTTCTGCGTGAGATTCACTGGAAATAGTATTAGACAATGAAAGAGCACTGCTGAGTGCGGAGCAGCTCTATTTATTAATGTGTGTGTGTGTGTGTGTGTGCAGCTCCCCTCCACCTCATTCTATACCCTGCATATGCACATTATTTCAACAGA
Source organism: Puntigrus tetrazona (assembly GCF_018831695.1). Lineage (NCBI taxonomy): Eukaryota > Metazoa > Chordata > Actinopteri > Cypriniformes > Cyprinidae > Puntigrus > Puntigrus tetrazona. The sequence goes on along the minus strand of NC_056717.1, from coordinate 5,016,092 downwards.
CAATTATTCTGTTTTGCGATTTCGACTTCATAATTGATTGTCATCTTGTACGGGATGCCCGTGAAATGTTATTCTCCAAAAAATGTTATTCTCCAAAAAATGTTATTCTCTCACTCAGCAATTTATTATAAAAAATTAATAACAAATGGCTTAAATGAATCAAACAGATGATTCTTAAATGATTACCAAAGCCAAGAGAAATATCAATTAAGGCCTGCACACTTTCTGTTGATCCTCACGCTCATACATTTCCAAAAATAAGAGCTGTATTTAGACACGTCGCAAAACGTGGATGCAAAAAGGTTTCAACAATGAAACAAACTATTTAGTTTGACTCTCACTATCAAGTTTTCCTGAAGGTTAAGCCTGTCCCTTTAATAAGCATTTCAAAGTACGGTAAAATTCACTTGGGTTCGCTTTCAAACCGTGTCTAAAGCTTTTGTACCTTTTGTACCATTTATAGATTATTAGTATAATTTGATGACAGTGGTGGCTCACACTTTGTCAGGACTCCACTCTTTCACTGCAGGCTTCTTAACGATATTAACTCTAGTAACTGTGGTATGTCGGCGGAAACTATGGTTACTATGGTACATGTTCAAAAGTGCATTCTTTTAATATTAAGGCCTTGAGTCACTAAGTGGCAACTGCACCTCGTAACCAGTGTGCTAAAAAAAAAGTCTAAAAAGAACACTTGCACGACCTCAAGAAAAGCTCTTCAAAACCGCTTAGATATGCATTATTATTAAGTTTGAAACGAACAGACCGACTGAACTAGATTAACTGCAATATATTAATAGAGCGAACGCGTCGACGACCTGCACGGAGTTTACCTCGTCAAAAAAACATGTATGTGTACGGCCGACTTTATTCGTTTTATTCACAAAGTGCGTCTCGTAAACTTTTAGGGACCAGCAAAAAAACCCACGCGAAAGTTTTAACGCTCTTTTAAAGTCGCTGGAGAACCGCTCGGGTTCAGCGATGGGAATGACTAGGCTTGTTTGTGAAGCGAGCGAGTTGCAATGAAACAAACACTCGAATCGTTAAAATAAAATAAACTAGTGGGGAGTTTGCCGCCGCGGTTGAAATGCTTTAAAAAAGTGTGATTCTGTACTTGATAAAACTAGGGTTAGAAGCCGACTGAGTCGCTCGGTGGCTTACCTGTGTCACAGGATCTCCGTCTCCATTGGGACTTTTGTATCGATGCAAATGATGTTTAAATATTTGATGTTAGAAAATTCCTGCCATACAATTCTCACTGTAAACATACAAAGCCATGAGAGAGCTGCGCGCAGACGGGTCCTAAAGCCCGCTGAGTTACGTCAGGCAGTCGACAAAGGGCTATATTACCATGGCAACGCAGGTTCGTTCGAAACGGCACAAAATAACGATGAGAAAATGCGTTTGATAATGCTAATAAATACAGTGATATACTATTATATACAGTATATACGGCATTACAGTAATTATCGCTGTAAAAGTCTAATGAAAGAGTACGTGTAAAGAAAGCAAGAAAGACAAAATAATACATATGCAGATAAATATAATATAGAATATTGTATATACTGTCCATATTAAGAAGCTTTATGAATCTTTAGTAGTTATGTATAATTCTTGCGACTCTGGAGCCCCCTACAGTACACTGAGTGGAATTCACCGTCGTAAAACGCGTGCATTTGTTGCTGCCGTAAAGCAAGCCAACTCACTTAGCGGGATTTCGCAGAATTTGCGCAGAAAAAGGGACCTCACAAAAGTGATTTTTTTTTTACACTTTTAAGGCAGCATGTAGGTTTAACGATTTACTCCGAAACTGAGCTTTGGCGATAATGCCATTATTACAACAGTACTACTTGTGCTGCGGTAATAAATCTTGGTCAAAAAACTACATTTACGCACACTCCAAACCAAAACTTTCTGATTTTATTTATATTTTTGAAATTGAACACAGGATTGCGGGATATCGAAGGCAGCGAGTCATACACTTGTGCTGCATTCAGGAAACAATCAGATGCAGGCATCTCAGAAGACAGGACATACATCTAGCTAAATTTGAATGGGAGCATGGGAAAGAAACATTTTGTTAGTGCAGTTTTCTTGCAATTTACCCACAAGCGGCCACAATGTTCAGAACTTGTCTTACCAACTAGCAAGGGGCGAACAGTGTTACCTTTGGGATTCACATCTTTATGCATCTGATTAAATATGACCTAGATGGCTAACTTATGAGACTAGTTTGAACAGCTTGTAGAACCAGCCCCAATCCCGCCATGCAAGCTAATCCTATTTTTGGATCTGTCACATTATGTTGAAAAATTACGCAAAATCGAAGGGTGGACCGGTGACAGCTCAGTTTTTAACTTGACTTTAATTCACCTTCGGAGCAGAGAAAGAGGGGAAGGTCTGATCTAGTGTATCAGTTTTTATTTTATTTGCACGTCCATTGTGTTAACAACTTCAACATACAGTACAGGTCAGCATTAGTGTAACATACTGTATTTAGCATAAACTCACAGCAGTATGCAGATAACTTGCCCTCAAAAAGCATTACAGTTCACACTTTATGTTAGATGTCCCTGAAGATCGTGTAGTGAAATGCGCGGTGTTAAGCCGGGTATGTAAAGTACATGTTATTCGCAGTACTTACGTTATACAAAGACAACTTGCTTGTACTTACAAATATTGAAAAGGCCAGGTAACAACACGACTCACACTACAGTGGTGGTCAACTAACACCGTTCATCATCTAGGTACAGTGGTTTAAGGGACACCTAAAATAAAGCCCAATCACTAACTTCATTCCACCTTAACCATATCCATATGGACTAATATATTTATTACAGTAATTTTTCTTCTCAGCTCATTTTCGTCTTTGTTCCGCTTTCGATGTTTCTGTACAACACACAACAGCAAAAAACCGAGGGATCGTTAGGGACCAGTGGCAGAGAGAGAGAAAAACAAAAGGGGGGCAGATAGCACTCCAAAAGAGGAGGTTTACACAGAAAGAAACCATTTCCATTCCAGGTAAAACAGTTAGATACAAGAAGAGCAGAAAGTGCTGCTGCCCACCAGTGCATTGGAACAAACACTCATTTACAATTGGTTATATTCATCTTTTATGTCTATACTTATTGATATAAAACAAGCTTTTATGCCCGAAAGATCAAAAAAGTTCCAAGTAACACAAGGAGCCGAGGGTTAAAGTAAAGAAAAACACGCATGTATCATTTCACGTAGGTTGCATTGTGGTTTTTGAGTTGCTGTTTTTTACAAAAGTGGGTTTTGCTGTCATATAAACCACTAAAAACTGTAATATATACACCAGTTTTAAAGCAGAAATTTGAATAGTCGTTGCATGCAGGGTTAAAAACATTATAGAGGGCGGAAGAGTTCACTTTTCCGTCGAAAATGTAGAGAGTGAAACTGCCAGACGATGGGTTTCTTAATTTTATTCAAAATGTAACTGGAATGTGATTCGGTTTTTTCCAAACAAACAACGGTTAATATCATTATGTGGCCCGAATGGAATAGACCCCATATTTTTCTCGCCCCCAAGCCGTCCTATGTGTGTGTGACTTTCTTTTTTTAGACGAACACAGTCAAGAGTTTTTTTTAAAATGCATCCTGGCTCCTCCAAGCCTGACGGTGCTGGTGGATAGTGGTCATTATTTTGAAGCTCAGTAAACCGGATATAACCGCAAGCGCTGCGACGTAAAACACCTACACCCCTCCGGGGGTTATCACATGTCCTTTGAAGCAGATCGACTGGTTTTTGTAACAAAAAAATTCTCGTTTTTTTAAATTATAACGTAAATAACTGAGTGCAAATTTCCGTCTGACGTATGATGTGTGACGTAAGTTGCGTCATCCGTTGAGTCACAGATCAGCCATCAGCCGCTGAAAATAAACATGAGTCAGTTATTTACGTTATAATTTTTGTTACAAAAACCTTCATCTGCTTCAGAGGACATAAGATAACCCCCCGAAGGCGTATAGGTTAGTTACTTAGCAGTGCTTGCGGATATATCCGATTTACTGAGCTTCAAAATAACTCTGACTGTGTTCGCCAGTCACATGCACATAGGATGGCTTTGGGGTGAGTAAAATACGGGGCAATTTAAATTTTGGGGTGAACTGTTCCTTTAATGACTCAAAAGGAGCTTGACTGCAGATATCACAAAGAGAACACTGGGGCTTAATTTACTGCTATATTAATTTCACATGGTAAATATGAAATATCTCTAATGAGCCGGTCGATATCTTTTTTTTCTCCTCTCACCCTCCCACATTCTGCCTTATTAACTAAATACGCGCTCATTCGCTCTGGGAATAGAGCATGTAATCTGCCTCGGGGGCTGTGGGCACCGAATTACATCATTGGGAACACATCCACACGCACATTGCATGCCTTCAAACATGGACTCAGAGGCCTGTCTGAAGCTGCACTGCGAGCTGCTTCATCATGGTCCCCAACACGCCACAAGACATCGGTCCGTCTACTTTGGTTAGTTTTCCACAGCTGCCGCTGCTGACTAACGGTTACTTGGCTCATGCCAAAATCCTATTTTTGATATGGTCAGTTATTAGTCCTATCATAGTTATTAGGGTTTTGATATACATATATATATATAGTTTTTCTTTTGAACACAAATCATAAAAATAAATACAGTGCTCTACGAAAGTGCAAAAATTGGTCTGAATCTGCATATATCTCAGCTATAATTCATAGAATAGAGAATAGACAGGCTTAAAAAGCCAAACTTATTGAAGTAATACGCTGGGGTGGCTAATTTTTGTTCTGTTATTTCCATGACACTTTTGATATTTTTGGCAATGTTCAATTAAACTGTGAAAAAACCGACTAAAGAGTACCAGTGTTACGGCCTATGATACATTATGTACATCGTGACCAAAGGTGTTAAGAATTAGTTGCACGGCCTAAAGAATTAAACGTGGCCTTAAAAAACACGTTCGATGTCAGTAGAAACTGTGACGTTAGGTACAGTACATGTGAAATGACAATACGCTGATATGCTAATATCTCTGTCACATTTGGCTTTTACTGTTTTTTTAAATCGGTGTTTCCCTCCAGCGTTTCTAACCGAACCATCCCTGATCTCTATGCTATGGTATAGCACAGCAACCGGGTTAAAACTTCCTTTGCAGTACAATGGTAATGTGCATAGATATGCCTAAAGAAAGAACAAAAAAAATGAAATCAATGAATGGTAGATATGTTGAGATACGTCGACAACACAAAGGTAATAGAAGTGCTTTGTCCAAGTCATCAAGACGGAGAAATCAACAATAATGTATAAGTACAGCTACAAATAAATAAAGTAGCTACAGCATAAAACAGGGAAAGTGTAGACTGGCTTTACTGAATTGAACATGAATCAAATTTTCAATCCTGAGCTGACGGTCTCTGATTTTCATTTGGTGGTTGGCTGAAAACTGCCTTGACATCAGGTTTAGTTTGGAGTTTTATGTTCTCCAGCGAATCTTCATCTTTGTTAAAAGATTAAAAGCATTACTTTTTTAGCTGGATATGAATAACAGCCGTATTTCAACCTTGTCTTCTGTGGTAAATATTAGCATGTTAGCAAAAATGCTCATGATGGTGTCCTGTTATCAAACACTCGCCCGTTATTTCCTTAAAAAGTTAACTTTAAAACTCCTTTTTCAAACAATCCTCCTTCATCCTCGAATTAAAAGTGTCTCACTAGCTCTAGCATGCGGCTAATTGAAAGTAGTGTATGTATATGGTGAATATGCCAGTATACTGGTAAAAGGTTCTGAGGATACTGTGGTTTAACTCTCATACAGGTATACTTCTCTTATAATTGATTTATTATTATCTAATCAGAGCCAAAAACCACACTGACGGTGTTATTTTTGCTTTTTCCTCTGTATTTTTTTTGCTATGACGTATGAGTCTTTTTGCTACGAGTTCATTAGAGAACTTTCTTTTTCTGGTCTTGAGTCCTGACACACGTACTTATCCTCTCGTACACCTATCTGTACAGGGAAAAGGAGAAATTGTTAAATGGGCTTCTTTCTATAGCAGGGCTGACAGGAAGGAAGTGGTATAATACATTTCGCTTTTTCCCTCGCATTAGGCAGACACTAGTACTCTATAAGGTTATGCCACTTGGCGATCTGCCGCCTTGGGTTGTCACAGACTTCCCTCCAGTGAGTCACCCCTGATGGGATAGGGCTCTGACCACCCAGAACCAGGCGACCCACGACCTCATTCTTCGTGGTGCGGTCGAAATCAATGACCAGAAACTCCACAGAGATGTCCGGCATTAGCTCAGCGGGAACATCATAGATAAACGACTCATTGAAAACGGGATTGAGTGTGCATTTCTTCACATGCGTCTTCTTCTTGGCTATGCGCTTGCGGCCGTAGAAGACGTTCACTTTAACATAAGGGTCTGTGGGTGGAGAAGGGAAATAAAGACCATTTTTGGCATCATAAATGGGATCGTTTGAATATCTATATATCTGTATGTGTGGTGTGTACTTACTGCCTGACAGGCCAGTGATGTCCATGGTTGGCAGGTGTTTGGCCTTAAGGACTACCACATTAAGCCTGTGAGTAACAGGCTGGTAGGATAGAGAGACCAGCAACTCCCCACGACTTTCACACTGCGGAGAAACAGAACAGACATATGACACAAATGTTTATAGGCATAGTCTGTCAGGTGAATAAATAAGGATATGAAGTTGAGCCATCCTCTAAGTGAACACAGCGCTGATAGAAAAGGATTGTCCCAATGGCTCATGACACTCAGCCTCAAGGAGATGATATTTTTTGAGCAATGTCGGTTGGGCAGTTTCCCATTGAGAATGGGCAACAAATTTGGACACTGCTCAAAACATTTTCTTTGTATATCATCAGCTTCAGAGAGAGTAAGTAAGGTAAGCCTGGCACAAATATTCATGCTTCATAAAGCAGTACCATCAAGGGAAACAATACCCATCACCTAGTGCTGTAGTCAAGACCGGTTAGAGACCTGAGTAAACTGAGACAAGGCCCAAGAGGTTTTTTTTCTTGCACAGTTGTATGCGTAGCCTTTCGATATATAGTCCATTTAAGACAGTGGGTACGTGAGGTGCAGGGAGGGCATACGCAAGCAAAATGCTGTTTTACCATGTAAAAACACTAAAATTGGAGTGCCATAAAGGGTCAAATGGCATCATATTACCTCATCTTTTGCAGTCAAATGGACTGCATCCACACAAGCAGCGTGCATATGATAGGATGCTGCTAAATTTAAATACTGACTGACTGTAGATTGAGATCAATTTAAGAAACCTTTGTTGATACAGAAACATACCCTTTGCCATTTATTGTCTGTCATGTTCAAAATATAAGGTAGAATGTAATTTTCCCTGAATATCCGAATGCCACTACCGAGTACTGCCATCACATTTGTCCAAGTGTTTGTAGTGCCCAGGGCCATCCTAGCCAACTCTGTGACAGAGTACTGAAGGATCTAATCATGCCTGACTAAAAGTAGTCTGCCTTGTTTTCGGAAATAATCTCTAGAGTGTCCTTTGGCCAAGAACAGAGGTGTCCAGTCCTGCTCCTGGAGAGACAACGTCCTGCAGAGTTTACCTCCAACCCCAATTAAACACACCTGAAACAAGGTAATCAAGGTTTACTAGACACGTCCTGGCAGGTATGCTGTAGCTCAACTCTCCAGGCCCTCCAGGAACAGGACTGGACACCCTGGCCAAGAGAAGCAAAAGAAAAACCGCAAGGTGCACTGCTTGTGTCCAGTCTTTGGAAATATCGGCAGATATCTATTCAACACTACAGGAACATTGACAGTACAGTGCCTTTCCTTTCATTAGCGTCCTTGTCCCATATGATGTAGCTTAGTCTACCGGATGAAGTTATTGTCCACTTTGTGTGCTGGAAGGAACACCTACTTCATCTCCTGGACAGTAAAATGGACCATAGAGGAGGAGAGAGCATTCACTCCATTTGCTCGCTCAGGACATTAAATTGCCACTTATTGTCCAGATAGACAGGTTTGAAGGAGAGCTGCAATGGTGAGCCATCTGTGCACCTGTCAGTTCTCCCTAGAAAATGGTGATCATATGGTCATGAGGGTAATCTGGGTGGAATAATCAAAGGCACCTGTCTATTGTCAGAAGAGAAGAGGACAAAAGGAGCGTTGGCATCTCTGTAAGACATGGTTTAACTCCCACAGGGCATTTATTTATAATCCTGTCTCTGAATTCAGCCTTGCATTCTGACACTTATGAGCCAAACCAATCTCACAGCAATTCGTACATATTATACTAGGTGACAAAATCGTACACCTCACTCGTAAGAATTTGTGGGTTTTTTTAGCTTAAGATGTAAATGAAGACATTTAAAAATACACCCCCCCTTTTTTTAAACAGGACATGAACTTAATTCAAGGTGTTTTTTAAACTTTTATAGTCTCATGCGGTTTCGATTAAAAAGTAAATATGTTGTTATACAGTAAAAATATCTAAACATTCCTAAATACAGACTAAAAAACAAAATGATGCAGATTTATGCAGATCTTTTGTGACTGCTAACATTGCTGGCTTCCTAATATACTTTGTTATTCCCCAGTCACTTTATAAAAGTATCAGATTAATACATGTAAAAATAAAACATTTCTACGCCTTCTTCCACACCGCATGAAAAGACTGTGCTTCTTATTTTTTCCTCTTGCCATCTCTGTTGTTTTTCTCTTCTTTGAGAGTTAAGATTCCAGTCCAGTTCCTGGTTATCACCATGGCAACTTGCATCAGGAGGCATCCTGAAGCTAAACATGGACTTAAAACAGCCTACATCTTAATGCGTAATGTCTGTAAGTGTTTGTGATTTTCTTTTCAGCTGCACAATGAAGCACAGTCTCTGTAGTAACTCCCATAAGCCTGTTGATTCGTGTATTTTGACCATAGATAATAGGTTAATAAAATACTAAGCAACACTTCAGTTTAGAGAATGATTTTCCCTTAACCAGTTGCTTATTAAAAAGCATAGTACTAGCATATTGGCTGTTTATTAGTAGTATTTTATAAAGCGCATATTAATGCCTTATTCTGCATAACCACAATTTGAATCCCTTAATCCTACCCTTTACCTAAACAACTACTTAATAATCAGCATATTAGGAGTTTATTGAGACAAAAGTCATAGTCAATAGATAGTTAGAGCTGGGTAGATTGCTTACAAATTGTAGTCCATTACTAATTACAGGTTACACAATGAAAACTAGTTAGTAATGTAATCGTACGTTATGAATTCTGAATGCTTTCTTAGATTACTTTCGGAATACTTTTTTATCAAACGTGTTACCATCACTGTCACATAATGACAAATGTTCAATATATGTGCATCTCTATTTAGATTTATAAAGACGCACGTGTTAATGTCCCACCTTGTTTCACTTGTATGTCATATTTGCATATCCATGCAAAGCATTCAAATGACTAGATGTAATATGTAAATATTCGTCTCCATAATGCATGTGATTTGAGCAGTTTGAGGATCTGTTGTACATCTCTCAAGATGCGTGAGGGATTATGCCTTAGGTACTACCTATTCAAAAGTAGAAAAATGCACATGAACGCTAGAAACCTATACCAATGCGAACGCGATCATCCTGCTTCCACCTTAGCTAAACCTCATTAACAAAAAAACTCTTATTCCACGTACATCTGTCTCCTCTTCATTTTCAGGAAGAGCTATGAGCAATCGTAACTAGTATGGCGCTGCCGCAGTATGTCACTCAGTCTTCATAATCACCCATCTCTCTCTCTCTCTCTCTCTCTCTCTCTCTACCAGTCTCTCGCCACACGGACTGCACCCCATCTGTTCACTGAGCTTTTTTTCCTTCCTTCTCGTCCATAATCCTCTCTCTCTCTCTCTCGCTCTCCCTCTCTCTCTTGGCTGAATCGATTGTCCACCACTCCCAGCCAACACCCTAATGCTCCTGTCTTGTGGAGTCATAAGCACTGATTCAATTTCAGACAGAAGAGTCTAAAGCAGACAGGAAGTTCTCTGATTTGAACAAGCTTACTCTGCACGTTTTGTATACTGATTTGCAAAGCCGTACACAAGCGGGAAAACAAGCTCAAATGCTTTTTTGCCTTTGAGCATTAAAGATTTCCTGCCGCCACAGAGAATGAGATTACGAACATCGCTCATAATGCTATTGTTCCTGTTCTGATGGAAATACAGCAGCGTATTAGGCTACGATTACTCGTTATGCAACAACTTTCAGTGTTCAGCTTGTGTTGGAGAGCAAATGGATGCAAAGCCTTCTCTGTCCGTTTCAATGGGTGTTTACTGAGGCCTCTTTTATATCTGCTATTTTGCGCTATCTTGCGTGATAGGATCCCAAGTAAACAATCCATTGCATTAAATGCAGGTGCAAAAAAGGTCTGTAACGTAGTTTGATGACAAACGCTCAAGCGTAAACCGTTTTCAACAGTGATAATAATAAGAAATGTTTCATTCAGCATATTAAACGGATTCAAGAGAATATATTGTAATTTCAATTAATAGTTAATAATAATAATTAGTGCTTTCAGATGATCACTTCCGAACTAAAAGTTTTTGTTTGCATAATGTGTGTACTGTGTAATTTACTATGTATACAGAAAAAAACACATATACAGTATTTTTTTTTACATGTATATATTTATATTCATGTAATTGATATTAGATTTTATATTATATGCAAATTTATTTAACATCTTTTACTGAAATGCATGCATGTGTGTGCATTTATGTGATTAATCGTTTGACAGCACTAATAATAGTGTAATAATATTTCACTAAATCACTGGTTTAGACGTCTTTCAAACCTGAATGAACTGTATTGCTGTTACAAAACCAATATACAGTATAGTATAGTTACAAAACCAGACCTTCCTTTCAAAACGCAATCGCAAGGGGCTAAAGGAGTCCCATCGGTAACGTTCATCAATATCAGGTGTAAACAGGCGTTAGAGACCTCGGAAGCAAAGTATCAATCATTTTCAAAAACTGAATAACTGAAGGGATGTTAATCGTTTGTTTTGTGGGTTTCGTTGCTAATGATGTGAGAGTAAGCGCTCGTTTCCAGATGGTTGTACTGATAGATGTGCCCCCTGCAGTCACTGGCCTTTATGGCTACACTCTCTGTCTGCTATAATGCTGCTTTAATGGCTCGTGGATCAATAGACGCTCTCACCGCCCATAAAGCCCTGCCCATACACACGGATACATGTGGAACATACAGCTATAGTTCGAAACACGAATATGATTGATGTTTGTCCATTCAAAACGCACTTTGATGTGATTTGATGTCTGAAAACATTACATTGTTGCATAAAAACCTATTTGTAGTCTCAGAGTTACACAGACGGCTGCAAAGGTCTTAAAAATCACGAGTCGAAAGCTCATGTATCATCTTAAATGCCAAAAAAGTCAAAATGTCAACACAATAAAATCAGCTCCACTTTGAGTTGGTCTCAAGGAAAAACTGTGGGATAATAGCTTCACTGAACTGGAGCTGCTGCTCAGAAACTGCTTGTATCAATCACAGGAACACTTAACCCGGGGCAGGGAGCTCAGAATCTTTTCTTTTACCTCGTTTCCTCGATCGGATCTGTGCCTAGAGAAGCCGCTCGCCCACAACGGCCGCCGCTAACCGTAAAACATCTCGGGAGATCCATAAAGGTTTGAGGGGCATCTCATGGGAATGATTAAGTTTAACGATTGCTGTGTCGCATAACAGTGGAGAAATACGATGCGGCTCGCAGGCCCAGCCGCACCTAATACGGACGTTTTCACATTTAATAATTGTGTAAAGATTGCTGTGATGCACAAAATTCGATTTCCAAATATTGTCTCTCAGCCAAATACTGTTCTATCAAACATTTGTTCCGCTTTCAGATGATGTATACATCTCAATCTGAAAAAGTTGTTGAAAAAACAAGCATATGCTGGTTAGGTAGGTTTTGAAGCATGAATACTGGTTTGAGCTGGTTTCTCATCCTCATCACACTCATCCCAAACAACTAGTTTCTGCTCAGGACCAGCTGAAACCAATTCAAACCAGCTTCAATGCTTCAAAACCTACCTAACCAGCATATGCTGGTTTAATCAACAGGGTTACATACAGGTCAGTGTTAAATACTACATTTCCCATTTTGTCCCAGAAGTTGAATCACCCAAGACTTCCCCCTAGACTCACTCACCTGCGTGTTCCTCTTGCTGATTTGCTGGGTGATGTGCGCCCGTCCCGTGCTGGGATCCACGCCCACCAGCGGCACCACCGCCTCGCCGATGACATCATCCCGCGCGAAGCGGTCGAAGCTGAGCACCAGAAAGTGCAGCGTGAGCTCGGGCAGCGAGCTGTACGGGACGCCGTAGAAGGTGAACGTCTCGTCGAACGCGGGCTCCAGAGTCTTCCTCAGGACGCGCGTCTTCACCCGGTGCTTCTTCTCGGGCAGGATGGTCATCTTCACGTAAGGGTCGGAGCTGCCCGCCTGCTCGTCCACCGCAGGGAGCCCCTGCGCTCCTACGATGGTCACCACGAGGGCCTTCTTGGGGAAGTTGTAGTCGACGGCCAGGCTGAGCGTGCCCAGAGAGGGGGAGTTGAGACTGTGGGGCGACGCCGTCTTACTCGGAGCCTCGCTGCTGCTTCCAGAGCTGCTCTCCATACAGCAGTAGTCGGCCCGGATGGGCAGCGCCCTCTCCAGTCTGGGAGGTCCCATGGGCGGCACCAAGTGGTTCATCTGTAGGTGTGAGGAGCCACCTTCAGGATCCGCATCCACCAGAAGCACGTCTCCGTTTCGGGACCCACGAGCCCATTCTCTCAAGAGCGAGCCCGATCCTGAGCGCCGGCCCACCCGTACGATCTTCTTGCTGTTGCTGAGGGTCTCGGGGTAGATGCTGATGCCTTTGAGCATGTGGATGAACTTGTAGGGGGGGTCGACGGGGGGGTCGTAGGGGCCGCTGGTCAGCTTGTACGTGCCTGTCATTTGACGATATCGCCGCTGACAGCACGCGTCCAGAGGAACACTGCCACCACACGGAGGCGACCAGGACCCCGCACCCAGAAAACCCGCAAGCACTGGGGACACGTCTGAAAGAGACCGAGACAGACCACTTGATCAGCATTTGTGCCGACAAGCATTTAAATGCACAAAAAATGTGTTTACATTTACAAAGTATATTTCTGTTGGTCAGTGAAAACTTTGTAAAGTTTTGACAATTAAAAAAATTGAAAGAGTACGAACAAATAGCAGATTCTTGATTTTATAGCGTTTTCACAAAATGCCCCAGCTCTGGAATTGAGGTTGTAAAGCAAAATATACAAGAATAGTGAAAGTTGTATAACATTTTGTAATGATGAAATTTTCATTTTGCTTTTTTTTGGTACATTTGGTAACACTTTACTACAAGGTGTCATTTGATAACAGTAGATAATGTATTAACTAACATGAACAAACAATGAAGAATAGTAGTATTAGTAGTATTTATTAATCCTTGTTAATGTTAGCTAACAAAAACACAGTTGTTCATTGTTGGTTCATGTTAGTTCACATTGTTAATACGAAACACGACTTGGGACTTTAATAATGCATTAGCAAATGCTGAAATTAGCATTAACTAGGGTTAATAAATGCTGTAGAAGTATTGTTCATGTTGTTAACTAATGTTAACTTATGAACCTTATTGTAAAGTGTTACAGTACTTTTAAAATATTTCATCTCAAAAAACACTCTAGAGAGTTAAAATGATAATCTTAATCTATAATCATTTGTGATTCAAATAAATCACACTTTAATCACACTAAAATAGGCTTAGATTCACAAATAACTGACTCGAGACACATAACATTGTTTTCGAACAAAAGGAGTCTCTCGACCCTCTCTGTCCTGGTGATTTGATGCCATATTCTTTAGGATCAGAAAACAACAAACACACCCTCTATTTAAAAAAGGAAATCTGATGCTAAAGGTATAAATGAAGGTCATAGGGGCAGGTTTAGATTGATGGTTACATCCAATTACTAAAGGGACAACAAAACTTTTCTATTGAGTGGATATTTACAGAAGAACAAACACATTGTTCATTGTCTATTGCTTAAATTAACTGGCCGCTCACTTGCCACCTACACAATAAATAAACACTAATTTAAATGATATAATGTACAACGTAATCCTAAAAATGTGTTGCTCTGCCATGTGAAAAGGTTTATAAAACACAGACGAATTTGAGACTTGACTTCTAAAAGTAAACTTCAGATTTGATTTGGACTCAGATGTCAGAGAGATGTAAACATGCCTGCGTTCAAGGTAATAAAACATCCACGTACAACGCCACACCACAGCAAACCGCCTTGTGTGACCTTGAACAACGGCATAAAACTAGATCTCGCAGCAAAGCACAGAAGCGGTTTGCAGGCACCCACTCGTTTCAGAACGGCAGTTTTTCCCTCAGGCTGAAGGTTTGAGACGCCAGAATATTGCAGAAAGGAAGCAAAGCGATCATTCATATACTGCAAGCCATTGAACCCATCGTTTCAGTTTGTGTGTTCGGGTCCTCTAATGTATTGTTTGTGCTTCTAACATCAATTTTGGACATGCGATTATGGAAATGGTCTGAATTTGTTGATTTGCATGTCGTCTTGCATTGTTGTCTATACGCACCTTTTATGGGGAATGTGCAAAGCGACCCACCTTCGAAATCTTTATTCAAACAGCATCATTACTGCAGCAGAACTAGAACTAAATTCTGTGCACAGGTCATTTCCTTCATAACTCCTAACTCATTACAGTTTCGTTTGGACCGTGACCCACATTCACAGAGAGCTGCGGGTGATAAAGACTTGGATGAGGTTTCTAGAGAAAACATCTGGTCTCACAGTAAATTTACCAGAATAACAAACATGGCCACCGATGGCCTCAAACTGAGGTGAGAGATTGACCCAGTTACATGCAGAACAGAGAGAGACGGGAGAGAAACACAGAAAAAGCAGCAGCGCTTCAGGTCAGATCGGCCAAAAACATGAATATGAAAAAAGAGATCTATGGCGTATAATTACAGAACTTGTTCGTGGGGGAGAAAAACGAACTTTCTAGGTATTGCAATCATCCATGGTAATGAAAAACGATTGTCTGGGTAATTCTTGCTCTTGGCTGCAGCCCGGATTCTTTCCTGTTTAATTCATGACTGTTTGCTTCTTGCTTGTTCCACGGCCATTTGCTAGCTAATGGGGCTGATGCTGAGCACAGCAGTTATATTTGCGATCATGGACTCTTCGTTGCAGCCCACGAGAGGATCCAGCGGTAACATTCACCTGACTGTTCACACACATCTCAACAACGGGGCAGCGCCAACTGAATCTGCTCATTTGTATTGCTGTCTTAACTGGCTCATTAAAACACTCACCACCCCCCCTCCAAAACGCTCCAAATGCCAGCAACAGACCATAACAAGCTTAACCGGGGCTGGCAGGTGCTGTTTTCACCCCATGCTGCAGGGCGTTCAATTAGGAAACATCACACTGCGGGTTCCCTCTGCCCAGACACCTTTAAAAACAGACACGGAAACACGCTAATGTCCGGAGGCTTCAGGACAACATGAAGCTTTACTTCAATAATGCCATGCATTTATGAATGGAATAAGATGTTCGGGTATTCTTAAGGCATTATGATGAGTGCGTAACGCATTATGACGTTATAACATCTCATGAATATTCATACAATTGCGATACATTATAATATCTATGTGTTTGTGATTATACATTTTAAGGGTATGATCATTTATAACACACAACAGACAGTCCATTTTTAAAGGACTATATCGTATCTTTAAGATCTGCACAGTATCTTACAACATCTTGTGAGTGGTTAGGTGTTTCCTGTGAGGCTAATATTGAGGCTAATGTGAGCTAGCTCATACTTTCAACTGAAAGAAATGCTGTTTATTATATAGACCTGAGAGTATTAGTAGACTTTATAGGGTGGGTAGAAAGTTCTCATACTTGTGAAGTATCCTATACTCAGTATGTCTGCTGAGGAAACAGCAAAATAAAGCGTTAGCATGTATTTAGCGACACACTAATGAAGGCTAGCTGACATGTAGTTGCAGAGTTATTCATCTACTATGATACTATTAACAAAATGTTCAAAGCAAATCTGTCATGTTACACATTCATCTGATCTGACATCTGTATTGTTAGTGTTATTATTTGTCTGCTTTAAGTAAAGTAGCATAATTCAAATGGCAAGATATGAGACTTAAAATGCATTATAACTATGAGAAATATTGTAACAAGTGGATGAATATTGTGTTATAAATGCTCATGCTCTTATAAGCTATAACCAATAAATAACACATTACAACTGTTCCTATGAATATTTTTAAGATGATACAACATATTGTAATTTTTTTTTATAAAGCATTATACATTCATTTTTAATGCCTTAAAATATGCTTATAATGTATTATAAATACGAGCTTCATAGAAAGTGTTACCGATTGTATTTAAAATTTTGTCAATTTGTTTACGCAATTAAGTTGCATGTACAAAATTTAAGAGTATGGCACAATGGATTATAGAACAATTCTATTTAAAGCATCGATTTCACCAGATGCACATACAAAAGGTTTGTAGATTTAGAGTAAAATAAAAAATTCAGAACAAGCCGTTCACCAAATCTGTAAAATATGACATCGCATTGTACAAGCCCCGCCCACAATTGTTGAAGGACACTGCTGTATCATCAGAGACCCCGCCCTGAGTGAACCACACACAATCCTCCATGTTTATCCTCACACTAAAGCATGTCTTCTCACAGCTATAGAATTTATTCAGTCTGGAGGAAGTGAGTGGTTGTCAGTTTTTTAAGAAGTGTGTCTGAGGTAGGAGCTGTAAAGCCACAGATCTTTACTCAAAAGGAGGCGAGGAGCAGCAGCTCATTTGCATTTAAAGAGACAGTTTCTGCTTCGCTCCAACTTTTCAAAATTTTATATTAAATGATCAGCTGAGATATTTCAAGCTGAATCACCACAGACACATTCTGGGGATATCTGATGCTTATATTAAATCTCATAAAAAGGGGCATAATAGGTGCCCTTTAAGAAACGCTCTGGTTGGTTCTGTGTGTAGAAAAAGTGCTTTCTTTGATAGACTGGCTTCCACTGGCTCCATTTTCTTTGTCATTCCCTTTCTATCTCATCCTCTTTCATTTCTCCATTTACTGACTTGACACTCTTCCCTATTCTCTTTTTGTTATATTCATTTCACACCCTTCTTTCGTCGCCCCTCTCTCCTCCCCTTCACTCCTCTCATCTCCTCTTTCCTCTTGCCAAACTCCGAACTCCAAGGCCCGGGGTGGTGAAGTGCTCGGGTCGCCGTGGCAACGACAGGTCCCTTTCTTTGCTCGCGGCCGTCAGAGCTGACTGGAATTGTGAGTCGGCCCAGCTTCAGTGAGCTGATGAGAACAGGATGTGCTCTCCTGCCCCGCACAACAGCCGACAGCCAATGAGAACGCAGGAGCCAACCACACGCCCGAGCAACAAACACACAACAATAACGTCTAAGGACGAGAGCCACCAACAAAACACTACCTGCTGAAAATGAGTTTAACGAAAATTCTTTGTGAAAATGACCAAATTATAATTACCAGGCTAGTAAAGCTGTAAATACCATTCAAACAAAAAAAGATGTACACTCTAGCATGCTTCTAGAAGGAGTATGATATACTTTAAGAGCATATAGATGCTTGAACCAGCTACGAAACCTGCACAAAAGATTACATGGTTTCGAATAGAATTCAATTATTATATGCAAACAGAAATGACCTCAAATGTTCTCAACCGCAATTTTGAAACACTTGAAGTCTTACATCTGAAAGTGCAAGATGAATAAAGTCACAAAATAAAGAATCCACTCTATGCCGCCTAAACGAGTCGTTAGTAATTCGAATCCCCCTTCGCGGGGTAACACATTTGCATAATTCCCATCTATGTTCTACACTGGAGGTAATATGAGTATAACACATATTTTGAGAAAACAAACGCGTTTTTTCACCTTGCATGAATGTAAACCTATTGTACGAGACCTCCACAACTATTTTTGAAGACGGTGTGCTGCGGGTCTGTTACTGAGGATCAGAGCAAGAGCCTGCAGGTTTACAGGGACCTCAATTAAAATAATGTGATGAAACCTTTCATCTAAGGTGTGAGTTAATGAGCGCGGTTGCTCACGGAAAACTTTTAATTTGACATTATGTGCACAAAAGTGCACTTTAAAGCGTGTTAATTATAGAAGCCCGTTTCCACTTCATTGCCACTTTATGTTTTACGATTCTGACATGTTTTAAATTTCGAGTTTTATATTGTAACTGTATATCTCGCAGTTGCTGATTGCAAAGCGTTATGAATATACTTTTAAGAGTTACACTAAAAAAGCAGATTTAATGCCATCAAGTGAACATTAAAGCTATAATTTCAGGTACCACAAAGCTGCTCTGCCCCGAGAGTACTGAGAAACATGCGGATATTTAGTGGGACGATCAGAACATAGCCGTTTGATAATGAGACAAACAGATGAGAAAGTGGGGGGAAAACATGATGTAAAGATACTGTGTGACAGACGGAGAAGAAAGAGCAATAGGCAACGCTAGATTAAAAAGAACAGAGACGTTTGAAACTCTTGACTGAAAGCTACATCTCCGAAATCATCTATAAATCACGGGACTGCGTGACTCTGACGTCCGCCAGCACAGACGTTTAATACCACTCTGAGATGTTTGACCCTGATTTCGACCCCGCTGGCTTTATATTTCCTGTCGTTCACCCAAATGATTCTGCCTCTGTTTCCCCCCCAGCCCGGGCCGACCCAGCCTAGCTTCGGTCCACACAAAGGCCGGACCCTCCCCGACTCGACTGGACTCCAGGGACTCCAGATCACATGATGTCACTTTTGGCCGCACGTTTAAAAGCCAGCTGCTTCTGTTGCTTGGAAACAACCCCTCTGAGAGACCAAGAGTAGGGGGAAAAAATCATTTTGCCAGCTGATCCACTCAGCTCCCGCTCTGGTAATGGCTTTATAAATGACAGATTAGCGTCAGTATCCTAGCTGAAATCTGACATTGTGTTTACGAGAAACGAGCGTCTTGATGACCTCTGAATGGCTATTAGTGGTGTTACTATCGCTCGTGTTTATGGTCTAGGTTTGGACAAACACCTGATTGTTATGATTACACGTTTCTGTTACAAACACGAATGAGGCTTCAAATCAAGTGTGCAGTTATTTTTCAGTAATAGTTATAACGTTAAACTATAAAATGGTGCAAAAATCCCACAGACTTAGATTTAAAAAGCCATAACCTCCTGTGAAAAATAAGGGCACTTAACTGTATGCTAACACGCTTAAGTAGACTTTTGAAAAAGTGCACTTTATAACAATTTCAAATTAAACACTCTAGGATAGGGGACACTTGTTCACTAATAACTATGTAACTTTTCCCTCAATAAATTCTCAATGTGCTGTTAATTAATAGTTATTAAGTTGAGTAATGCTTTAATATGTGCTTAATTACTACTAATAAATGGCTAATATTGAGTAATGCATGTTAATAAGCAACTAGTTAAGAGACCCTAAAATAAAGTGTTACCATGAGTTTTATTTTAAGGTACATTTGAAATCATTTTAATAATCTTTAACCAACATACTAATACATACAATTTTAACTGTAGTGTGTTATTATTACATTTCAAGTTGACATATTTTAAATGTGTTAAGTTACAACTTCCTCTTTAAAACACACGACATACGAGTTTCAATAGAAATGACAAATTAGAAAATCAGGATATGTTGGATGTATGTGCGTGTATAATGTGAAGCGGATTTTGGACAATGAGTTTTGACTGTGGGCGGAGCTACCTAGTACAAGTGCACTTAATTGTATTGAATAAGCAATTTAGTTTATCATGAAGCAGCTAATCAGTGCAATCAGCAGTAACTTTAACCACAGGCAATAAAAGTAATTCTGAAATCACATATAAAGATGAACTTAAGTCCTACTTAAGTAGGTTAAAAATCACTCTTGAGTTCAAGCGAATTACATTTAAATTAAATGAAACTGCAACCCACTGTATTTAATTTCTAGTAACTTTGAATGCCGGAAAATTTAATTTTCTTTTGTAATTTTCTCTTCTTAAAAGTATACTTAAGTGTCCTTTTTTTCCAGGAAAGTCTGAATATGTGGTCTCGTACTGGTCCAAAACCAAACTTGACCTAGCAACCACTTAGTAACGCACTAAAATAACTAAAACAACCGGCACAGTGACAGCAACTTCTACACATCACTAGTTTTTTTTTTTTTCCATTACATTTTAATTTTTAATGCGACATCTTTTAGCGCTCCAGAAAGTGCGGCGGCCTCCCAGCAGATATTAATGTACGTCAGCACGGCTCGCTCCTCAAAAAAACCAATGCATTATCTCCCCCAAACACACGCCTCTGTTCATGACACCCTCCATAGTGTGCTGCAGACGCGCGCGCGCGAGCCCAGTGAGTGCGCGCGCGTGTGTGGGCGCTCGTGATTAATAAGCCGGACGAAATGGCCCACAGATGAGAAACGATGGCGCTCGTCTGTCGCGGCGGGGCGGAGAGCGAGATGAGCACAGATGAGGAGAAAGCAGGACGGGAAAACGACGAGGTTAAGAAAGAGCACGTGCCCTCGGAGGAGAGGACAGGTGTGAGTGACGACGCTCGGCTTTCATCGCTCTTGTTTTGGCTCGTAAGCCGCCCGCCGTTTCGCTCTCCTTTCGGCGGGATCACGAGGAGGTTTAGTTAGCTGCCACGTCAGGCTCTCCGCGTCTGCCGTTAGGGGTGATACGACGGCGGCGGCAGGGCGAGTCGTGTCGAGGAGAGACACCGTGTGCTGGATTTCAGCCGGGACGAGAAGACGTGTCACTCCGACACCAGTCACACGCATAAATCAAGCCATTGTTCAATCACTGCAGCTTCACACACACACACACACACACACACACACACACGCGCGCGCTTGAGGGAGAGAGGAAAAGAGAGAACGAGGCATGTACGCTTTGCAGATATCTGCGATAAGCTGAGATCAAATGTAGTCAAGGCTAGGACTTCGCTTCAAAGCCTGTTCAAAAACAACCCTCGAATTGAATTATTAATTACTTGCTACTCTGCAGTGAAAAGAGTTGGGAAATATTCCGTTTTAATATAGCCATCTAATGGTGCAAAGATATAATACAAAGGTTAAACTATAAATGTGCTTTGTCTAAAATATTGTTTATATAGTTTAATAGTGGAATAATTCTGAAATGGTTGTATAATATATTTAGTAATTACATTTAAGGCAAACCAGAATCAGCTTAACACCACTGTTACACAAATAAGTTTTATGCTTTTTTTTTATTTTTTTATATATATATATACACACATATGTGTCTGTTTGTGTGTGTGTATATATATATATATATATATATATATATATATATATATATATATATATATATATATATATATATATATAACTAAATACACACACATGCAATATATAAGAAATTATTTACATGTATATAATTATATATACACATGTAAATATTATATATTGCATGTGTCCGTATTATATATGCATAATAAATATACACAGAACACACACACATACTATATATACTATGTGTAATATTATTATTTATTACATGTATATATAATTCATTTTCTTGCTGCAGGTTATAGTGTGTATACTGAACTTCTAAGCAATTTTGAATCAGGCTCACTCAAGAAAGCGTGACGTCACTCTATCTGCGTTTGCTGCCAGCGTTAATGATCTCAATCAGGCGCTTGAATCTCCATCAAGCGAGCAAAAGAGAGCTGCTATTGACGTTCGAGACTTGACCCGAGCACCTTCGGCCTCAAAGCATTTCTCGATCCCGTTTCGCCCGTGAAAACGATGACCTACAAAGTGAGTCGATTCTCCGCTCAATCAATGAAGACCCTGTTATTATCTGAGAGGACTTGACATTTGATTAATATCGATGCACAAGTCACAAACCGGCTTCTTAGTTGGCCATTTTCAGTCATTACCACCCTTCCTAGACGTTTTCAAACTTGAGCGCGCATGATACATTGTGGAGCATACTCAGAGCGCATAAAGCGTGTAATCTATAGTTTTGTGGAAGTGGGATTTTGGACCAGTGATATTTTAAGTGTGGTTGCGGCAGTACAGCGTAAACAAGCTAGAAACCGCTTATCTGGTAGACCGTGGCGTCATTATCCGTCATCATATCTGCCTGGTTAAGATACAGTGGTATACAGACTTGTTTTATTGTCAGCATTTTAGTAGACTCCTGAAGTACATCACGCGTGCTTTAGTATGTTAGTCAACACATAAAAAACACGTGCACCTAACAGAATGTGCTTTAAACATTCATTTTGAAAAGCTGAGATTGCTACAAAGTGCGCTTTTTAAAAGTGTAGGCTACTTAAGTGTTAAGTACTTCAAAAAACAAGTGAACTTCCATAATGCACACTGATTTTGTACTAAAAACGATTCTTTAGTACTTCTTAAGATCATCTAAGTGTACTTAACAGTGCTATTTTGAGACATCACGAATAGGAACTAAAAGACACTTTTAACACACTATGTCTGTATTTGGTCACCACTTGCATCACACGAACCCTCTTTCATACACTAGTGCACTCAGAGTGTACATAAGTGTTTGCTAAATACATTTTAAATACAAGCGGTAGTATGTTAAAAGCGCATTTTAGTTCATATTCACTTTGTTTCAAAAAGGCACAGTCGAGTACACTTAGATGATCCCAAGTTTATCTTAAGAAGAACTACAGAATCATTTTCAGTATATTAAACACAAAATTAGTGTGCGAAAATAGAGCACTTTAAGCACATTATGAAAGTGTACTTGTTTAGTCATGGGTAGTCATGAAAGTTAGCTTAAGTGGCCTTTTATTTCATTAATATTATACTATTTGCAAATAAATAGATAGATAGATAGATAGATAGATAGATAGATAGATAGATAGATAGATAGATAGATATGAGATATGAAGTACACTACAAATGCTTATTCAATACAATTAAGTGCACTTGTACTAGATAGCTCCGCCTTACAGTCAAAAGTCATTGTCCAAAATCCCACTTCACATAATTATACACATATATCCAACATATCCTCGTTTTCTACCGTTTCTTCGCTTAAAACAGCATTTTTTGCTTTGAGAGCGAACAGACAAAGTAAATCTAAGTAAATCTGTGTTTATCTAGCCGGCTCTTCTTCTTTTCCTCCCGAGCTGATACTGTCCCCAGGCTCTGTCTCCCACGCGCCGAGCTGCGATCCAAGACGCCTCAGACGTGCTCCTAAAATACCTGACCCAAACTACATCACACACATCCAGCAGGAAACGCGTCAGGACCCTCCTCCTCCTCCTCCTCCTCCCCAGCGTGTCACATAACCCTCGCACAAACTCTACCAGACGATCAAAATGATGATATTTTCTATAAATATTCTCAGCAATGTTTTCTGAGCCGTCCATTAGCCTACGGTATTTATACATATTTTTATATTAGCCTATACTGTGTTCTATTGGGTAGGCGACTCGGGTCATTGTTGATTAAAACAATGAAAATTTTGCTACTCATTTTTTCTGGTCAACACTTTGCCTTTCAAACGTGAGTGGTGTTTTTGACACATCATCATGACCGTTCAGTCTTGTCAAAATCATCTATACTCTGTGTGGTATAACAAAGGCCCGATGATAAGAGTGATGAGAAGTAAAGCATGCTCATATAAAGGTGTATTATATAGACGTTGCATTTTATAAGATCCAAAGTACAGTATTAGCGACAGGCTACCTATAAGTAGCATGGGTATATTTACAGCAATGGCCACCAATGCATTGTGGGTACTCAAAATTATACATTTTTCATTTATGCCAACGACCAAAATTAAGATCACGTCCCATGACGATATTTTGTACATTTCCTGCAGCAAAACTTGTTTTTCTGATCAGCAATACGCATTAACAAGCGCTTCATTTGCGCCACCGCAAAGGCGGTTTCTCAGTATTTTGATTATTTCCGCACCCACAGACAAACACGAACCCATACGTCCACGGGAAGCCTATTTATTCCGTAAAACATATGCAAAAAAATCTCATTTCCCAAAAATGTACCCTCATAAGCGCTTTTGTGGTCCAGGTTCACATACGATGCTCGGCAGATAATAATAACATGTGTTCGTCGCAGGAACAGGCCCGTGATAACTGCAATGTGTATGAAAACGCATGTAAACGACCAGCGCGGACTGCACGCCATTACGAATGTCGCTATGAATGATGTTTTGATCCCAGAGCCGGGGATGAAGCGAAGAAAAGCAGCTCCAGCTGACGCTCGCGCGCGCGCGCCCCACAGACATGACGTCATGCGCGCGGGGCCACGGCGGCGAGAGCTGAGCTCAAATAAACACGTCTGTCTTTATTATTATTATTTTTTTTTTTTTACAGAAAACGCAAGTATGTTGGACTTTTTGAGCGACACGGCGCGCGCGCGGACAAACACACTCCACGCGCGCGTCAGGTGGATCGCGTGCGGGCTTCGAGCGCGTGTTTCCGGGGCCGCGCTTTACACTTCACCGATGAACACGGCGATTTAATGTTTTATCTTCATTATTCACCGCCCTAACTCGCTATCATACAACACGACACGCAGCGGTATAAAATGCAGCACATACCGTGAGCAACGAACAGCATACAGCGAAGAACATTGAGTGAAAAATAAAACGACGATAATGCCATGAAACACGATTCCGAGGTGAATTAAGCGAGTAAACGGGTGACAATCGTGTAAGACGGCGTTTCTGTGGCACCTGTGCGTTAAAGCCCGGGTCATTACCTAAATATAGATATATAGATAGATATAGATAGATTCACTCACCGTAGGTTGGTTTCAAATTAGTCATCTCAGCCATTTTGGAGTCCAGTGGCTTGGCTGTGATCAGAAAACAAAAAAGGAAAAGCAAAGGGAATGGATTTCTATTTTATTTCCATGAATTTGTCCCGGCCGATCCTCCAGCTGAATGGTGGCCGAGCTGTGGATGTTTTCTTCTGTGTCTGCGCGCTCCTTAAGGATGCGCTCCTCCTCCTCCTCCTCCTCCGCTCCAGATGCGAGTGTGATGAAGATGATGATGATGAAGATGATGATGCTCAGGGCGGATGCAGCACCGACTCGACCTAAAATCACACGTAAACCCCTCAGCTCCCCCTACAGTCTACAGCGAGGACAACACCGAGCACACCCTCGCCGCCTGTTTTTACTAATACATCTTAAATTATATATGAATTATATACTTCAGATAAAATCATTTTAATTTAAAGCTTAACATATTTTACAAATATAGATAATTATATAAAACGAATTTTATATTTGTAATATATTTATATAAATATGAACTCTTTTACCAATGAAGGAATGTACAGGTCTTCTCCAGCTGCTTGGGATTACTGTCATTTATAAGTCAATTATTTTTCTTATTATTTTCATTGTTGTTGTTGTTGCCATTATTATTAATAATATTAAAATGGGAAAATATATACTAATTCATATTATTATATATAACAGACTGTGAATACACACACACACACACACACATTTTATTTATTTTTTACAGCTTTTTATGAGTGATTTATAAATAATTTAAATAAAAGGCAAGAAAATTATATACTAATTGTTTTATTTTTTATATAATATTTTAAGTGCTGGGCAACTATTAATTACATCCAAATTATTATTATTTTTAAATATAAAATGTATGTCTACTGGTTATATTCATTATGTATATATAAATACACACAAATGCATGTATATATAATAAAAATAGGTTATATGCACATATATACATTGTATGAATATAATTGTATACACGCAAATAATTTCTAAATATTTACTGTATGTGTGTGTGTATTTCAATATACATAATAAATACATACAGTACACACACACACATATATATATATATATATATATATATATATATATATATATATATATATATATATATTATATTCACAAAAGCCTTTATTTTAGACGCAATTAATCATTGCCCAGCACTAATATACAATTTATTTAAAAAATGAACTCTTTTGCTAAATAATGAGTCGAAAAACACTATTTTTTTTAAATATTCTGATACATCCAGGTATGCATCTTCGTATTTAACTTGATATATACTCCGTATAAGCATCATGTCACACAAATAAATACAATCACAAAACATATCTGTATCAAAACGATTTTTTTTTCCTTTACTTTGGTGTACAGTCAACATACAGGAGCAGAACGTCCTTTAACGATAGAATAATTATAATAACAACAAGAATTGAAATGACGATATCAATAAAATAGTCAATTCAAATATATTCACACTGGATAACATACTGATAAATACTCGTAAGAAATAGTTTTCGTATGGAATGCTGTTGATCTGACTTCCAGTTGGGTGATTGTCATGTCACCGACACACATGATGCTCGTATCCTTACACAATACAGTATGCGCCATCAGTGGAAAAGAAACACACGCGCGCGCGCACACACACACACACACACACACACACACACACACGTTCTAGTGTTACAAGGGGGGGGTTGGGGGTCATCCTTTGGACTTGAACGAAAAACAGTGGTTTCTAAACCTTTGATACAGTCGATGAAATCTGAAGTACAGTGCAGAACACAGCAGCTAACGGGGGAGAGATCACGTGACCTTACTCTACAGCGGAAGTGGCATGCTTGTCACGACCACGTGGGCTCGACTGTAAAATATGTTCATCTTTTAAGGCAAAACAAACCGCAAAATGACGGAGGAGCGTGTAGATGCAATCGCCGAACCGACAAAACGTTTCTAATCAAGCCTGTAAGTCTAAACAAGCTATGACGTTTAGATACCTGCCTATGTCTAGTTTATAAATGTTTCTATACAACACGTATGTTTTTGTTATTTTACACCGCCGAGGTGTGCGTTGGATGTGCAATGCGAAACCACCTCGGTTTAGAGAGAACCCGACACTGATTGCGAAGTGCCTCTGAAATCTGCATTAAAACTACAGCTTTACTGTAAGCCTTATAGCACGTGACCCGCGGCGTTAACACGCATCCGATGAAGTACAGCACAAAGGCACTCATCAAAACAATGAGCATACCTGACATCTGAATCAGACGTTTTATAGCAACCGACGGCCACGGAAAAGAAACGAAACAAGGCATCGCGCTTTCCGATTCGTTTCCCGAAAGGCTCACGATCCTCCACGCGACCTGAGCCCAGGCGAGCAAACCCTGCAGGGGAGGAGTGTTGCATCTTTTGCATCGCCCGATTTACAAACGACCGGGAAACATCCCTGACGCGCTTCATTGCTTAAAACCACTGGAACACTTCGGACCAATAGAAATGATCGGGAATCAGAGAAAGGAGCACGAAGGAAAGGCACAGAGATCACCACGATGGAAACAGTACTGGGATCGTGAGATCCTCTCATAAATAGTTTCTCTGAAGTTGTGACTAATGATTAAAGTCAACATGAAATGCGTTTTTTTTGCGAAACGTTCGCTGCCGTAACGTAAGAGATTTTACAGCAAAACGCTGTAGGAAGCGTCGTAAACAACGTCTTTCGGCAGTTTGGGGATGGTACGATTTTGTCATCTATTCGTAAGTCTGCATTCGTTTGATCAAAAAGTGCAGCGAAAGCCGCAGAGGCCCTAATCGGAGGAAAAACTGTATTTCAGTGCTTTTGCACTCACGATTAATTTCTGCACGTTTTGCGAAGATTTTTTGGGGGGATGCAAAGGTTTTACAACGTCGCGAATATACCGCGTGATTTAGGAGACATGACACAACGGTGTCACCAATTTGTGTGAGGAATCCCATTTTTTTCGTAAAGAAATCACCTTCTTTTTGGTAGAGGTGGCAAATGTTTGCAAGAGATTACGTTTTGCGACACTGCAAATGTTTTACAACAGATCAGAACTGTTTTGTGAGAGATTTCAAGGGGTTTTTTTCAGAGTGATTTGCAATTTCTTTCCAATAACTCACAATTGCAGGATGACAAATGTTGTGCAAAAGATCTAAAATATTTTGTGAGAGATGGCAAAAATAATCGCAATTTTTTTTTACAAGAACGCATTTTTTCATATTTACTGAGATGGCAATGTTATGAAAGCGATCACAAATACTTTTTACAGGATCATAGACGCCGAGAGATTATGCTAATTTGCCACCAAAAACGCACGTTTTTTTTTTAGTGGAATGCGATGCTATGATATAAAATTAAAGTACAATTTTTAGAATTTTACTAAAATGTAATTTTTCTCATCTCGTGTTTTTTTCCCATTCCCATGCCTCCTAGCCCTCTGTAAAAACTAAAATAACGATGAAATATTTTTCACGACCCAAAATAAGTGTTTTCTACTGAAATGAGTGCCGTCGAGTGATTAATCGCGAATAATCGCATCCAAAATACGAGTTTCTGTTCGCATAATACACGTGTGTTGTGTGTATATTCATTTTGCATAAGCGCACACACATACAGTATTGATTTTGAAAATATTTATATGAATATAACTTATTATAAATATATATTTAACATATAAACCTATTTTTGTGTTCATTTATACGCATGCGCACGCTTACACACGATATGCAAACAAGCGCTTATTTTGGATTTATCCCAAGCGTGTTCAGAAAGTAAGCGGGATCGATCTGGATTTCATGTTGACTCTAACGAAGTTCTTACTAACTAAATATTCGCATTGGCGCCAGCGCACATCTTAAACCGACCAAAGTGCAGGACCTTTCCTTAACGCGCGTGGTTCACTGCGAGCCGACAGTAAAAACACGAGACGTTTCGATTCGGGAAGGCAGCCACACGACGTTCATCGCTCAAGCCTGGCGTTTAGATGATCTACCCGTTTGTAAAAGGTCATAGCGGCATAGGGCTGAATTTTGGTCAGATAAGCGCTAAAGCTAAGTCGCTGGCGTTGGCGAAACCCGTGGTTTGAAGCGGTCGGTCGGCAGCGTCGAGGCTCTACATTCGGTTCAAGACGCGCCCCGTTTGGATTTGGTTAAAGTATGAGGTGAAGCATGACGTCCAGGAAGCAGATCCCAGACACGTTTTGGCATAAAGAAAAATCCACCGGGTTCATGCTTGATTATCATGAGGTAATCTGGCTTTGGTGACTCACACCACATGGCGAATGATTTGGTTACGAACACCGAACTGCGTCACGATACTAATACCACCATTTTAAAGCTGAACAATATTTTTTCTTCTTTTCTTCTTTTTTTTTTTTGGTACGAAAATAAAGGTAGCTGGGAGGCTATTGCGAGTCTAACTAATAGGATGCCTGGATAGCCGGGTTGAGGTCCACACGTAGAGGAGCACAGCACAAGCACGGAGATGAGGAGCGTTTCGTTTCGACGCTGTCTGTCCCGGGACCCGTCGGCCTCGCGCTCTCTCTCGGGGGCCGGTGCACACATCTAGCGCTACCGGAGCCGTGCACCTTCACATAGTTTATGCGAAAAACCTGATCGGAGGCCGAAAAGTCTCTTCCTCGCTTGTGTGTGTGAGACAACCGAATGGCTCCAAAAGCACAAACGCCATTCATTTTCTCCATCTCTGATATCTGGACAAATATTCTGCAATAAACTTCATATATATATATATGCATATAGTATGTTTTGTAATGCTTCGTCTCGTGGAGTGAATGAATGGAGAAGTACTTCTGGGCCCAAGGCCACTGAGAAAGCGGGAGCTGTTCTTGCCTTTTGTTTTGTGATCAGACGCCGACCCAGAAGTTGAAGTCTCGCGAGGACAGATGTTAAGCTTCTTCTACCGGTATTGCAAAACTATTTAGGCTCTAAAATTCTCAGTATAACTGCGCGATGTGCAAAGCTAGAAAGGCATATGAACAATAAAGCTATTTCCCTGAACTTAATCTGCAGTCAACCCTGTGTAAACTTGCATTCATTAGTAGACCTATAGCGCTAAGGTATGTACATCTAATTTTAACGGAGGGCTCTCACTAATCCCATCAGGAACATGTCAAGGTCGTATTTCACCATCAAAACAAGAGAAAGAAAGAAAAAAATATATTCTGTGTAAAAGGAAATGCAATTGATTTTGATTTTCATGATATTCAAAAAATATTAAACAAAAATTATCATAATATATATCTAACATTATTATTTTATTCTTTATTATTCTTAATAAATATACACATACGTATATATATATATATATATTATCCCTTAATTTAGGCTGAATTTAATCAAACAAATCATTGTTTAAAATAAAAAAAAAATACACCATAATCTGATAAGAATCACCATTGCATAAACAAACAACTGAAACATTTTTAGCAGGAATGATTCAGAATTTGGCAGGAAAATGTGATTAACAAAAAAAAAATTTAAGGCATAATCAGCGGCTGCAAATGGGGCAGAAAATGTTCTTGTCAATGTTTTTGAAATTTCATGAATTTTTTTTCTCGTCTCGTTTCCATAAAACGCCCACCCCTCGCAACCCTAGCGATACGCTAAAAAAACATCCTCTTTGAGCAGATGCGATGTAATATTCGAGCGAAACACGACCCAGACACGTTTCTGTGAGAGCGGCCCGAAAGGAAACGCAACATTTCACTACAGAACGATTAAAACGCACTGAAAGACTTTTCCGGGAACATGACTTTAGGGTGAGTGGATTCCTGTGGTGTTTTCATTGGTATTCTAACGAAGCGCACTCTTCGCAGGCTTACTGTAGTGTGTCCAGTATCTGTGTGGCGAGTGTTTGGCTCTCAGTTAGCGGGGCCGGGGTCGGCGAGCGGCATGGTGTGCAGCACCTCGTCCAGCAGCTGCAGAGCCCGGTGCAGATGCACCTCCACCCAGCAGGGGGTGTGCTTGATGCTCTGCCGGGGGTAGTCCGGACCCCAGCCCTTCACGAAGCTCAGGCGCAGGATGCACAGCCTCGGAGGTCGCCCACGCCCGATCCCTGCTGCTGCCGACAGGCCTGCGGACAAGCATTCACAAACTCATCAGCAACCCAACCATTACGTTTACGTCGCATGAAACTCCACTCGTTTTGTGTTGTCAAGTTTCAGAAGCAACCGTCACTTAAATTAGATCTGCATAAAGCTTCAAGACACATCCTGTTACAAGCTTTAGCGTGGAAATGGTGCCTTAAATCACTTCAGTACGCTCCTCCTTTTAGTGAGCTGTGTCAAGTTTACAAAATTTGTAAAAAAAAAAAAAAAAAAAGTTTACAAAACACATTGTTGAGTCTCGAGGTTCCTGTTTGGTGGTTATTTTGTGACAGACATGATATTTTGAGAAATGAGAATTATTTTTAAACATTCAATGCAGTTTAGGTGTCACCTGGTGGACATTGTTGGTATAGCGCTTGAAATCTTACAGGAACTTCACTTTTTCTAATATCTACCATCACATTTAGAACTTAAATTGCTATAAAATCAAAGCCTTATGCCTAAACAAATTTCTAAAAATAGATTTCAAAATATTTGTTTTATATATAACGTTTTTGCTTTCATAAACGTGATATTTTAGTGCTATGCAAAAGATATATGTGTGTATATTTATTACGTATTATATATATATATATATATATATATATATATATATATATATATATATATATATATATATATATATATATATATATATATATATATATAAATACTCACACACACACACATTATATATTTGAAAAATATTTACATGTATATATCATGTATATTATATATAAATGTATTAAATAAAGCATAACATATTTCTATTAAATATATACATGCATGTGTGTGTATTTATACATGGGTCAAAGACTTCAAGATGTGCCATTCAAAAGTACATTAAATGTAAGTAATGTCTATTTTTAAGGTTTTAGATAAACAGAATAAAATGTAAACTTTTTTTTACAATAACGTTACACTGTCATTCAGTATATATATGTATTCAGTCATGTGTATATATATATATATATATAATAATCAGGGACCATAAAAAAAAAAAGAGCAAAACCTAGGATATTGGAAAATGTAAAAAAATATACAATTACAGGAAAGCAATTCATCTTTTAATCTGTCATAAATGGATTTTTGTCGCCTGAAAAGATCGTTATCTGAAATATATTTTATTGACTGTTTTCTGTAAATTAGTGCAAAAATATATAATATTTATTTTTGCTCAGAAAAACAAAATTAATTTTGCAATTCAATTTAATGGATAACTTTTTAAAAATCAACACTTTAAGGCAAAATGACACTTATTATTCATGCTTAAACCCTTTTACGTCTTTTGCCCACGTACATTATAAATATACACAGCACACACACACACACACATATATATATATATATATGATGTACGGCACTCTTTTTTAGCATCTTTGGGACTGTAGTTTGGGCTCAGCTTATAAAGCGATCCAGTTATGAAGCAGGCAGGTGCAGGTCGTTATATTTTGGCAAGTGGTCTGTACTGAAGTTCATCATGAGTTTGTTCTATTAGCTATTTTTTCTAGGAAGATCTGGCAACACTAACGGGCCAAAACACACCACCACAAACACAGAAAGACATAATGAGTTTAAATTCGTTTCTGTGGCCC
Organism: Puntigrus tetrazona; assembly: GCF_018831695.1. NCBI lineage: Eukaryota > Metazoa > Chordata > Actinopteri > Cypriniformes > Cyprinidae > Puntigrus > Puntigrus tetrazona. Next base: position 4,983,367 of record NC_056717.1, on the reverse strand, counting down.
CGTACCTGCATTTTCATTCAGGTGTAATAAGTGAGTATACTGTGTTTAACAGAACGAGATCAAGGATTAAAGGTGAACGGACACCTGATGTGACTTCCAGGTGAATGAGGCGGACACTCACTGACTGCGGGAGCGATTCCTCCGACACTTCCGGGTCCTGGGATGTTTCCGGCCACCGCCGCGGCCTGAGCCGCCGCCGCCGCCTGAGCCGTGGCCGCCTGCTGCTGCATCTGTCTGTGACACTGCCTGAGGTCGAAGACCTGCGGGGACCAAACAACACACTCAGCGCAGAGACCTCGCTGCTCTGTCCTCAAACGGCGGCTGACGGGAACTCATTCGGACAGGCTCTGGATCCGCCAAATCCAATGTGACACGAAGCAAAAATACACACAGAGCTCTCAAGTGCACAAAGGTATTCACTGCCCAGAGAGGCTGGGGTTATATTAGGAGAACTTGTAATACTAATAATAATAATAGCATGAATGCACTACCAGGTAGCATGAAAACACTCCCAAAAATTAGATTAAAAAAGGTCTAAATTTATCTGATATATTTGACATTTATGAAATATTTTCTTGTGTTTGCATTTTTGTGTACACACATATACATACATATGTATATATACACATACACACACACACACATATATATATATATATACACACACATATTATATATATATATATATATATATACACACATATATATATATATATATATATATATATATATATATATATATATATATATATATATATATATATATATATATATATATATCTTCTTCTTCTTCTTCTTCTTCTTCTTCTTCATCTTCCGCTTATCCGGGCCGGGTCGTGGGGCAACAGTCTAAGCAGGACGCCCAGACTCCCCTCTCCCCAGACACTTCCTCCAGCTCTTCCGGGGAACACCGAGGCGCTCCCAGGCCAGCCGAGAGACATAGTCCCTCCAGCGTGTCCTAGGTCTTCCCGGGGCCTCTCCCGGTGGGACATGCCCGAACACCTCCCTTGGGAGGCGCGTCCTGGAGGCATCCGGAACAGATGCCCGAGCCACCTCAGCTGGCCTCTCTCGATGTGGAGGAGCAGCGGGTCTACTCGAGCTCCTCCCGAGTGACTGAACTCCTCACCCTATCTCTAAGGGCGCCCAGCCACCCTACGGAGGAAACTCATTTCGCCGCTTGTATCCGAGATCTCATCCTTTCGGTCATGACCCAAAGCTCATGACCATAGGTGAGAGTAGGAACGTAAGATCGACGGTAAATCGAGAGCCGCCTTGCGGCTCAGCTCCTTCTTCACCATGACAGACCAGTACAGCGACCGCATTACTGCAGAAGCTGCACCGATCCGTCTGTCGATCTCTGCGTTCCATCCTTCCCTCACTCGTGAACAAGACCCCAAGATACTTAAATTCCTCCACCTGGGGCAGGAGCTCCCCACCAACCTGAAGGGGGCAAGCCACCCTTGTCCGACTGAGGACCATGGCCTCAGACTTGGAGGTGCTGATTCTCATCCCAGCCGCTTCACACTCAGCTGCAAACCGCCCCAGCGCACACTGTAGGTCTTGGCCAGATGTAGCCAACAGAACAACATCATCAGCAAAAAGCAGAGAAGCTATTCTGTGGTCACCAAACCAGACCCCCTCCGGCCCCCGGCTGCGCTAGAAATCCTGTCCATAAAAATAATGAACAGGACCGGTGACAAAGGGCAGCCCTGTCGGAGTCCAACATGCACTGGGAACAAGTCTGACTTAATGCTGGCAATGCGAACCAAGCTCCTGCTCTGATCATACAGGGATTGGACAGCAAAGGGCCCCTTACCCCATATTCCCAGAGCACCCCCCACAGGACACCACGAGGAACCCGGTCGAATGCCTTCTCCAAATCCACAAAACACATGTGGACTGGTTGGGCAAACTCCCAGGAACCCTCCAGCATCCTGAAGAGGGTATAGAGCTGGTCCAGTGTTCCACGTCCAGGACGAAACCCGCATTGTTCCTCTTGAAGCTGAGGTTCAACTATCGGACGGATTCTCCTCTCCAGTACCCTGGCATAGACTTTCCCAGGGAGGCTGAGAAGTGTGATCCCCCTATAGTTGGTGCACACCCTCCGGTCCCCCTTCTTAAAAAGAGGAACCACCACCCCGGTCTGCCAGTCCAGAGGCACTGTCCCCCGCGTCCACGCGATGCTGCAGAGGCGTGTCAGCCAAGACAGCCCTACAACATCCAGAGACCTGAGGTACTCCGGGCGGATCTCGTCCACCCCTGGTGCCTTGCCACCGAGGAGCTTCTCAACAACCTCAGTGACCTCAGCCAGGGTGATGGTCGAGTCCCCCCCCGGGTCCCCGGCCTCTGCTCCCTCAGTGGAAGACGTGTTGGCGGGATTGAGGAGGTCCTCAAAGTATTCCTTCCACCGCCCGACAATATCCCCAGTCGAGGTTAGCAGGTTCCCACCAGCACTGTATACGGTGTTGGCAGGGCACTGCTTCCCTTTTCTGAGGCGTCGGACGGTTTGCCAGAACCTCTTTGAGGCCGTCCGATAGTCATTTTCCATGGCCTCCCCGAACTCCTCCCAGACCCGAGTTTTTGCCTGCACAACCACCCGGGCAGCGGTCCGCTTGGCCCACGGTACCTGTCAGCTGCATCAGGAGTCCCATGAGCCAACCAGGCCCGATAGGACTCCTTCTTCAGCTTGACGGCATCCCTTACTTCCGATGTCCACCATCGGGTTCGGGATTGCCGCCACGACATGCACCGGAGACTTTACGGCCACAGCTCCGGACGGCTGCGTCGACCAAAGAGGTAGAGAACATAGTCCACTCGGACTCAATGTCTCCAGCCTCCTCGGAATCGGTCAAAGCTCTGCCGAGGCGGAGTTGAAGATCTCCTGACAGGGTCTCTGCCAAACGTTCCCAACAGACCCTCACAGTGCGTTTAGGTCTGCCAAGTCTGTCTGGCCTCCTCCCCGCCAACGAATCCAACTCACCACCAGGTGGTGATCAGTTGACAGCTCCGCCCCTCTCTTCACCCGAGTGTCCAAGACATGCGGCGGAGATCAGATGATACAACCACAAAGTCGATCATCGACCTCCGCCCTAGGGTGTCCTGATGCCCACGTGTACTGGTGGACACCCTTATGCTTGAACATGGTGTTCGTTATGGACAGACCGTGACTAGCACAGAATTCCAACAACAGAACACCACTCAGGTTTAGATCGGGGGGGCCGTTCCTCCCAATCACGCCCCTCCAGGTGTCACTAGCATCACCAACGTGAGCGTTGAAGTCCCCCCAGCAGGACGATAGAGTCCCGGTTGGAGCACTTTCCAGCACCCCTCCCAGGGACTCCAAGAAGGCCGGGTACTCTACACTGCCATTCGGCCCGTAGGCACAAATGACAGTGAGAGTCCTCCCCCCAACCCGGAGTCGCAGGGAGGCGACCCTCCCGTCCACCGGGTTAAACTCCAACACATGGCGGCTAAGCTGGGGAGCTATGAGCAAGCCCACACCAGCCTGCCGCCTCTCACTGTGGGCAACACCAGAGTAGTGAAGAGTCCAGCCCCTTTCGAGGAGATGGGTTCCAGAGCCCAAGCAGTGCGTGGAGGTGAGCCCGACTATCTCTAGCCGGTATCTCTCGACCTCCGCAACAACTCAGGCTCCTTCCCCCAGAGAGGTGACGTTCCATGTCCCTAGAACTAGGTTCTGAGTCCAGGGGTTGGGTTGTCGAGGTCCCGCCTTCGACTGCCACCCAAACCACAAGGCACCGCCCCTTACGGTCCCTCCTGCAGGTGGTGGGCCCACGGGAGGATGGCCCCACGTCGCTGTTTCGGGCTGAGCCCGGCCGGGTCCCGTGGGGCAAGACCCGGCCACCAGGCGCCTCGCATGCCGGCCCGGCCCCAGGCCTGGCTCCATGGCGGGCCCCGGCTGCGCCATACCGGCGACGTCGCGACTCCATTACGGTTTTTATCCATAAGGGGTGAGGTGGACCGCTCTTTGTCTGGCTTGTCACCTAGGACCTGTTTGCCTTGGGAGACCCTACCAGGAGCATATAGCCCCGGACAACCTAGCTCCTAGGGTCATTCAGGCACTCAAACCCCTCCACGCGTTAAGGTGGCGATCCTCGGAGGGGTACACATACAGTATATATTTAAAAATATTCTTATAATGTATATTATATATAAATGCATCTACTATATAAGCATAACATATTTTTATCAAATATATACATGCATATTTCTCCATATTTGCAAAAGAGTCTAAAATGATCTGATATTTATGGGGTTTTTTTTTTAATTCTGTTTGCATTTACAAATATGTGTTTAGTTTATTGCTACACGTAACTACATTTTACTTTTCAACTACACAAAAAAAAACAATAATTCATGTAAACAACTTTTCAAATGGATAAATAGACAAACTGTTTATTTGTTTTTTTTTAAATACTTTTTTTAATGCACATAAAAATTTTCTAATTTACTTGCTTTATTTCTTTACATGAACTACACTTATTAAATAAAACACATAAGCAGCTGGTCTAAACTCATCCATTAATTCATGTCATTTCTATAAAACATTTCCATCCATTTATTTATATAAAAACATCACCACCATTTAAATCATGGAAAGTGTTGTATTTTAATACAAACTATATATTAACTACAAAAAAAAAATGAAATACAAATTAGACAATAAATAACTATAAACTATCATCTATTTGTTAATTTGAAAAGTTTTATTTTGGAATTAGTTTAATCGATGTAGTGGTTTTGTGATTTATTTTGCAGTTAACAAGTAAAATGTAGATTAAATGTGACCCTGGACCACAAAACAAGACTTAAATAGCAAGGGTATATTTTTAGCAATAGCCTTACAAAACATTTTGAGGGTCAAAATGATCGATTTTTGTTTTTTGACAAAAATCATTAGGATATTAAATAAAGTTCATGTTCCTCGAAGACATTTTGTACATTTTCTACCGCACGTATTCAGAACGTTAAACTTTTTGATTAGTAAAAGGCATTGTTAAATGCTTTATCTGGACGAATCTCTCAATACTCATCTAGAAAAGATTTTCAGAGCTCAGAGAAAAGATCTCAGATTTTCAAATAGCCAAATATTGGCAATGTTAAAAAAAAAAAGAAGTCAAATTTAAATTAAAAAAAATGACAATAGTACAATGTCACAAATACAATAAAATTAAAAATTAAAAGCTAAAAACGTCACCTACTATCTAGTTTTGCAGAAGAGTCACTGCTATTTGACTGGCACTACTAACATCGTCCCATATGGTGACCCCATCTCTGACACAGTGTTTCCTTCACATCTTTTACCTTTATGTAGGCCCCTGGGTATATTTTGTGCACGGCGTCTCCTGGCGCTCGGCCCGCCTCCCTGTCCAGGTAGTAGCTCTGCACAAAGACAGCGTGGTCGCTCATGCAGCGCATCCACACGTCTCCCTCGCCGCGGCACTCCAGCTGCACGCCTTTACCTATGTGCAGCCTGAAACAAACACAACCAGATCAAGACGGCTATTCTCACAGAATCTGTTTGTTTATTATTGTTCATCACGGTGTCAATCTGGCACACTGAGACGTGTGTTAAGGCAAACATAAAACCTGTGAAATTCATCTATACACAAACAAACACGTATCACACACATACAGACGCTGTGTTTGGACAATATAGCTATTTTCATTATCACTAATAATCACAAAATTAAAATATAAAAAAATATAATAATAATAATAATAATAATAATAATATTTTATATATATATATATATATATATATATATATATATATATATATATTGTTTTTTAATATTTAATATTTTAATTTTGTGATGTGCTTTAGTTCAGTTAACAAAAAGTATTTTTATTAGTTTTTAAAATTTTTAAAACTAAAACTTTATTTCATGGAATGAAACAAAACTGCAAAAAAACCGAAATCTTACAAAAACGGTATAAACACTTCCAATGAAATCATTACGATATTAAACCTGAAATGTTAAACTAAAACTGAAAAGTTAAATAGAAATAAGAAAACAAAAATGACAAGCACATCAAATTAGCAACATGTAAACTAAAATAACATTAAAATAGAATTGTAATTACTTGTAAATTAATTTAATTAATATAATTGTATTAAATTCTTTATATAATTGTATTCTTTATATATGGGTAGTTGACAAATAAAATTTTTACTGTGTCCTATGGTGTGACATTATAAGAGAAAATAATGTATCTTTATTCTAGTCACAAACAGCATGAGAGAGATTTATCTTTGATGTTAGAGGGTTTTTTTGTTGTTGTTTGTTTTTTTTTCATTTTATTTCATGCCATAGGACACAAGTCAACAATCATATATATATATATATATATATATATATATATATATATATATATATATATATATATATATATATATATATATATATATATATATATATTTTTTTTTTTTTTTTTTTTTTTTTGTTCTTTGTTGCAATGATTTTATTTCATTCAAGTTGTGATAAAAGAATAAATATGGAACAATTCTACTAGCATTTTCCTCTAAAGCTTAAATAAACAGACTTATTTATAAATGTTATTTTTTTGCGTGGAGTAAACCCTACATAGTGGGTGCATGACTCAGCTCTGTTAAGCACACTGGAGTGGCGTGGCACATACCTGGCGCGCGCGCTGGCGTCTGTGCGGTGCACGTTACTGAGCTGACCCAGGCAGAAGCGGTCGCCCCGAGGGGTCCACATACCCGTCGATCGTCACCACCGGACAGCTGGACAGCACTTTAAACATCTCCCCCACCTGCACGTCCATCTCGGCACGCAGATGGAGCACCAGAACTCAGGACCTGTGGAGGCACCTCTGGTTAAAGTGTGTGTGCTTGCCGAAAAAACAGCGGGCAACACTTTCTGTGAAGCCCGTATTAATAATACATAACAAAGGGCTTCTTAAAGCATTATAATGAATGAATAATGCATAATAAATATGCTGTATCATCTCATGAGCATTCAGTTGTAATGTGTTTTAATATTTACTTATTTGTGGTTATGGCTTTTAAAAGTATGATCATTTCTAACACATAATAAACACGATAAAAACACAATAAGATACTGCATAGGTCCTAAATAAACAATGTCAAGATATGATATAGTCTCTTATAAATGAAGTAGATTTGATATGGTGTTATATATATATATATATATATATATATATAATGCATTATATATTAATTATAATGCCTTAAGAATATTATATATATTTTAAATGCATGCTTCATAGAAAGTGTTACCAATAGGATTGATTTCGACCATTTGAATGTGTTGTATTGTGTGTTTTAGTGATGATATATAGATGATGTAAAGTATAAACCTGGATGGTTGGAGACTGGAGGAGGGAAAGACGCTGAACTGTGATGCTGAGACCCTGACAGAACGAGAAATAATAAATGGATCGATTCGGTTCCATTAAAAACAATGGTATATTTGCATCCATGTTTGTAGTAATGTTTCAGTGAAGCGTACAGAAGTGTGGGTGGTGGAGAGGAGGCTGGTGGCCACGTCCGTTCTGCTGGGGTCCTACGGGAGTGTAGGAGGCTGTGCTGCTGCCCGTCCAAGTTGCTGCGGCAATTTAAGAGATTAGAAAGGTTTTGCATATGAAGCATTGGAAAGATCATAACACTCAGGCATGACACAACAAGTTTCCAGCGGCAAGTATTTTATCTGTCTGTGCTGAAAGAGAAAGTACATGCCAAAACCACAAGCCAATATTTGTGATGTTTGATATACGGCTTTGAGGAGCAACGTGTGGATCAATGAGATTTTACTGTTGGGCGGGGGTTACAGGAACAGGGACAGATCTTATTGTTTACTAATACTAAAATTACTAAAAATGTTTCATTAATTGAAATGAAGAGGAAATAAAATCATAAATGTTAGATGGAAAACTACAACTTAAAGCAAACTAATTTCTAGGCTACAAATAAAATGTAAAGCTAAACAAGAATATTTAAAAAAAAAAAAAAAAAAAAAAAAAAAAGTCAAACACAATAAAATTCCTAAAATGTAAACGATTAACAGTTTAAAATGTAAAAATAAGTATTCTAAAAAAAAAAAAAAAAGAATAACTTTAATAATACACTATAAATACTAATAATACTATAATTAATAATAATATAAATAACAGAAATAAATAAAAGTTTAAAAATAATACTTAACTTATTTCTACAGTGTATTTCTGCAGATTTTATTTATTTATTCTATTTAAGACTTACTACGGATTTTTAAAATGATCTTTCATGCAGTGTGTGGCACAGCTCTCGTGAATGAAGACATCCTGCAGAGTTTTGAAAAGTTATTGTCTCTAAAAATAAATATTCGATATTGAATCGATGAATCGAGTCATTTTTAAAACAAATCCCAAGTCGTTTCATGTTAAGGTCAACACGAACACACCCACTTGTTGGTCTGAATGAAAATGTAAATTCATTCTTTACCACTAGGTGACGCTTTGGAGCACCAAATAACAGTTTCCACGGTAACGACAGAAACAAAGCAGCACTGGGCTTCATCAGATATTACAGGCATGATGTAACGACCAATCACCGCGAGATTAGTGTCAGCAAAGAAGTGCTTCGGAAAACTAATCTTTCTAGTTAAAAAATGAGATAAAAATAAATGCATATTAAGTGTTTTTTGACCTTGCATGCATGTTAACCTCCCAAAACCGAAATATGACCCTTTCATAACCCATAATAGGTGTATTTAACTCAAACAGAATTTATCGCTAGTCCCGTCGTGATTGGTCAGACCTGGTGTGATACTCACTGTGAAAGGAGCCTTGCGTCTGGGAGTGTTTGGAGCTGTTGTAGCCGTTCTGGTTGGGGGAGGCTGGGGTGGGACGGGGTCTGTGGGGGTCCGTGTGTGGGGTGGAGGGGAGGTGTAGGGGTCATGACTTGACCCTGAGGAGACGCAATCTGAAGTAAGCCTTCACCGTGACCTCCTGCATCGGCATCATAGAGCCTGAAGCTGAAACACAAGAGAGTTGGGAAGATGAGGCCGTGATCACGCCACCGTGAGTCCGGTGCGCTCGGGGGGCGCCGCTTACCGGTGGGGGACAGGGGCATGTTGGAGTACAGGGTGACGGGTTGGGGCGGGCGGCTGGCTTCTGAAGGCAGCTGTAGAGGAGGCAGTGGCTGGCCGTAGTGGTCCGGAGGAGGAGTTTCATCGCCCCTGGTGGTCCTGCTGAGGAGGCAGGCCTGGGGGAACGTCCATCTGAATGCAGTCGTGGCTGTACTCTTCCTTTATTAGTCTGCCAGTGGGACCTACGTACCAGCCAGAGGACAAACTGAATTTATTTTACGAGTCAGTTCATTAAAAAAAAAATTGAATAAAAATCACTGATTCATTTATGACTTAATCGAATCAGTGAATCTTGTGCTGAATGGCAAGCCATTTTTTTTGTAGAAAGACGTAAAATAGCACTGTTCAGTATCTATTTGTAATTTTATCTGCTCATTAACATTCCAATATACACATTTATATTTTAAAATATATTAGAAATTATAGAATTGATCAGTTGATTTATTATTTCAATCTTTTTTTTTTCTTTTAATATATATAATATTTTTGTAAATAATCATGTTTCTCGTAAAGCGGATTTGAATGATTCCTCCAGGACTATATTAACTTCATATATCTATCAATCTATCTGTCAGTTAGTTAAAAAGAGGTTCAAAATCCTTCATCACAAATCATAAAACATCTAACAACGTCCTGTTTTATTTACACTATATCGAATCAGCAACAAAGTTCTACTCTGTGTCCTAAACTCCTTTTGTAATGGTTAACGTTTTCAGAAGTAACTGTAATTTAATTACACTTTTTTTCTCAGTAACTGTAACCAATTACCATTACATTTATTTTGTAATTGCCTAATACCATTACATGTAACTAGTTACTCGCCAGCACCGATTATTGCATAACGCATCCGTGTTTTGAAGACTGAGACCAACTTGAGACGAGAGGAGAAAAAAAAGAAGAGAAAGACATACATAAATTACAAGGTGTTTTTTTTCCCTGCACTGGCAGAAAAGCGTGAGACTGTATGTGTTCGCTGCTGGTGATGAATGAAAGGCCAGCGGACTCACCGATGCCTGGCGACACCACTCTCTCATAATGGTAAGGGTTGGCACAGACATTATCGCACTTGAGGTCGAATGCGTACTGGCAGAATTTCACATGCTTCAGCTCGTTCTTGTGAAGGTCAGGCCAGCGCCACAACCGTGCGTAGATTACATGAGGAAAACCTTTACGACCGGCAACCTACAGGAGGAAACAACAAAAAGGAAGAGTTTGACAACATGGTACAATAACGCTGAAGGGAACACAATCTGTGAAATACTGCACTAGAATAATATAGTTGTAGTTAATAGAACATTTTCTAATTAAAACGTCCCAAGCATTAAGAGAAAACCTGGATTAGTGGTTTGAATATTTCACACAATTAAACAATTCGGATCCTTTTCTAAATTACTGTCAAAATGATGCAGTCATACGTGCCGTGATATCTGAAACGTGATTTCAGGTTATGATTTGGTTTAATATTTCCATACTCATTAAAGCATGGCTTATCAAACCTTAGCTATTTTAATCCTTTACTGAATTATTTGGTCACTACAGTGTTATTTTAATACAATAGTTTACTAAATTAAATTAAAATAAACTACAATAAATTACAGCATTTTAATCACATCCATAAAAACATAATGACTTATGTTTACATAATGACTGTACAGTGTATATACTGAAAAAAAAATTAAATAAAATTAAAAAAAAAAAAAAAAATATTTTTATATATATATATATATATATATATATATATATATATATATATATACTTTTACAATCATTCTAACTAGCATATTTAATTTATTATTGTCCAGTTTTTTATGTATTATACATGATTTAATAAATAGGTTAATTAATATTATTTCAGTTATTACTTTTTTGCTTTTCCATCAAACTTATATTTTATTTAATTTCAGCCTTGTTTCACTAACTTTCAAAGCTGCATTTTAAAGCTTTCGTTAACAATAACGTCGCATTTAATGTATTATAAATGACGTACTTCAGATTTTTTTTATACAAATGAACATGTTTAAACGGAGGCACTGTTTTACTTTTGCCCCGCTTGTCTATCACTGAAAGACGGGAAGCGAGATGAGGAACTGATCGAGCCCGTACGAGCGATACGCCACCAAGTCAAACCTGACGCACCAAAATGACCCAAAACATTCTGAGCACAGCCCGTACGTGACAGAGCCGCAGCAGAGCGCAGAGGACGTGTGTGTGATATGATAATCCTCTGTAGATTAACACTAGAGGCATGACGCTGCGGCGTGATACAAGAGCGAGCAGAGCACAGGGATAAACCCAGCTGTCAGTGCCATTTAGGCAGACGGACTGAAACAGACACAAACGTGGTGGGGCTGAGAACCAAAAGGGTCAGGGTTCAAACCCCACGCCCGCTGGTCACTAGAGCCCATCACATTATACATTCAAATATATATATATATCTAAAACCTGCATTTTAAGACGACCATGAATCTGTTCTGATGAATTATACTCCCTAACATCTAAAACCACGCTCTAGGGCTATTAATGTGGTTTTGGGATGTCACCGCTTTATAAAAACCGCTTCCTTTCATGTAGAGATACGGGTGACATCCACAACGTTGAGGATGACCTATTTTTGCACGTTCATTTTACGCATCAAAACATGATGCTCGCATGCATTCATGTGGGGATATTTTTCATTCTCGTTTAATAGCATGAAGTATCTTGGCAGACCGGACCGGAAAGATCAGCGTAAAACATGACCTCGTGAAAAACAGCACACTGTAACGTAAAATAATAATATCGTAGGTCACGCTTTCCTTTTTTAAGTATACTGTAGGCGTCTTTATCTACTAAACAATAATAATAACGATTTGAAAGATGTAGGTTTATGCACGCTGTACTTATTGTGTTCGTGTTGAATTGATGCTGTTGAGGGGAACATGGCTATTTTCATCAAACAGAGGTGAAAATTAACTAATTAAATGTAAGCACATAGTAATTAAGGACACTTAATACAAAGTGGGGCCTGGTAGCTTTATATAATACAGTATTATTTAAAACAATAATAAATTACGATATTAGTCAATCTTTATGTGTAATTTCATAACTATATTACTCTGAAATGCTGAATGGACTGACAAGCATTTATGTTAAACTAAAATAAAGTTTAACGTCACTTCTACTGAATCATGTGTGTATTTGTAATGATGAAGCTGTGATTTATCGCATTATATTAACATTAAATGTGTTTATATATTTGTCACATTAACATTTGCGAATTTATTGTTAATATATTGCAAATATATATGAACATTAAAATGAAATGTCGAATGAATTCATAATCAAGCATTTACATGCGCTTCAGCGTGTTCGTCAAGATAAATGCGTGTCTTTAAAGCTACGATTATTAACGCATAACGATTTTAAAATGTACATGAAAGTCTAAGTGAGCTCTCTTCAGTACCCTTTTGTAACCTTGTATTATCGTTCATATTTTTAAATGTACTTTAAGAGCAAATGATCTAGAAATTATAATAAATAAGTGTACATCCCAAAGAGACTGTAATGACAATATTTGTACTAAGCACGTAACAGTAGGTTAATGTGTGTTTTCCCCCATGCTCTCACGGCCTGTGATAAGGTGACACATTACGTCTTCACTCACTGGCTGTGCTGTACTGCACCAGATTCTCCAGTACCGCGCATACGCCGCTTTCTTTCCTCGTGTTGCCTGGATATCATCACATCTCATGTGTAAAGAATAGCACGGACTATCTACCAACGGCCCTTCTACGCAGAGGAAAAAATAGACGGCCTTAAGTTAACCCGGCCCCTTTCCTGTGTTTTAGACAAAACAACCTTCACCGCCCTCCTCCTCCACCCTCCTCTAAAATCTGCCCATGCCCAAGGGTGGGGAAACTGCGCAGACGCCGTCCTTCTCCGTACGAACCACCGCTTTTACTTTGAGGTCGTTGAGGTTTACGGTCAAAGGCCTCGTGATGAACGTCTCTTTGTAGCTGCTGTCAATCATCTAGTATCCATGGAGACCGATGCTACAGGCAGGAAGCTATCAGCATTGGCCGAAGCTGCGGCTGCATCTCTCTCTCTCTCTCTCTCTCTCTCTCTCATATGAAAGCCTTATGTTCAGATGTGGGCGGTGTGGACACGATTAGCGCCGGGCCTCAAAGTAACACCCAATCACTGGGTTTATTCAACGGACAATGCCTTGATTATTTACATTGTCTGGCTTTATTTATCTCAGGACTCACAAATAGATTAGGGGAAACACAATTGTGTGAACGATGTAGGAAAACACACTTTCCAAAGTTGTTCTAGACAGGGGAAAGGGAGTTTATACAGTGGCTGATCGATGGGGTTTTAAGAGCGGGATAGGCGATACATTTTAAAAAGAATCTACGCACTTTTTGGATTTTCTGGGCTGCTTTTTTTCCCCAAGGAAACTCTGTGGTATGGATTTAAATGTGGTAAAATATATTTACTGCATTTGATTACTAGACTTCCATTGTTTGTATGTGCCATCAAGTTCTATGTGTGGTTGTATTAAAAAAAAATGTTGTGTATATTTTTGTCCAGTGATGCAATAATTAGCTTTGCATGTAAAAAAATAAAATAAATAACAATAATAATAATAATAATAATAATAATAATAATAATAATAATAATATATATATATATATATATATATATATATATATATATATATATATAATTAATAAATAATAATGATTTAATAATTTGACAGCTATAAATATTTATATATATATATATATATATATATATATATATATATATATATATATATATTTTATTTTTTTGCTGTCAAATTATTAACAAAAAAGTTTGTGTTGGCATAATGTATGCGTGTCTTCTGTGTATATTTATTATGCATATATTTTGAAAATGTTTACATGAATTTGCATGTCTATATTTATATAATTTATATTAGAAATAAACACATTAATATCTAAACATTTTTTCTGAAATATATACATGCTTGTTCACATGTATTAAGTATACTAAAACTTTACTAAAAATGTATTGCAGTTACTCGTTTTATAGCATTACTGTTTTTAATTTATCATCAAATAAATTCATCCTTTGTGAGAGACTTCTTAAAAAAAAAAAAAAAGTATTAAAAATTTTCACCAACAACAAATTTGGAAATAGAAGCGTATGTAATACAATCTATTGATCCTACATTTACATTTATGGGATTTAAAGGAATTATTTGACACAATATTTACTCAGAAAAGAGAATCAATTTACTGTTATTTATTTATGCATGTACTTAGTTTGATTTATTTGTGTTTTATTTGTAAATCATCGCCGTCACAAATAATTGAAATCACAAATCATGACCAAAACATTGCTATCTCCATAAAATATTGGATTTCTTAAAAATCCGAAAGCATTTGGGGTATGCAGGGGGTATATATGTATTATTATCGTTATTTATTTTTTACATATTTACTTCTATATTTTGGGGTGGGGATATGCATTAATGATTGACAGCACTAACCAGCCAACGTCTACCAAATAATCGCCAACCGAAGTCACTAGTTCACTAGTTTTTTCGGGACAAAGACGCATCCTGACCGAACAGGTCCCGTGAAACCCTTTAAACACCTTCACCCTCGTGTCACGTCCAATCAAATCTTCACATTGACAGAATGACAGCCTGAAACGGCAATTCAGCGCCTGTCAGAAAAAGCCATCTAACACTGAGCAAAGCAGACAAGAAAAACCTGCCAAATGCAGACGTGACTCATCCATTCAGTCCATTCAGCACGAACATTTGGAGGATTCCTGGAATTCGCTACATTGAAGCACGGCGCTTAACGCCACCGGTTGAGCGTCAGTTACTGTAAGCGCGCCTCACCTGCAAGCGTCCGTCCAGCGTCCTCTGGATGGTCACGCACTTGCTGGGATGGACTCCGTTGGTGGTGATGGCGGTGATGAGGGAGTCCAGCTCGTCCTTCTTCTCCTTCAGTTTCTTGACCAGGCTCTCGATGGCGCGCTTGGCGAAGCCCTCGTTTTCGCCGCCCTGCCTGTGGCACATGAGGCTGTGCACGATGCTGAGGCAGGCGTCATTACTGTTGGGAGGGTTCACGGACATCCTGCTGCTCTGACAGATGGGAAAACAGAACAGCAGCATCAACAGGCGACGTCTACTACAAACAACACACTGCCAGCAGAGCCTCACGGACATCGCTCAATACATCGTAGCTAGAATTATGTTTCCTAAAAATGAAAATCTTCTGTAATCATTTACTCAAGATATTTTTGATGCTTTCTGACCCTCCATAGACAGCAACGTTCAAGACCCAAAAGGCATTAAGGACATGATTAAAACAGTCCACGTCAACCGCAGCAAAAGAAGCTACGAGAACAGCTTCTGCGTGCAAAGAACGCAAAAATAACTTCATTGTTTTCTCTTTGACGCTTGTTGAACCATAGACCATTTTAACAACGTCCTTGCTACCTTTCTAGGTCTTGAAGGTGTCAGTCGTGTTGCTGTCTAGAGGTCACAAACCTCTAGGATTTCACCAGTCTTAATTTGTGTTCTGCCGAAGAACTAAGATGTTGAAAGTTTAAAACGACGTGAGGGTGAGCAATAACGACGGCATTGTCATTTTTGGGTGAACTGTCTCTTTGACCGTTCGTGTCTTTTTAATTCCTTTTCCCTGAATGTCAAGATAACGCCCAGTCATTTTAGTATCGTTGTATTACATTTTGTATAAAAACGCCGGTCTTGTGGCAGTTTGATCCGATAATGAGTCAAAAAAAAAAAAAGACCATCTGTCAAACTGAGATTGGAAGTCAAGTACACCGAGTTATGGGATACGCTTTTACATACGGTGTGTTTTGTCATACTGCTGCACATTGTAATAGGTCATCTCCTCCGTGCTTATAATAACGGCGTATGAAACACTGCGGAAATAGTACGAGTAGTAGATTAAGCAGGAGATTCCAGATATTCCAAATGTTTAAAAAAGCAGTAGCATTTAGTGCAAGGAGTCAACCAGCAAATGGCTTATTCTGCCTTCAAGTTCACTTAGGAAACTCGTACTTTTAAGTCGGCCATCCGTTATTACGAATTTGCATTTAAGATGCGGCCAGAACAAAACAAAGCGACTGTGAACAATAGGCCCGAAAAAGTATACCTAATTTGTATTGAAAAATCCAAGTAACTGGCCTTACATTGTTCCCTGCAGAAGCGGATCACTTGCAGACCGGGTTACGGACAGGCCTGCGGTATCTATGTTATAGTTCAGCGTTTCTACAGCAATCCCTTGCAACGTCACTCAGCGAGCCAAGCTTCGTCAAGACATCTTGTGGACATTCGAAGGCCGCATACTCCCGGTTTTCCACGCACGATAAACTGAGATCTGACGACAAAAAACCCGCATGTGCTGCAAGTGACCGGGGTGGTTTACACGTCGGCGATCAGCTTGAATTTGTATTCTGTACAGAAGAAGCAGGACTTCGTGTTGCGGTGACGAAACCCCCCGTGATCTTTGCATGAGACGTCGCAAGTGCAAAAGTGCAATATTTCTAGAGTGCAGTGGTAATTGAGAGCCGGTGGAGCGCCGACGGATCCTGACACTTCAGATCTCTGAGCATCATCAGCTCTAATCTGGGGGGAGCTTCTCTGAGACCCTTATTATCAGACTCGCCGATGCTCTCCATGTCTGCGCAAGTGGCCCTTGAGGCAGAGCGCCAGAGGAACAACTTTACATTAAGACAGAATGCACAATGCTATCAGATGAAGTGATTTCATATGCTGTAATATTTGAGAAAGCGGTTTCTTTTTAGTCTTTCTGACAGAAACACTCATGCATTATTCCTCTCTTCTTATCTGGGTGTATTACGCTGTTATTTCATCATATATAGTACAGTGCGCTTGACTAAAGCACAGCGGCCCGATTCTAGAGGACAAACCCGGCTTTAGATACCACATAACAACGAAACCCCAAGGTTTATGCTCTCGTGAAGACGCAGGCTTTCATATATGCAATGCTGTATATATAACATGAAATAATAATAATAATAATAATAATAATAATCTTTGGCATAATTCAATAGGAAGCCCTTATGTTTAAACTACACAATGCTTTATCCGACACGTTCCCGGCGTGCTGTAGGATAACATTACAGCTCATTAAATGTCATGCAAAGTTACAGGCAACTGTTGACTTCTCTGCAGGCAAACAAACGCAGCGGCGCAGATGCCATATTTGGTCACATGACGTCATCGAGTCCGCCGTCTAAACATTCACGCGCTCCCGCTGGATAAGAGCAAGTTAAGGTGACATGCGAAGCCACTAACTAGTCGGGTAAATAAAATCGAGGCGAAGTGCTGAACGAACAACCTCCCGCTCGCGAACTTGCTGTGAGAGGGCGGACGTGTCAGCGTCTCGAGACAGCGTTCAAACGCTGGACGGATACGAAATAACGTCAAAGCTCAGACAAGGGCAAAGATGAGTTATTACGACACGGCCCGGACGCGATACGCTCCCTAACGAGCGAGACGTAGCGCGGGGTCCGCTCGTTTCCTCACACGGTCTCGAACGGCGCAACGTGCGTTTACAAAAAAAAATGAATAAAACGGGCGCACCGAAAACGTTGAAATACTCACACATCGGTCGTCTTGTCGGAGAATAGCGGAAAGCTGTCTTGTGGACGAGGACGGAGAGGTAGTAAATCGTGTCCCCTTCCCCCTCCAACATCTAATTTGAGCGTATCGGAGTCGATAGCGGACTATCAGGCTCGCTGTCTCCGCATCCTGGCCGCTCGCTACAATAACAAAAGCGGGTAGACATTGTGCGAGTGAGCGTCTCGCCCGGCTCCAGCCAATAGGAGGGCGAGTCTCAAAAGGACGGCGGCTCTCAGCCAATCAGGACGCGGCTCTCACGGCTGGGCCCCAGGGCCGAGGTCTGTCTGGGTCGCGTCTGGATTGACATATCGGCGCGACTGTTTTTTTAAGGTGGCGCCGCTGAGATTACTCCGCCCCGTATCGGCTCTCCCCGCCCCATTCATCCCTCCTCAGTTTCCATCGACGATTGAAATTTACAGCACTACTTTTAGACCGGCGCTCCGGTGCCGCGTGCGACGAGCGCTAGAAAGGCGCGCGCTTGTGCGCTATTCTGTGAAGTTTTGGAGCGCTGTGTTTACATTGGAAACTCAAAAACGTGCACTTTAAATACCAAGACGACCAGCTTAAAGCGAAGAAATCCTATCAGCGCAGTTTTGAGATGTTAACACGTGTGGGTTGTACATCACTGAAAACAATATCACTCATTATGTCTATATTATTATTATATTATATTATATAATATATATATAATAATAATATATTTTTATATATATTATTTTTAAATATATTATATAAAAAAGAAAACACATGGTTGAGTATATGTACTTATGTACTCAGACATGTATGAATTTAATAAAGATATTTTTTCATTCATAATGGATTCTGATAGCTACATAATTAGAGCTACAACAGTTAAGTGCATGAAGTATAATATTCCTCTCTTCATTGAAGTGCTACATCCATGTAGTGAAAGTGTACTTTTTCTTCACGTCTCAGAATAGTGTACAAGTAGGCCTTCAAGATTTGTGTGTATAATGCGTAGTGGATCATTTGATGTATTCTTTTAAATTCCTTACTGACAGCTTTAATGAAGGACTAACATACACATCGGACCCCAGAAGTTCACACAGAAAATCTGGGATTTCTTTCATTTAAGGGTTATAAAACAAATAGCATAAAAAATTTTTAAAAATCAAGCATTCGAGCATTTTCATTACTTTTGGACACAAACGGATACACTTTACAGCAGCAACATGCAGTGACATGCACACATTTCAAGTTTGCATATGGAGTGAGCGCCAAACATGAGCAGACTCCGAAAGCCTCTTTCATTTTACTTAGTTAAGTGATTTCAGGCAATCTGTCTTGAATCTCTCATCAGCAGAGCGGCTTTTAGGAGGCCCCTCATATGATTCCAACTTCCTCTGTGATAGATTCCCTCCCTTGACCTTTCACCTGTCCTCAAATCTTTTCCCTACCCTCTCTCCCTTTCAGCTAAAACAAGAGGTCACCTTCATATGCCCTTTCTCATATCCTCTTACAAAGCATCCACTATTTACAAAAAGACACGTGCATGCCTAAGATTTTACTGCTGATTCAATTATAATGCAATGCCATACTGTGGATACCTAGGGAAGATTCTTTATACCCCTAACATTGTCATTTATATAACAGAAATTCCATTCTATACATTTCTAACGCTCTTAAATAGACAACATGAATTATGTATTATGTAAAACATAAGAATATAAGCTTTGAAAGATGGCTAGTGCACACAAAAATGACAATTCTTTTCATGTAGAGGACAAAGGACTTGAGACTTCACTCGCTCACCGATGGCTCCTCAGCAGTCAATGGGTGCCGTCAGAATGAGAGTCCAAACAGCTGATAGGTATTAAACTTTAAACTGTTGTTTTTTAGCTAAAATACTACTAATACTGCTTTCTCTAGTGAAAAGGTAAGCTGTAAGAACACAAGCGATGGACTTTTCCATTAATTTGACATTATTGTGGATCATTTTAGTTTGGACGGAGGCAACGCTAAAAAGTCTAAATGATGAATTTGTTTCCTGCAAACACGCACATTTCACTTCACCAGATATTATTTGATGAATTGGAGCGGTGTGGATTACTTGTAGATTATTACTATGTTTTTAATTGGCTGTTTAGACTCTAATTCTGACGGCACCCATTCACGCACAGCATCCGTTGAGCAAGCGACGCGTATGAAATCCGTGGCATGAAGAAACAAACTTATTTACATCCTGGACAGTATATTTTGGATGAATGAATCCTTTAAACGCATGAAGCACATTTGCAAAGAAAACAATTCGATGTGGACAGAGTCTGAATCCAAAAATAAAAAGACTAAAAGCTGAATATGTACAGGTAAATTAGACTAGATCAGTGGTTCCCAACCACATTCCTGCATGCTTTTTCTCGTCTCCATAATAAAAACACGCCTGATTTAGATCATCAGCTCATTAGTAGAGATTCCCAAGATCTGAAATTTTGTGTGTTAGACAAAAGAGAGAGATGCAAAATTGGGGAACATGCTTGGAAACCACTAGATACTTTAATAATAATATTATTAGTTATTCAAATCGTACATTTGCAAATAACTAGTACATCCACAGCATTGCATTTTTCAGCAACAGTGACATTCATACAGACAAATATTTGATTAAAAAGTCACACGTTCAGGAAATAAACGACTGCTGTCCGTCTCCCTGACTACTCTTGAGTGTGTTCTGTTAGCAGTGCTTTGCATAGCCCAGCGCCCTTTAATGATAAGAGGAAGATTCTGCAACTCTACAGCGTTGGTCCTTGGCATTGAGCACAGTGTAACGGTGCGTTCCCAAAATGCGAGATCGGGGCCGTCATGGTTTGCTGGGGAGCGCTGGTGCTGCGCGCTCCAGGCGCCTCGAGCATGGTCTTCCACGTGCCGTCTCTTTAGCAACATTATGGTTCAGCCTTCGCAAGCGCTCCTGCAACGTACAAATGGTAAAGATCGGAGGACGGCAAGCGAAGTGATGTCTTAAGCTCAAAGTCAAAGTCTTACCTGCGCATTCTGGAGTATGTTGTTGACGAGCACCACTCTTCGTCTGGCATTAAGCAGTTTTTTCACATAGGGGTCTAGGTCTAGCGCCACCTTCTGGTGTTCGTTGATCCTACACAGCTCTGCAGAAGAAACGTTGGCATGAGATGATGATATAATTGACATGATATTTATGAATACTGCAGGAAGGGGCGGAGAGTTGCATTATAGAATTTGTAATGTGGATGGATCACTAAACACTTAGTAATACTGAAAACAGATGATTATGTAGAAAGCAAAAGTCCTTTTATTCATGCCTCATCCAAGTATGAAAACATACATACACACACACACACACACACACACACACACACGTCAACATTTGAAGTGGCTCAAACTTTGATGAACCTTTTTGATCTATAACCCGAATGCCGGAAATGTTGGAATGGTTTTTTTTTTTTTAATAAAATGAAACCTAAGAGAGCAAATACGTTATTCACAGAGAACAAACGTTTAAACCAATAAATGTTACGCTTTATCCACTAAATGAGCTCATCTTAAATTTGATGCCTGCCGCAGAAAGCTGGCCCAGGGAAAATAAAGGGCTGAAGAAGCAATACATTTTGAAAAGACTTAGCTGGGAGAACATCTAGCAACTAATTGACGTCAGGTCTGTAACATGACTGTGTGTAAAAGGGATGTTTTAGGATCTGAAAGAGTGTGTGTGAAAAGACTGTGGAATATTCTGCGTGTAAGGGACAAGGCTGAAGACCTCTGTTGGATATCGGTAGTCTTCAGGCCCTCGGGAGACACTGCATCAATTCATCAACATGATAAATGGGCCCAGGAATACTTCCAGAAACCACCCGCCAAGTAATCTACAGCTCTATCATGCAGAAAGGAATCCATATGTGAACATGTGCTGCGTGTGTGTGTCAAGGTTTTCTAAGTTTTATATACATTTGTAATGAAGTCTTTTTCTGCATGAAATTTTACAATTTCACAGTTTAAACCATTTTTAAGTTACGTATCTTCCATTGTGAAAAATAAAGTATTGCCTCGTGTGCTTTGAAATTCGTTTAGTTTTCATTTCCAACATTTCCAGAATTTGGTAGCGTCGACTATTGCATATACGCTTGACTGGTATCGTTCCTATATTATTACTATTGCATGTCATTCCCCAGTTTAGCACACATCAACAAATACCCAACTTAATTAACCGCCGAGAAACAGAAATCTCATTCAAGAAGCAAATGGATAATCTTCGTTCTGTGAACTTACCAGATGCCAAATTATCAATGTGTTCCCTAAGTTCCACTTGGCTTTCTCTGTAAAGATAAATTGACAGTATATGAACGATACAGCTGTATATACTTACTTACTTACTTATCTTAACCGCAAACATCTTACGCTCCCGCGAAAAGACGGGAAATAAACAGCATCTCGAGTCACGAGACCCGTCTTGTTGACAGCCGTTAGCGTGTTAGCTCACAGAAAGAGCCGTCTCGAGTTAAACGGTTCTCGGGTTGACAGCGTGTTTCCCACAATACACCACCTGACTGAGTGCACGTGTAAGTCGAGCTGCTGCACGGCGGGGCTCAGGAGGTCGAGCAGACCCTCGGCGAGGGCGTCCTTCCCTGAAGGGGTCTCCAGCACCGCTAGCGCCGCCATCTTCACCGAGCTCTGGTTTGACGCGCGATGGTTTGTAAATCAGCGACCCTCGAGACACGCCTACTTCTGCGTCACACGTACGGCTGTGCCCAAATACAATCACGGCTACTGGCGTATTGCTCACTACCTAGAAAGAGCGTGAGGCTGACGACAGCGTAGATGTGGGATTTATAGCTATATATGAAAAGAAATAAGCATAAACACATAATAATGTCTCTACATAAACATGCATTTAGTGAACCCCTCTGATTTTGTAAATGTGACCATTTTTTCATTACACACTATGTGTATTGTCGCATAAAAATGCCAATAAAATACGAAAATACTGATCTTAAATGTGGGCCTGTTTTAATAGGCAATACGTTTACATTTAAAACACAAAAATACCATTTTGTATGCGTATCTTAAAAGACAGGTATCTGACACAAGGCCCTCCTGACTCTAGTACTAGTATGGTACGCTGCTATTTGGCACGCAACCTCTCGTGCGTAAATCTCGCGATATCTGACGTAGTAAGCGGCGCTCCATTTTCCTAGCTCGCGCAGTTGTTAGCTTCATTTGTGATGAATGAGGGGAGGGGAGGCAGATAGGGTTGCGGATTAGAAGTAGATCGGCGTTAACCGGACAGTTTCGTGGGATATAGTTTTGTTTTAAAGTTCTTAAATATATTTAGAAGAGGGGCGGTAGTTGTACAATTTCCGGGCGTCAAGTAGAGAAGTTGGAGCGTGATTTTGTCGAGTCCGTGCTCCGGCGACCCGCTAAGCTACACAGCTAACAGACCTGCCCTGACTACTGCACGAGCGTTTCAGAGAAAAGGTGAGAGTTAAATGTGTCTAACGTTTTACATGTAACGTTACAGTGGCTAAGATGTGAAGTTTTGTGCCTTACTTTGATATCGAAGCGCAAGGTTGATGAAGAGTCATACGGTTTGCAAATACATTTGTTAAACCGGTAAATCTAATTGCTTTACGATTATGTTGACGCCTGGTATGAATAACAAAATGTTCTGAAACCGGCTGAGCTTCTGAACAGCGCTGTTATGCCTACGATCATACTGCAAAAGTAAAAAAAATAAATGCTGTTTATTAACTTGGGTTTCAGAGCGGGGCCTCAATGGAGGTTCGGGGAGTTTGTGGAAAAGGATAAATAGAAAAAAGTACAAGTTAATACTAATGTATGCGTGTATACACTTAAAGGGAATTTTTAAATGATTGTAAATCATTTAAGAAAATAAATATAAAACATTCAACTAAATAAACAAGGGCAGCCAAGTCTGTAGAAGTATTTTGAGAAAACTGTTTAGAAAAAAGGCTTACAAATGTAAAGGATTAATAAAAAACAAACTATCTAAAAAAAATGTAAATGAATGCAAAAATTAATTAAACAGGGACAACTCAGTAGCATGGTTTGGGGTATTATTTTTTTTTAGGCAATATGGAGAAAAAAACTTGAGACTTGACTTCAAAAATCACAGTACTCAAGGAGAAGACAGGAAATAGGGAAAAGTCAGCCTAATATAGAATTTTTTGTTTGTTTTAGACGTCTTTTCACTGTATAAACTTGGTCTTTATTTAATAATCTATTTAGTTGACTTTTTTATATTTTAGCATAGAGGGCTCTTGCATTAATAATGATCATATTTAGGGTCCGTTGTGTCTAAAAAGGTAAAAAAACAAACCCTGTTATAAGTAATCGCTCACAAGATTTTAAAATCCAGCCAGCATATAACCTCAGATTTCACCGTTGACTTTCACTTTCGTTTCATGGGTTACAGAAACCTAAGATCTTCATTCTTCCGTTTGTCCTCTACAGGAGAGATCCCTGCGAGTCTGAAGAAACATGAGTGCCCCTTCTTCTCAAAAAGTCGTCCTGAAAAGCACCACCAAGGTGTCCCTGAATGAGCGGTGAGGCGCTACGCATCCTGACAGCATTATCTCAAGGCCAGGGGGAAAAGCATACAAAGATAACTAAGGCATCAAGCCTCAAGACACGTGTACTATGGAGGTCATTGAGGGGGAGACATCAGACCTGACGTGGACGCTAGACTGCCTGCACGGTGTGCGCCGCTTACCCAAGAAGACGGGCGCTTACGCGAAGTCGAGAATAAAGACCTGACGGGCGCGTGCCGCTGCGTTCGCGAGCTGTCTCTTGTGTAAGCGCGCACCCGGAGGTGAGAGGGTAACGGTGAGGTAAGCCGGCTGCGCTTGAGTACGCTGCAGAAGAGCATCCTCAGCCGTGGGAATGAGTTGATAATGCAGGGTGGCGCCTGCGCCCTCTCTCATACAAAAAACACACACTCTCTCTCTCAGATGAGTTTTTTTTCCCCTCTGCCTTTCTCGCTTTCTCTTCTTCAGAATGAGGTGCTCAGTCCGTACCTAGACGTGACCCGTCTCCTCCCAAACCCCTTCCCCTCGTCCTCGTCGGAAGCAGGACAGGCGTACCGGGGTCACGGTCTGGGTTGTAAGTGGCTGGGTTGCCAGACACCCTCTAGCCCCGGGCCGTCTCAGCGCGTGGCGACGCGCGAGTGGGTTGACGGCGGCCTGTAAGTGGCAAGCGCGGAAATCTGCTCTCTTCTATCTCTGTCTTCTTTTTTGACGGAAAGGCATCGTAGGCGTTGAGTTTAAGCCACATATGTTGGGGTGTCTCCACACGTAATGGAGAGAGAGAGAGAGTAAATGAAAGCAGGTGTGGTCTGAAAAGAGCATTCTCTAGATTGCTACAGGATCGGCTGTAGCTGCGTCCATGCTGTGTGAAATGATTTGATTTGGAACCCTCCTTTCCTCGTATCCCCCTTTCCCTCCTCTCTCTCTCTCTCTATCTCTCTACCCTCCTCCTTCTGTTGTGTCCCACAAGCTTCACAAACATGCTGAAGAACAAGCAGCCGACAGTGAGTAGCATCCGGGCGACCATGCAGCAGCAGCACATGGCCAGTGCGAGGAACCGCCGGCTCGCTCAGCAGATGGAGAACAGGCCCTCTGTGCAGGCTGCCCTGCAACACAAACAGGTAAGAGAGGACATGACGCATCGCGGTGATGTAGATGGTGATCTAGCTGATTACTAGCACTACTAGAGAATGGTCTACTCTGCAGATGTGCATTAAATTCAAAAGTGACACAAAAGGCTGTTATCTGTCTTTCCCTGAATGTAAAAGTAAGCCTATGGGAAGCAGATGCCTTAGGGAAATAATGAGGGGAAAACATGTAGCAAACTGCACAGCTGTTTGTACTAGACGTCAGTGTGTTCATAATTAAGATGATAAATTAAAATAACATGCTAGGACACACCATTTTTCAGTATCAAGCAGCAAAGCAGTTGCTGGACACAGATTAGACAGGAAACTATACCCATAAAATTTACAAAATTGGCCACATGCTGGATAATTGGTGCTGTCAAATCATGAATCGCATCCTAATTAAGTTTACATAATATGTATTTGTATGTGCTGTCTATATTTGTGTATAAATACACACATGCATGTTATATAGAATAAATCATATGTAGAGAAATAGATATTTTCAAAATATGTGTGTGTGTACACAGAACACGCATTATGCAAACAAAAATGCATTTTGGATGCAGTTTAATTGGAATTAATTGTTTGACAATGCTAGTTTTTATTTAAAAAAAGCTTTTTTGAATTTGACATTGATCAAAAATCCATAAATGAAATTTATTAAGTTTAACTGTTTATTCGTAACTAATATTCATCACTCTTTCTTGAGCAGCGAATCGGCACACGGTGGTGATTTCTGAAGGATCACCTGACACTCAAAGCTGAAGTAATGATCAGCTAACAAATTCAGCTTTGATCGCAGGAAGAACTGACATTTTAAAATATTCAAATAGAACATTTTGAAATATTACAAATGATTAAAAAAGTTAAATGAAATTTCACCTTTCTTTGCTTTCATTAAGAGAGATTCTTTGTCTAATTAAATGTTTTTTCGTCATGTAATATTTTAGTTTTCTTGAGAAAACATGCTACATTTATAAAACGATTTGTTTTCAGCTCCTATCACAAGCCTCACTGGCTGTCGTTTCATCTCATTCAATTTCCCAGGGTTATTTTAGGATAATGTTTTCAATCATTTTCAAATAGTTTACAGGGTGGTTTAATATTTAACAATGCTGGTACCTTTAATACAGTAACGGTAAGACTTCACAGTCTGAAGTCACAAAACTGCAGGCTTACAGTTCATTCTGAACCCATTTTGAATATCGTGCGTATTATTTTGAAATGCAGATATGTTGTGAAAGTCATTTCATGCTGGCTTTATAAGCTAGGCATACCACGTTTAATTTCATCTCAAGTCAGCCTAGAGAAAGAGTCCTTCATATCGCCCACCTGTAGAGCCTAAAACAGCGACTTGGGAAGAGCAACATCCAGGCCAGGCTGGGTCGACCCATCAAGGCGCTGATGCCGGGAGGCGGCAGAGGACGGGGATTTCCTGGAGG
Organism: Puntigrus tetrazona; assembly: GCF_018831695.1. NCBI lineage: Eukaryota > Metazoa > Chordata > Actinopteri > Cypriniformes > Cyprinidae > Puntigrus > Puntigrus tetrazona. Next base: position 4,956,478 of record NC_056717.1, on the reverse strand, counting down.
ATTACGTGGAGCTGGACGAGGACTGCGGGGAAGAGCCAGAGGTGGCGGCATGAGAGGAGCACTCACTCTTAGAGGTGACGGTCTCTTCTTCATCACACGGCTTTGTTCTCCCTGTTCTTAGACCACTATCCTGAGTTAACGCTTTTAATTAACACAAAGCTGCATACCATCTATTTAAATTCACACACACCAGTTATAATTACGATCTGCTTCGGTTTTAAATATGAGGGAGACAGCTTCTTAACATTTCAAAAGAAGCCTGCTTCATTTGGAGCTGTCAGTCACAGCTGATGTCTTAGTGTTACGCACCTGCCCTCTAAACCTCACGATTGGTCTAAGCTGTGGTTTTACAGCTGTTAAAGGGACCCCTGGTGGGTTACGAGGCTTGTAGTTCCTGCACCTGTTGAGCAGCTGCGGGGTGATAACAGAAAGAGACAGCTGAAGCCAGCCTTACTTCTCTTCTGAAAGAGTAGTTGATCAGTGGGATAGTTCACCACAAATTGTAACTTGTGATGTTTTGCCCAATCTTTTTGACTTAATTCTGTGAATATATTTTGAAAAATGTTGGTGACCAAACAGTTTTGGTTCACATTGTATGAACCCAAAAATAAAGTCAATGGGAACTGAATCCGTTTATTATCCCTAGATTTTAGCAGCTGAAATAATAGTGTCCACTTTTGAGAGAAGTTAATCGTAAAATACATGGCATTGACATTGTAGTAAAACAATGAGGTTCTCGGGTATGATGTTATAAATGAATGGCGCTAGCTTGGTAACTTGAGAATGCCAGACTTTGCTAAGTACTCACTTATGAGCTTTGGAAGTAGTTTTCACGTTAATGTTCCTGTGGTGAAATGATTGTTAGGTGCAGGTCAGATGAGAGGTAGGGGAGGTCCTGGACGTATCGGTCTCCGTCGAGGCATGCGTCATCGTGGAGGAGCTCCAGGACGAGGAGCTTTGGGAGGCCGAGGAGCAGCACGCGGAGCACCTGGAGGAAGAGGTGAGGAATTCATTTAATTATTTATTTATTTATAAGTTTCAATGCAGCTTCAAAGGCCTCAAACTCGATCCCAGCAGAGGAATAATGGTCTTATCTAGCACAACAATCTGTCGCTTTCTTTAAAAAAATAAAATAAAATGAAAAAGAATAATAATAAAATACCATTTTTAACCCCAAAGGCTTGGCCTGTTAATGCACATCACATGAAGACACGCATCGGAGAGCTAATGCTATCCAAGCATAAAAAGTGTGTAAACTTTTATTCGCTTGGCTAAGTAAGGCCCTTATTAGGGTTCTGTAGAGCTGCATTGAAACTGTATTTTTGACTTTTAAAATAATATATTAATTTAATAGTTCGCATAGTGAACTTGAAATTTTAAATTAATGCATTATATGGCCTTCTCATTAAAAATGCTTGTCTCCGAACATTAAAGTGTATGATTGTCCGTCTTAGGCCGCGGGGGTCTGAGAGGTCGTGGAGGGTTTGCAGGAGGGGGTCGTGGACGCGCAGAGGCCGGGGCGGCCGCCCTCCGTCACAAGAGAGCAGTTGGACAACCAGCTCGAGCGCGTACATGTCCAAGACCAAGGGCCACCTGGACGCCGAGCTGACGCTGCATACGGCCCAGGCGGACCCTGAGAGCATGGAGTGACCACAGCCGAGACGGCAGCTCCCCAAAGATCTGCAGATAATAGACTGATTGACAAGATACGCGTGTCCAGTACCATTAAAGCTGTTGCTCTTTGACGCTCCGGAGAAGACATTTTAAACTTGAAGGCTGTACAGTTATGTATCATCACCCTTTATCTTCAAAGATTTGCTAATCGCCACTCGTGTTTTCTAAACTGAACTCCGTATCATCAGGAAATCCTCACCACACTTTTAAAAGTCAGTGAGGTGAAGGAACGTAAAATCTTGTTTTCAATCGAGCTATATTAATAGATTGTTTAATGGGGTTTTTGGTTGTTGTTTTTTTAAGTTCAGTAAATGGCAACAATGTTTGAGGAACCGTGAACTCCAAGCACGCTTTGATCATCCGCTGTTAAAATGTGGTTTATATAGATGAACAGATGTTAATTACCGTAATGTTCTACAAATGAAACTTACCTTTTTATTAATGTATTTTTATTGTTTTAAAGTAGAACTTTTATTCAGTATACGCAATCTTGATATCTTTTTTTTTTTTTTTTTGTCAAAAGATGTTTTAAAAATATAATGTAACCTACAACTTTCTTTTTTTTTTTTTTTTTTACTTTCTTTTTGGCTTACCTGAAACTTTAAAAAATAAATCTTGGCTATAAGACTCATGTGCTTCATTAACGATATTATCAACACTAACTTTCTGTACTTGTGATTATTTTTTTTATTTTTTTATTACTTTTTTTGTGTCTCGTCTTACGAACTTTAAATGTTCAGCATCTCCACAAGAGGGAGGTACAAAGCTGTACTCAGCGTGATATTGTAGGGGATGTTTTCCTTCAAAGCATGACTTAGATGGGAATCATTTCAACTTTTCAGGGGTGTATGAATGTGTGCAGTGCACTCAGATTGACCTAAATAGGATTTATTGTCTTAGCATATCGATATAAAAATACAAAGAGAAAAAACCCTTTTGTTATCGGCTAATGTGCATTCAACATATTAGGTCAATGTTTCCCAAACGGGTTTGCAAGATGTTTAAATCTTAATTGAGATAAATGTAAAATTACCATCACATAGTAACATCAATTAAAAAAAATTCAACCCTATTCGTGTACCTGCATGTGACCATTAACCAAAGTGGATATGCAAATGTGATTCTTGATTATTACGTTTGTTTTTACTTCAAATAGTCTAAATATATTAGGTGAAAAACGGTCAAAAAATGTGCAGTTTAATGTGTTTGAAAGATAAAAGCCTCCCAAATGGCAAAATAGTATACCGAATTATGCTGTTATGAATAACGCTGCTGAATGAATAACGTAATCACAAAAAGAGTTTTTAAATGTAGTTTTGATCTAATTACAATTTTTGGGAAATGATTAGCCCACCTAATCCAGAATAACGAATACTTAATACCAGGACTGTTTAATAGTAAAGTAAGCGAAACGCGCTGAAATATCAGTACTGGTACGATGTATTTTCAAGCCGGCTGAATAAACTGTTTCTCGACTCGAAGCCGCTTCGAAACGGAACTGACGTTTTTTGTTGGGGTGACGTTGACAGCGCACCATGGCAACGCTTCGGACTCTAGACAGAAGAGATTGAGCGCTCGGAGCGGATCCTGCGAGCGGAGATTTGAGAAACGAGGCGAGCTGCCCTGCGCCGGACGCGTGCGAGATATTATAACCGCATTACCGAGTATTAGTCGCGTCGTTCGTGCGCTTCGTTCATTTCTATAAACACTGGCGAGAAGTTGAGGCTGCGCGGCACGAGCGCGATGATGCTTGAATCCATCGAAGTTACAGGTGAGTCTGTCAGCGTCTTACAACATAATGCATAATGCCCTTTTTCACAAAACCGAAGCGGAGATTCTTAGAAATAATCGCAGAGATTTGATTTCATGCGTTGGGCTCCGCGACTCTACTTAATTATAAAGTGGCTCCAGAAAGTAGAATAAGTTCCACTTTCTTTCGTGTCAGAATGGTGTTTTGGTGTTTCTACCTCAGATTTTAACACAGACAGTGCGTGTTTCTTCAATGCTGAGGCTGAGGTCCTTCTGCATCAGTGCACCTGTCAGAGATGTCCTCTGTGATAAAGCCTGGGATCATTTCTCACAGGCACGTGGACCAGTGCTGCCAGCGTGTGCTCCACATGAGCTAACACTGATACGGTATATGCATCCTTATTCGATCCTCCTGAGGTGATGTAAGACATGCATTACAGTGCATACATTTAGCAGATGCTTTATCCCAAGTGATATACGTGGAAGAGAGTGGGATTACAGAAAGCCTCACTGAATGATTGTCAAAGAATCATGGGAATATTGTTTGTTGTGATTCCTAATAGGATTAGCCTGGTCTGTGAAGTCAACTCACCAGACAGTGAAAGAGCTGCTTACAGCGCTTCTCGTCTTTTGTTGGATTCAAGGTTAAGTGGGTGAAGGAGATTTTGTTTCCGGGGGAAATGGGGGCGCAGCACTGAATCGGCAATGACTGGGCTGGGTCTCAAGTTTTAAGACCAGCCCGTATTTCCTTTACTTGAAATTCCACCTGGTGCTCTCTGTTATCACATCCTAATATATTTCGATACTTTCAGGACAGTTCAGGTGAAGTCAGTCAGGTGAAGATTGCACGGTGTGCATCTCCAACCCGAGTCCTCACAGAAATATGCACACGGCTTTTTGCCATTAGTGAGAGTTGAATATTTAATATGTAAATGTGTACTGTATATGGACATGAAAACAGAGCTTAAAATCATTTTTTTTTTACATTTATTCATTTCTATAATTTGTTTTCTGCGTACGCAATGGTTATAAATGAATCTCAGAGTCTCAGAATCAGCCCTCTCAGGCCTGACTTGCCTTAAAGTGACCTTCTTATAATCTTGGATTTGACTCGGACATGGCCCTCTTCTGGTTTTGGACTCAGGCTTGACTTGAAGCGACCCTTTTTTTGGTTTCAGACTTGAAGCAAGCCGTTTTTTTCTAACCTACACATGTCTAAGCCCTGAATCAAATCAGCTTCAAGACAGCAATTTACTGTAGTGCATCCTTAAGTATATATTACTTTTTTTGTATAATATGTTAAAGAAGAATCACTGAAATATGTCTGTGTGTTCAAGCCTCGGTCTTTGAGTAGATTATTGTGGTTCTCGTTCCATTTTTGTTCCAGAACGGCTCCATTGGCCGGAGATGGAAATGTCTAAGAGTTGTGTCCTAAGCCCCACGGAGAAGCCCGTGAGCCCCAGTCAGCTGCATCTGGAGCGCATGTCCTCTGGCGTTCTGAAGGACCTGTTTAACACGCCACCAGCAGCTACAACACACTGCTGCAGAAAGAGTCAGACGATCAGGACCCCAAACGCTCCTCCTACAAGTTCCCTACACGAGTCTCCACGGGCAAGGCATCGCGGCAGACCCTGCCGACCCTTGCACCTCTAACGATGAGCGGCCTGGCTTTCGGTTGCAGAGACAGCAGGCACGCTCAGTCGGTGTTCTCGTGTTTCTCCAGCAGCAGCTCCAAACAAACTAACAGCATCACCATGCTGGGCAGTGCCATCCGGCTGTCCCCTGCCCGATCCCCAGGCCCAAAAACAGCTGCACGGCCGGCACCAAACTCCGCAGCTGTCCAGAGTGCTTTCCTGCTGCTCGCGACGAGAGAACTCAATCAAGAAGCTCTGCATCCTCGCTGCCATAAAGCCGTGTAATGTAGAGAAAGAGAAGGCCAGGTTTTCAAAGCAGACTTTAAATACAATCCTCAGTTTGAATACAGCAACCCTCTACCTCCACAAGTACTAGCCAAGCACAGCGTCAAACTCAGACCGCTTCCTCACACAGGTGAGTGCCCACACTCTCACACTGACTCAGGTTATCCGGTCATAACACTACACTTCAACAATACACGCCCGACTTAGCACATGACATATTGCATTCAGACTTTGGCGCACAATGCTTGTGTTTGCACATTAGCATAGATTCCTTAAAATTTTCCAAAGACATGCATTAATACTTTGCCACCGTTTACAGATGAACATGAGCTCCATCAAATGTTCCCGCTCCACTGTGCAAAGGGTTATGAGTGACGCTTAGTTTGAAAATCATGCAATTATGCATACTCAAAATGATCATAGTTTGTACACCTTTAGTATATGAAGTTATGCTACTCTGTTTAGGCGGATAGTATGCAAATCGGCATGCGGCGTCAACATGTCTAATGATTTTGTTTTTCATTTTATTGCATGCTGCATTGCATAAAAAAGCCAATGCTCTCTCACTGGTCAATGAAACTGTCGGTCAGGCAGATAGACAGGCATACTAGTTCAAGTTAATTGTGTATTCAACAACCGTTCCAAACCAGTTTGGCAACGAAAATCAGTATCATAAATATAGTTTCCTTTGATACGTGAGAACTTTTTTCTGTTTTTTTTTGGCACTTGGCACTATCTATTTGGCAACAAATGATAGACTAAGGCTGTGTTCACACTTGAGGTCTGTTTGAAGCTGCCAGCGCTTTTTAAAACATCACCGCCAGCGTTTTTCTGCAGCTCAGAGCGTTTTTTCGAGTTGAAGTTGACAGCTGACCAATGACCAAGTGAGTGGAAAACGCTGTACTTATTCAGTCAACAGTTCTTTATTTACCTTCAGACTGCAGACAAACAAAGATGCTCCAAACTATGCCGTGTACTTTATTGACAAGAGAGGTGGCAGGAATAATGAGCTTTTTAACGCCAATGGCGTTAAGAGGTTTAACGGGTGGTGGCGCCACTTACAGATCCTTGATCAGTGATCTTTAGAGGTTGTATTTCTGATTTGAGTCAAGGTTCAGAAAAGCTTTGGGAAAACTTAGCTTTGTCAGCGCTACCTGATTAAAATTTGAGCTTCGCTACTGAAAAGTGATTCAGAAAACAGTAAAAAAGCTACCTCCACGCTACAGAGAAATGTAGTTAAACCACTGGGATTTGGTCATGTTTGTGTGAGAGCTGACCTGGCCTGAACTTTGTTAAAGAGCCAGAGTGTGCCAGAGGTCCCAGCAAATCTGCCCTCAAGGTAGTTTTCAAATAATCCAGATGAACGTGATTAAGCGGGATCAGATGTGTTTAATTAAGGTTGAAGCTAAACTCTGCAGGGCCGTGACCATCCAGGAACCGAGTTTGGCACCCCTGCTGAAAGGTCACCGTCCTGTAAGTGAGATTAATAGGAATCGCTCCTGAAATATACACTGTGATTCTTTAGTTCTGTACGTTCCACGTGGATTAAGTTAGCAACAGGTGCTTTATCTTTATAGCTGCATTTTTAGGCTCAGCAGCTCAAAGCGATGTGCTACAACTGTTTGTGTTAAGCAACAACACAGTCAGACTAATAAACCCCTTCGAAAAGTTCATTAAATCAATCGAATTCCCTTTCTCGCTAGCTGTTAACAGAGCCAACGCTGACAGACCAGCACAGAGCACTTTACAAAGCCAAGAAAAACAACACAGAAAGTCCTATTTAATGGATTAATGTGTATATGTGGGGTATAGTGGCTGTATTAGAGCTTTGTGTGCTGTAGCAAAGGATAAATGGATTCATTTCAGAGCATTATATTGATTATCTCAGAGTGCCGAGCTCATTGTGGATCAACCTCAGGCATATCCTGACGGGTCCCAAATCTGTTTTCATAAATCCACACAACACCAAAGGCCCAGCCAGTGGCCTAGTTATTTACTGAGGTCTGTACATGACATAACATTTGAGCGTTATATACAGTTATGGTTCTGCAAGCATATTTCACTTGCACAGCTTTATCTCAAAGCACAAGCAGCCCCAGATATCAGTCATACTACACATAAGGACCTTTACTCATTCATACTCACTTAGCCAACAAAATGTAAAAATAAAAATGTCATTTATTGGAAAAATCAGCATTACCTCCTAGTCATAATCTCAAAACCCAGTCCAAGGCTAAACATTATTCATTCTTAACATCAGATATTAAAGTGTTGTAAAGTAAAAAAACATTTACATCATAATCAAAAATCTGAAGTGCAATGGTACGTTGTTTTTTTTTATAGAAAAAACTGGCGTAAACTAAAAACAATGAAGCCATCATGAGGCCTTGCTTTGCTGAATGTCTGTGTTGTAAAAGTTGTCTCCTCTACTGTCGTCTCAGGCTGTGCGGATCATGGAGTTGGCCTTGCAGAAATACGGCTCCTATGAGAGGTTTGAACAGGCTACTGGAGGAAACCTCCTCACCAAGAGCCGCATCTGGTACCATGTCAAAAAAATACATGGAGAAGGAAGGATGCATGGGAGAGGTATCGGAGAGATCGTTAGGAGATGCATATAAATGCACAGTCTGTAAACTGCACTTTTAATTCAACCAACCCATCTCAAAAACTCCAATAAGAGTATAGAGCATTTAAAAGAAGTCAAAAATTAAACTATATGTAACGGCGCATATAACTCCGTTATTCCCACCACTGATTTTGATGTTCTCTCTCTGCAGATTGTGGTTAATCTCACTGATGACCTCCTGTCCAGAGCGTCTATGACTGTGGTGAACGGCAGACCGACCCTCACCATCAACATCTCCACTGCCAGAGAGCAATGGCTGGAGGGCATGCTGAGGCATGAAGTCGGTGTGTTCGGTCCCAGACGTGTTAGATCGGTCTTTCATGACCCACTAGCTCCACCCCGTGTGTTCAGTGCTGTGGGTCGTGTCTCGGTCACCTCCCAGAAAACCCAGCCGTCCGTATCCGCAACAGCTTGTGTTCCTGCTGTCAGGGCCTGTTACACCCAGCGTATCAGAGCTCAGCGCCAGGACCACAGTAATTACACTCCCACGCTGGTCCGCTCGGGCTGCTGCAGACCTAGCAAATTGTTTGCACTGTTTTGAGAAAGATATGTTCCCAGTATAGTCACAAGTGAGTCACTCAAGAAAATGAAAATGAAGTGTGGATAATTGTTAATGCACTAGAAAGCTACTTGCTGATCATATAATAATAAAAGAAATGAAGCTACGTTAAAAATACCTGCGGATCATGTAATAATAAAATAAAATAATATTTAAGTGCACTTAAAGAGAGACACTTTCATGAATAAGTTTCTTAACACACTTAAGTACATTTTTTTTTAAAGTACAAGCTTTACTTTAAAGTATATTTCAGTTTATTATGTTTGCACTTATTTTGATGCATTGCCTTGACACACTAAAGCACATGGAAAGTAGCGTTTGATCATAACTGTAACCGCATGTGATTGATATAATTAAATTGAAAGTAATATCAAATGAATATAAAATCCATTTAATATGCAATTTTTATTTTAATTGCAGTTAGTGTTCAGTGTTTCACATTCAGTCTATTATTTTAAAGTATATCAGTTTGCACTGTATAGACGTATGTTTATATTATTTCCATAAAAAGATTATAATTGATAATAAAATTACATTTTGGAATGTTAAAAGTATATGTGATAATAGTTTTTAATTGTAAATCAATTTAGCTTCTCTGTAAAATTCAAGCATAATGTATGTACATTTTTATACGTATTTTAAATGGTCAAAGCATCTTTATTAATATGGCTTATACTTAAAATTTGTTAGGTTATGCTCTAAATTATTATTATTTTATAATATATTAGAAATATGATTAAACATTTTAATTAATTTGGTAACTAGAAATTATGAATAATATCTAGAGCTGTGATGTTTGTCTGACTGCTTTAAGTTTTACATATAAATTGTGGTCAGTTTATATGAAGTGGACAGTTCCTGAGGGTTACCACGGTTACAGTAGTACACTTTACATATTACCCCCGGATCAAGCTGTTACAATTACTCTTATAAATACTGTTCTTACAAATTATAGTCATATAATTCCTGTTACATAAGCACTCAGTGAATGTGTGTGGTTACATACTACATAAGCGTCTAGTTACTGTGTAAATACACAGGTATCAGGGACACTTAATATAACATCTCTACATCTGTCACACAGGTACGCACTACTTCCGCGGCATCAACAACAGTCAGCAGCCGTGGGGCAGCAGCGGAGGCAGGAAGAAACACGGCCTGCGGCCCATCAACCCCACCGAGGAGGGCCTGGCCAGCATCCACAGCGTGCTCTTCCGCAAGGACCCCACTCTGTGGCGCGCCGCCCTGCTCTACTACACCGTCTACCAGGCCAGCCGCATGTCCTTCTCACAGCTCTTTCACAACCTGGGCCGCTTCCTGCACGACCCCAACACGCGATGGGACTACTGCGTCAGAGCCAAGCGGGGACAGACCCACGACGGGCGCTGCCAGGTATCTGAGCGGGGTGGCCTATATGAACCCACATGAAGTCAGTTCAGCTTTATTTGTACAGAGCTTTTTACCTACATGTCAACTAACCTTTATCAGAGTCTAGGTAGAGTATTAGTACACTGGTAGGGTCAGGGTTGGAGTAAGTTGGCATGTTCTTGAGAAGTTACCTACAGTCAGTATAATGTCTGTTGGGAGATCATCACAATAAAGGGTTATTAGATAATAATCATTCAGTCTACTTAGTTGACATGTATTTGTCATGCTTACAGCTTACAGGTTTGCTCGTTGTGTTTATGCATGCAAATAATTAAATATTTTTCTTACTAAGGTTGTTTCAGTAAGGACCAGGTTTATCTAGATGGCATCCTGAAGATCCTCAGACACAGAGACAAGATTGACTTCCAGCTGCTCATGGCTCTGGGAAAGGTACTAATGACAATCTCAACGTGATTTATTTGCTGCAAGATTAATTGAAAGGAGAGCTAAATCACAATATTCAGCGCTGTGTTCATTTACACTTGAGAAGCTCAGAATTGAGATTAAAGGGAATGCAGCTCCACACGATGCCCATCTCTGAGTGTTTTAACATGCATTTGGGAACAAGGCGTGAGCCAGCCATCTTCTCATACTCGTAATGAGAAGCACAGAAGAAGAAGCTTTAAGGGCCTCCTGCGGTTTTACGTCAAAAAAGCTTGATAGGAAAACTGCCTTTACATTGTTTACCCAAATCATGCAGCCCCGTGTGTGTGTGTGTGTGTGTGTTGTGCAGGTGTCGTGACGAGGACGTGGGCGCCTGAAGAGTCTGGCTCTGATGGAGCACGTGCGGATTCTCACTTCCTCCAGGACCAGGCGGCGTTACGTCGAGCAGCTCCATAAAATCATGGAGGTCAACCAGCTAACCGACGAGGAGCTGTGCCTGCTTATCTGAGCACGTGACCTCTGACCTCCAGCACCTGCCCAGGTCGTGCACTACCACTCGTAAACATGCGTTCACATCGCACTTCACTAAAACACTGAAAGACGTAAAGACAGAAATTGCGTTTTGCATTCAAAATTAAGCCTATTTTTAAAGGCATTAAATGTTTTTTAATTATTGTTCTGACCTTACGCCTCATTTAGCGTGAGATCTCAATTTGATTACTGTAATGTGCTAAATTAATTACATTAGTAGGTTAATAATTACCAATCTTATGAAACATGAAATCAAATGGATGAATGGATGAACATAATAGTTTAAAAGCAGGCAGACTTCAGCTCTAAACGCTTTCTTATTTTCTAGAATAGAGACTGAAGTCTGTACAGGGGCCTGTGGAGCTCTGTTTGTTTTCCTAATTTTTTAGTCTCTTCTGAAGGTTCTCAGGACATCTTCAATCTCTTCCTAGAGGATATCGAGGGGCCAAACTACAGATTGCCAAACCTTCATATGTACTACAAGTTCCTTTTTTTCCTGACTTTATATGACATTTTGATTTGTGTGTCTTATGAACTGCTTTCAGATAGTTTTCATATTCATGGCGGCATGCGTTTAACAATATAACTTGTGGATGATTGGAATTTTAAGCAGCTGATGATTACAAAAGGAGTCATTATCTGGGTGCCAAAATGTTAATCTTTGTCTAAAAAGCGTCTTTCGTGGAAGCAGACGGTCTTAAACGTCATATACAGCGTATGAATCATCTCTCACGACTGCTCTACCTTGATTGTATTGTTGATGTGTATGACCTTTGACCTTGCTCTGTTCCCGACAGATCAAAAAGCACTTTAAAGTTGCCTATAAAATGATTTCATGGCCCATGACAACTTCTCAATGTGATCTTATTACTAAATAAAAATTTAATAAATGCACGCCTTGCTTTCAGACGAACCCTACTGAGAAGCGCTCAACTTTTAATCTTCTACAAACTAACAGAAATAACAATATAGTTTCAAACAGGCAGGCAGAACAAAATCCACACGCATTCAAGACCAACTAAAGTCGGACCAACTGAATGCAAACACGCTGGACTTAAATACACAGGAAATGACTAAATTAACTAGACACAGGTGAACACGCTAAGATAATTAACAGAAAGTAGGTCACAGAGCACATGGCACAAGACAAAAACAACAACAAAGGACTCCACGTGTTCATTATAAAGCATGCTAAGAATGTTCAATTGAAATCAGTTCAAATATTTTTCAGATATAGGTACATTTTTGTTCATAGAAAACAGCTTTAGTTAATTCTCTCCAGGCTGATGGCTCTATCCAACCGTTTGGTGGATTTTTGAAAAATAAGGATGTATTTTTAGTCTTATAGGAAGAAGAGAATACCCGTCTTTTAGAGAAACACAGCGGAAAAGATCAGGCCCGACATAATAATCCTGACCAAATATTTCAGTCACATTCTAGATCATTTTTCCCACAATGTTACATCTTTCCAATGCAATGTGTTACTGGGTAGATAGCTATTTTTTATTTTAGATATATAACATGTATTAGATGAAATTATAACATGTATTAAAAGAAATCAGATAAATCTAAAATGAGAACTACTATAGCTCTTGGGGTACTGATCGAGGGGACGTGAGAGTGCACTGAAGCGTAGAACTGAGCAGAGCACTCCATCTTTAATTACAGGTGATCCGAGTCAGACTTTAAAGAATGCTCATTGTTTACAGGTGAGCAATGATCAATCCATTCCCACAATGCCTCTCAAACACACGGTAAGTGATCTGGAAAACTCTTTCCACGGCCCTCTGCTCTCGCATGTCTTTGTAACCAGATCACCTGCTGATTGACACCTACAAGGACACAGGGTTCGAGTGTCTCACACACACACACACACACACACGCGCGTCAGGGCTCATTAATCTCTCTGAGATCTTGGCTTTCACACTTCCTGCAATCTGTGGGATTAATCAGGGATTACGGTGTCATGGACATTCATGGTTTATATTTATCTCATATTATACTCATAATCGCGTAATAATGTATAAAATCATCCTATCATAGTTGCATTAGTAATAACTAATGTTGTCTAAAAATAAATGCAATCAAAAGGCATTTGAGCAGAATGGAGGATGGGATTCAGGTATATTAGTTGATTATGAAATAGAAATGAAACCTTTTTGCACATTGTCAGTTAAAATGATAGGATTTAAATACTACTTTAATAAATTACATTTACTTTTCTAATATTATTAATTTACATTTTTGACAGCTGCTCTCTTATTAATAGTCCATGTAGTTACATAATGCACATTTAGGCAGTAAAGGTTAGTGGCCACTAGAGGACACACTGGACAGCTTTTCTGTCCTGCCTGAGAAAAAATAATATAAAACAAATCCTTGTTTTAAATGTCTTTATAGGTGTGTATTTGTGTGCATTCAATTTGACCTAACACGCACATTTAAATATGTCCAGCACACTGTAAATAAAACCAGGGCTTTGATACGTGCACAAAAATGTTTTTTTGAAAAGCTAATAGATGATGTTTGGAAAGGTCTGTAACCTAAAAGCAGAAGTGCTGTGTCTGATCAGAGAGTGCGTTTTACTAAGCTAGTATTTTTCACCAGGGCTCAGTGTAAAGTTCACTGATCATGTGTCAGATCCTAACGCTGAACAAACAGGTGGATGTTTGCTTGATAAATAGCGGAAGTAGGACAGAGCACTTGATGAAACTGACCAAAACTGAAATAACAGTGTATAAAAAATATGATTTTTTTTTTTAATTGCATGCAATAAAAGTATTTAAACTAAAAATAAAAATAAACCAGAAAATACAAAAATAAAAACTATTTCAAAATATCAAGATAATCTGTATCTCCGTAATACTAATATAACACTTTTTCTAAAAGTACACTTTTGCGCAATTTCCTACCAAAAATCTTGTCACGTTATCAAAAAATCTTTTCTAATGTGATCAGTTTGAGCGAATGCAGCACTTTGATGACGACCAGTAATTAATAATATTACAATAATAATATTAAATATCACAAATCCACAATAAGATGCAAACGCATTGACCTTGATGCTTGTAATCAGTGTTAGTCAAGAGCATGTGAAAATTAGCCACTAAGAGAGAAAGAAAGAGCTCACACTCTGCAGGACAATAAAAGATGTATGTTTTTTAAAGTCAATCTCTTCCGTCTGTAAGGACACAATGTTGAATTTATAAGGATCTATTTTATTAGTGCTGTCAAAAGTTTAATCAAATCCAAAATAAGTTTTTCTTTTCATATGTGTGTACTGTGTATATTTATTACATGTATATAAATGCACACACACATTTAGGAAAAATATTTAAATGTCTTTTTTATTTATAATATAAATTCTAGGAATAAATATATATTTCCAAAATATATACTGTATATGTGTGTGTGTGTGTATATATATATATATATATATATATATATATATATATATATATATATATATATATATATATATAAAATGTAAACAAAAAACATTTATTTTGGATGCGATTATTCATGATGAATCATTCTAAAGCATAAACTTTTATTTGTGACATTCTTATGTTTAATACATACAGCTGTCACAGTGAGCCATTGAGCTGCTTCATATTCTTGTGGAAACACAAAGCTACTTTAAATCAACAAAAAGCTCAAAACCAAAGCATTGATTAGAAATAGAAATCTTATTATTATAAAGGTCTTTGCTGTCACTTCTGATCAGTTCAACGCATCTTACTTAAAAAAGGGTTCACTTCTTTTCAAAAAGTGGATAAATAATCTTTCGAACCTCAGTATGCTACACCTAGCACGCGTCGCTTAAATCACAGCATTCGAGACGCACACTCTGCTTGTAAATATCCATTTATTGTTCTCACTTAAAAGTTTTGTACGCTTCATTTGTTTCGTATTTGACTTCATTGTATGTACATGTGTAGTAAATCTCTTTAAATCTCTCTCATCATAATGTTCTATATTAAAATCAGCTCTCTTCTGTACACTGAATGGACAAAACAAAGGCAATCACGGTGCGCTTCTCGCTCTCTTCATCTGTAACTCAGGACAGTCCAGCGTCAAAGGTCAAAGGTCATCGCCGTGTTTGGACATGGAGTCTCCTCTCTCCACCACGGCCACTCGGTTTCCTCCGCACAGGTGCTCCTTCAGCACGACGTCCACGAAGAACTCGGCCACGACCGGACAGTGTTGGGACGCCACCCGCTTCCCACGACCAGTTATCAGGGATCCAGGGTTGGTCAGGCCCTCCGCACGACCCAGCACTGACCTGCAGGGGCGGAGCACGCGACAGATAACAGCATTTAGGATCCGCGAAGCTTTCTGCGAGACGGCTCTTATTCTCACAAAGGCCGATCCAAAATCAAACTGAAATATTTTGCGAATATTATGTTAAAATGTCATTTATTCCTGACATTCCAGCATCATTACTCCACTCTTCAATGTCACATGATCATAGTCTAATATTCTGATTTGCTGATTGAGAAAATACACTTGCAATACAGATCTTCCTCAGCATTATATTAGTGCTGTCAAATTAGTTGTTTGCATGTATGTGTATTCTGTGCATATATATATATATATTTTTTTAAATTTATTTTTAATTTATATATATATATATATATATATATATATATATATATATATATATATATATATATATATATATTTATATATATATATATATATTTATATATATATATATATATATATATATATATATTAATCTGAAATATATACATGCATGTGTATTTAAATATACATAAATATACACATTAACATACATATATTATGTAAACAAAAGCTTTTATTTTGGATGACCATTCGAAAGCACTAATTAATATCTTTACTGAT
Organism: Puntigrus tetrazona; assembly: GCF_018831695.1. Taxonomy (NCBI): domain Eukaryota; kingdom Metazoa; phylum Chordata; class Actinopteri; order Cypriniformes; family Cyprinidae; genus Puntigrus; species Puntigrus tetrazona. Next base: position 4,940,739 of record NC_056717.1, on the reverse strand, counting down.
ATCAAGCAGTTTTAAGTTATTAAGTTAATGATACATAAACCCATTTAAGTTACATATATACCAATTTAATTAAAATTCATTTATATATTCATTTATTTGTTTAGCAGAATTAATTAGATGAATAAAATGTTAAAGGCCCTAATATTATTAACCCTATAAGCATTCTCATTTTCTTCTCTTTAAAACAAATAAATCAAAAAATAAATGAATGGATGAATAAATGCATGAATTAAAAAACGAATAAATAATACGTTAAATGTATTAATGCATTTATTTCTGCATTTATGTATAGTTATCTCATTATATATTTAGTGATTTATTTATATAGATTTCAACACTTCATTTTTAGTACTGGCCCCTCAAGATTTTTACTTATAATTCATCAAGCATGCATTAAAGTGGCAGTAAATCTGAACTTTCTATACATTGCAGAATCACCATTTGCACAAAAAATATGAAGCATGATTAAATTATATCAGAATGATATCTGAAGGATCACGTGACACTAAATAATGATACTGAAAATTCAGCTTCGATCACAGGAATTAATTACATTTTATGATATATTACCACTGAAAGCAGTTAATGTTTGACATTTGTACAGTATTTATCTTATTTTTGATCAAATGAATGCAGCCTCGTGCATTAAGCCCCGCCCCTGACCTGTGTAGATCTTTCCGAGCGAGCGGCTGGTCAGATGTTGTCCAGACAGAGGACCCCTGCGTGGCGCGGGTGCTGATGTTGGTGAAGACGGACGGCGCGAGGAGGGCGGACAGTTTTTCTTTCCTCAGGCACTCCATCTCGGGGCTGTGGGGAGCCACGCCAAAGTGTCCCCAGCACCAGCAGCTCTCTCACCTGCACAAAACACACGGCCATGAGGAGCACAGAAAAGATCGAGCGTGAAGAAGCGTGGCGGCCGGAGCAGACCTTTGAGAGCGTCCTGGATGCCGGGCGCTCAGTCGACACCCTCGGCTCCTCACCGCGTGCTTCTTCTCTTCTGCTCGGCAGACGACGCGCCGCGGTCAGGTGCAGATTGACCAGAGTCAGCTCGGGCGGCCGATCTGCTTACAGACAGAAACCAGCGAGGCTGGGTCATCCAGCGGTTAACGTTCAGATGTTAGTGATCGGAAGACTTTTAACGTCTCTCCCGCTTGCAGAGGACGATCAAAAATACTTTAAATCACGTGCAAAATGTTAGGTTTGCGTAATATGTGTGACCTGGACCACAAAACTATTGTTTTTACAGCATCTGAAAGCTGAATAAATAAGCTTCCCACTGATGTTATTTATAGGACAATATTCAGCAAAGTGCTTGAAAATCTGGAACCTGAGGTGCAAAAAAATAAATCTAAAAATACCTGTAATTAAGTCCATATTAAAGTCCAAATTAAGTCCATATTGCTCAAGAAACGTTTCTAATTATTATTATTATTATTATTATTATGTTGAAAACAGTTGGGCTGCTTAGTATACATATAAAACATTTTTTCAAATTTCTTAATGAAAAGAAAGTTCATTTTCGATCTATTTGTGAATCCTAGAAGTACTCGTTTCCTTAACAAATAAAATAAAAGAAGACTTGGTGACCACAAAAATGTTTCAGCAGTAATGTATGTAGAATTGCTGAAATAAAGTCATCTGAGGTTAACCGTAGCGTGAAACAAATGGCTTGGCATGAAGAACAGCTAAGGAGCTGTATTGCAGGTTTACTCACGTAAAAGTGTCCCAGGTAGGGCTGAGGCTGAGGATGTTTCCGTTGCTGTTAGTCGCAGCATTTTCCAAAACAGTGGCATCCTTCATTTCGATCCCAGAAGAGCTGTCCCACAGGAAACCTGAGTACTCAACAGCCTCACGGGATCACAGCACAAGCTCAATAATGACCAGAACCCAGCAACGTCCCACCATACAACTGAAAAAGCACATTACAGCATCATTTAAAGAGCCTGTGCAACTCTCACACTACATACCAAGTCTTTGGAAATCATACGATGGCAAAACTCACAGAAATTTACGTCTTATAGGTGGAGTAAGTTAGCTTTGAGAAACACTTGAAAGTGGATCAGACCAATCGCAGGCAAAGGGCGTGTCCACTAATGATGGGGAGGCGCGTGTTTGCTTTTTTTAAGGTGGAGGCGGGGCTACCAAGATAGGGTGTGGTCTATTTGGGTAGGGGCCATGTTTGTTTTGATCATGTTAATTATCGGCCAGTGTTTGTCACAAATGGTTACTGTAGCTTTAATGCCCGTTCACACCGAGAACAACAGCTAAAACAACTATAACTATTTTAGCCAACGTTTTATTTATTACAAGAAAAGGCGGTGCAGCTTGTCGCTTTAAAAGTTCAAGGATGGATTTTTAATTGCGTTTCCCAGCAGCACAACACCACACAGCCTGCGTCAGATTTGCATAGAGAGAGAGAGAGAGAGAGTGTATGAATTGTTGATTGTTCATGTGACTGTGCGTGTTTAGCTCGAGGCCACAGGATCATCGTGTGTCAGATTTGGTCTTTACACGGAGGAAGACGGCCTTTGTGTCCGACGTCTCATTTGTACGCACAGAGAAAACACAGTTTGTATTGAAAATGAATGGCGATTGTCTTCGGACTGCACAAACTTCTTAAAACAGGAAGCTGAATTATTAGAAGACTTCCAGACTCTTTCTTTCTCTGAAAGCACATTGCGGTAATACGCATAACTCAACTAGAGAAAATATCCGGTCTAATGTGTCCCAGAGCACCTCGATTCATATTAACGTTTATGCAAGTGAGTCTCTGTGATGAAGAGCAGACCAGACTTACATTCTCCTCTGCAAATCTCTTTCCCATTTATGCCTACGTGACAGCTCAGTTTCTATGGAGTTTATAAGCGCTATCAGAAAACATCTTGTGTTTATCCAGACACCTCTATAGACACGGCCAAGATCTTTAACTGTTGTTGAAGTTTTGCGGTTTCATTCATTTCCACCCATTTTGCATAAACTCCGCCTCCAGAGCAAGATAAAGATGAACTCTCTCTAGCTGTAGGCCCGCCCACTGACATTCAGTCACTTAACGGCTGAGACTTGATTAGCGTCTGAAGATTTTGCTTCGTACACGAGGCACATCGTCACAAAGAAACATTTGTTAAAAGATGAGCGGTTTGCAGTGACCGCCAAACCGTACATAATTTCAGAATGCTTTGTATCGAAATTACGTTTTATTTTGATCATGCTGTCAAAACACTCCAACCACGTGATGGTGAGGGGAGCACTGATAGCCAATCATAACAGTGGTTAATGATTAATGATGAGCCTCCCCTTAAAACAAGGTTGTGTTAGAAATAGGGTGAGAATAAGCCTAAATCATTTTTTTTCCTGTCAGGACCCCTTTAAGTCTGCCTATATGAGTGTGTATATATGCGTTACAGGGAACTGCACTTACGTTATTGGACAGTCCGGTGGGTTTCTCGAAGCGGCACATTTCCACAGGCCTCTGGCGCTCTTCCACGCGTACGCTGCAGAGAGCGGGCTGATTCAGCTCTGCACAGAACTGAAAACAAACACCAAGTGCAGCTGATTAGCAGTGAAAAAGTAATCGAGAGTTTCGCTTCCCTTGAGGACTCCCCGTTTTTTTTCATGGTTCAACGTATCTGCAAAACATAGTGAAATTGAGATCTTTGTTATTGTGTTGGTTACTTGGGTCAAAAGAGAAAAATATAAAATGTTAGAAATCTTAAACTGGATTTTCTCAAAAAATTTAATAATTTGGTGCTCTCAATTTACGCTCCTAAGCATGAAGTGCTCATTGGTTCCGCCAAAATTAAAGTACCTTTAAACCGCTTTACGATGTTTAAAAGCCGCTAACTAACAGGTCTGCTCAGACGTTAATCTCTAGTATTAAGTATAGTATTGAAGTGTGCAGGTTGTAATTTCAGCGTAAATGCATTCATGCCACCTCTGAGCTGCGTGAAATAGTCTGTTTGAAGACTCCTAAGCGGCAGCTCAAATCTGTACCACCTGCCATTACCTAGTGCACCAGTCAGATTACAGTGTTACAATTTATTTAGTTTTTTCATACGGGTAATGATTTTTGACAATAACGTTTAAACCATTAAACACAGACTTAAAAATGATAGACGGATTAAGTTGCTTGATTCATGAACTACAGATGTAATTTAGCCTTTTACTGACCTACTGAGAATCAATAATGTTTGTTCAAGTCAAGCAATCATGTTTCAAACTTTACCATATTCGATGTGCTCACGAATAAAAGCCTAAATTAAATAACGCTTTCATTTATCGCCTCGAATATGAATGAGTTTGGGCGAACTAACCTTCTCCGGTAAGATTTCGACCAATAAGATCATTCAAAAGTTTCCTGTGTGCTTTTCATTTTCCCGCTGAAGGACTAGGAGATACATAGCGCTGGGTTTACATTTTCAGAGCCTTGGTAAGTTCGCATCTGGGATTTTTCTATGAAACCCAACCTGGCATTATTCTAGCAAAGAGTACGTGCAAGTACATCCACGGGAGCTGGGAAATCTGATAACTCACATCTGACATTCCCATTACCTCCGACTCCCCCAGTTCTGTTCTATAATTAACCGGAGAGTTTCCTGTAGGGAACCAGGACACAGAGCCAGAGTTTCAGCAGAAACAACACTATCATCAGCTGATCTGTAAAGAGCGCCGGAGGAATGCAGCTCAACGGACCTCTCCACTGATGGCAAAACAAACCAAAAACTAAAACAAAACCCTACAATATTTAGGTCGAGCAGGCGTCTGCTCTGCATCTTGTGGGTTCTGCTGGAGATCTTGTTTTCCATTAAATCTGTGAATAGCCCAAAGAGGACGGGGTGTAACTAAATCAGTGGATTGGCTAAAGCAGGTACAAGCTAATGAACACTGAGAACTAACCAAGAGAGGGGATCGACCAGTGGAGGAGGAGGATGAGCAGATAACAAGTCCTACATCTACTGAATGTGTTTTCATAGTCAAAGTACTGGTAAAAAACTGAGCAGAAATCCACAAGAGATACAGTGTTATTTTAGTATCCAATTATAGATGATACATATTTCTGAATATAAATGTAGTATTTATAAAACATTTTGAATTGGCTTTTATTATTACAGTTTAGTTTAAGTAAAAAAGAATTAGCTTTAGCTTACATTTTTTTTTCATTCAGTTTTAAATGATATTAGTACTTGTTCAGTACTTTAATACCAACTTAAAACGAGCTCATATTGCAAGTAGCCTATGTATTATAATTTTTTTGCACCAAAAAAACAAAAACAAACACACACACAAAAAAAAAAAACACACACACACACACACACACACGCTTTTTATATATACAATAAAATAATAATAATCTTTTAGTTAAAAACATTGAAAGAAATGAGTGGCTCTCATTCATTCCTGATTTTTTTTTTTTAAATATGTTATGTGTCGAAAATAAATGGGAAACTTCCAAAACAACAATTGAAATGAATTAAGTTTGATTTATCTATTTATGTCAATAACTTTTAGCACTGCATGAAAAGTTTGTGTAATCTGCACTTTTTTTATTGAAGCAAAGTGACGTGCATCGATTGGCCATGAGGGTGATTCTGCTATATTTTGGGGGAAGTTTTCTGATAATGACTGATAGACAGGGATCATAATATTTATATGCTCTAAGAGACCATGCAATAACACTCTAAATATAAAAAAATATTTATGGTGTCACTGACTCATTTATTCCTTTATCATACCACCCACAATAACCTCAACCAGGACATAAGAATCAATACTGTTTTCATACCTTTAGAAAGAGAGATAAGCAAAGGTCTATAACAGATAAGAAGCAAATTCAAAGAAAGCTCAGCTTCACTGACTCAAAGCATGCGATGCAATGTGTGTGTGTGTGTGTGTGTGTGTGTGTGTGTGTGTGTGTGTGTGTGTGTGTGTGTGCTCTAACTGAGAGAAAGACACGCAAACAAACGGAAAAAGAAAGTGTGAGTTTTTACCAAGACGTCCCATTTGCCGCTAATAAACCCGCCGTGATGATGACTCACAGCTCTGATGTCTGAGAGAGGTCGCTCTGGTCATGAGGAGTTTGGTGGAAATGTGCGTTTATAGCAGAGCAACGGCTAAACCACAAACTCCATGGAAACCAAGACCAGCTACAAACAAACAGCCCAAATCACGTCTCGTCCTTTCATCAGGCCTGCGTTTAAAATCAGCGTGCAATCATAACCCCACCCCATTTACTAGATGAGTGTTATACTGCGAACAATTCAACCATACGCGTGTTTATACTCATTCTCTTTTGCATTAAAACACATAACACTTCTGACATATGCTGAATGTTTCTTACAGCTGCCCTCAAGATCTGCAATCTACACCATCGCCATCCTTCCAGGAAAACAGACCACACATACTGATGAAATCTCTGGCTGAAGCTCATATCAAATGCTCTTTTGTAGACGACTGTAGTCACAGCGGTAGAAAGGTGATGGTTTGGCTATAAACTATCGAAAAGCATGAGTACTGTATTCCCAAATTCCCGTTTCGACATATATGAAGAGTTTATTTGCAAAAACGCATCGTGCAGTCTATGATTACAACCATCTTTGTTGCGGATAGCATCTGTGATGCCATTATTTGCCATTATTAGAGTTAATGTCAGATTGTGGCGGGGAGTCCGGAGAGGCATTCAGAAGCCCACGCCATTTCATTCTGGCCCAGAAGTCAGAGAAGTGCGCCTTTCCATCTCTGTCCGCCCAGTCAGCATTTGCGAAAGCAGTCTAGAGGAAAGAACATCACGCCGGGTTCACTGCGGCATAACACCAGCAGAGCTCTAAAAATCACTGACGACTCGGTCGAGGACAAAGAGCGCAGCAAACTATGAAAACAGAAAGCGGCAATCCCTCCAAAAGCTTTCTACTGTACACTATAAAATAAAAATGATAAAGACGTCACTAAATGTTGAGTTTACAGAATGACAGAAGGCGTTTATTTGACTAACATCCTCTTTTGCAACATATAAGTAAGTTAATGTCTGCATGTTCAGGACTTCAGATTCATTAATAACTAGAAGAACACAACTATTTGTGCAAAGCAATGCGTTTATAATAATAAAAGCAACAATAATACATATACAAACACCATAACACATATAAGTAAAATGATAAGAAATCCTTATTAAGCATAACTGTTTTGGATAACTGGAAATGACTGGAGCCTTCCAGAAGTCTCTGCACTGATCTCACAGGACAAAACACGGGAATATAGCAACACTTACAGAGAGGGGTTTTTACTTCGAAAACTGCACTTTGTAAAATATTTCACTGTTAAATTATACTCAAAATGTCCCAGGAAAGAAATCATGCGTTTATATTGGGTCAGCATAATCTACAGATATTAAATCAATAAATCCACGGGCTCTCTGGAGTCTAAGCGGTGTTGTGAACAGTTTCTCCACGGCATTAAAACACACTAACAGCGCGGTGAGCGAAACATGCACATTAAGGGCCAATAATATTACAATAAAAATACCCTATTTTTATAAGCTTGCTAATGCTTTTTACCAAAACAATTGACTTTAGTTGTGCTTTTTGCCGATTCTCAAAGGCCAATGGTGATCAGGTTCAAAGCTCTCTCTCTCTCTGGGGACCGAACCATCACGAACCCTACACTTCATCCACGCCTTGAATCAACAAAGGTGCGTCCCAGAAAGACCAGCAGGAGAGCTCTCCCCTCTGCAGAACAGAAATAGCGCCGCGAGTGAAAGAGGAGAGGGGAGAAATATGGGTTGACTCTGCCCTAGTCCTCTCGCTGACAAACTGCTGCTCCGCTAACCTACTTTACTAGTCTATTCCCAGCATCGGGCAGGAGCGGAGAACATCTCAACACACACACACACACACACACACACACACACACACACACACGGTCAGGCTGAGAAGGACACCGCATAAAAACACCACCTTAAAATAGAAGAGGATCATGATTTTAGTAGGTTATGTAGAAAATAGAGGAGAGAGAGGCTTATAGAGATATATATTAACGATAAAGAGACACAGGCTTTTGACATAAATACTCATTTTAGCATCCTGAGTTTGTGTCTTGAGGATTGTAAACACTGTGTGGACATTTTAACATATATATTATATTATATACATTGACACTGAATGAGTGCGTAGAGGGCATGATCAGTGTACAGTAGAAGTAGCAGTTACTGTCTCATGTCTGCGCTAACAGAGTTGTGGAGGTATTCAAATACACGGCAGGACAGCCAATCGTAACGCTCGGACCGAATAATCTGATTGGTCGAAACTGTGGAAGGTTCCATGCCTCCCACAGATGAAAAAAAAAGGGTTTAGAGCACTTAACTTGGTGAAGGCTATCGGGATGTGAAGAGACTTTCCTAAACACAGAGTGAATGAACAACAACCTAAAATAACCCAGATTTGAAAATCAAAATTTAATATTGTCGAAACTTTTCCCCATTCTGTTTCAATCATGCGAATATTTCTTTGCAGAATTATGGCTCGTCCAATTTTAGATTATTACTTAAAGCGTGGCGGAATAGTGTGCGCGATATCTCACGGACCACAGCAAGGTCTGCCCTTGACTGTTTATTAGTTATTATTTATTTATTGTAATGGTGTAGTAGGTATTATTAGTTATAGCTAAAACTAAATATCCTAATGGAGAAAAAGTATTAGGATGATTTGGTCTATGTAATAGTCATATGGAAATGATGGCACGCGCATTTGTTCTCTGAAGGATATCGGGGCTTTTTAACCACTAAAACATACAAGTTTAACAGGGAGGAGTTTACAGGGTGGTCCTTCATAGACATGCGGTGTACAAGGGCAAGATGTGAAACACCAAGCTAGTGTGTAACAGTGTGCTAAAGCGGCGTAGAGAAACATAACAGTACCTGTCAAAGAGCCTCCCGATCGGCCAAGTCTTGAACCGCCTAGCAGCTTAATGCTGGAGAGAGAGAGAGAAAACAAGGCATTTAATACCCTGTCATAATACCTTCAGTGTGTATAAATGTGCAGCAACTGGATATTAAATCAAATCTAATGAACGCATTAGATGGCATATATTAAAAGGTATGTGTCCCACAAACAATCATCAAGGGCCTCCTTTTAATCATCCTCTCACATCCCTTCATCATACACTATATATCATATGGAGAGTCTATTTACACTAAGTACAAACAGCCCACCTTATTGGCAGTAGATATTTAGCTCCGCCCACCGTGTGATTGGGAGAGTCTGGTTAAATAAAGACCGTTTGCCTGACACCGGTTGCAATCGTATTTTCACGTGGGTTGTTCTGACGAAAAGTTTTCCCCCTTTTTGAATTTTAAATCACATCATAAAAGTGTAGCCCCTACCTCCTTTTATAATGGCTTAGTAAGGAGCAGCACCAGGTTCAATAAACTAATGCCTAAGAGATGGTGTATTAAAAGGCCCTCTGACGTCACTGAACCATATACTTTTCTTTTAGACAGTTAATCAGAATAAAATATATACTCACAGTTTGACTGATCAAAGAATAAACCCTTTAGAATAAATAAAACACTTGAAGTAGAAGAAAATAAACAGAATTTAATTCCAGTAAATTGAAAGAGTTAGAAATAGATTAACTTTCAAGTAGAATTAAGCAGTAATACTATAATACTATCAAGTAGTATTCACACCATCAAGATGATCTCAAATTGGATACAAACACCGGGGACACATACACTCACACACACACACACACTTTATAACCCACACAGAAGCAGGCCTGAATCGCCGCTGGGCACGTGGTGGCCGTGGGAAACAGAAAAAACTGGCCTCTTCACTCTCCTGAGCAGCAAACAAATGAAAAACAGTGTACCTGGATTCCTTTTTGAACTGTGATACGATCGCGAAACTCCCTGGTAGGCCTCCTGCAGATCCTCCGTACTGCGCCCGCCCCGGTGGCCGATGTGGGTCACACTCCAACGCAGCCAGAGGAACCCCAGACCAGCGGTGATCTGGAGCGCTATCTGGTTTCTTCGGGACAATTACAGACTTAAACGTCCAAAATCTCAGTCCTTCTGTCCTCGTTTGAAAGTTATTAACAAAACACACTTTAAACACTGTCTGTCTCAGCACTCAAAAGCGAGTGGGAATGACGTGATCGCCGTGAACGGAAAAAACGAACATGGAACATACTGAACATAAACAACACAATAAAGTAAATAACTTGTGTATACACACGCACTATATACACTTAAAAGTATTAATTTGATGATTTATCAATTAATTTACTGTATTTCCTCAGTATTTTCAGCTCAAATCTCTCCGATCAGTTCTATATTTTGCGGCACATCTCTTCTCTCCCTTACTAACCACTCACATCCCTTATTTTACCCGAGAGGGCGGGACTTAAATACATACTACCCAATGAAAATAAAATTCATCCTAACATGTAGGGCAAAAGCAAGTTTCACCTGTGCACCCCCAATCAATGTTAATACCAAACCTGGCATTCTTAAAGACACAAGCACACATATTTTGTGACTCCAGTATAAACAAATGTTAGACTCATTAATATTTCAGTTCTGAATGAGACTGAATGAAACAAACTCTAAATGGAAGAAACGTCAACCCACAACACTCCAGAATTATATTCTAGTGGTTACATACTCCTCCTTCTAAACATCTCATGTCCCCATGAGATCACTTCTTAACTGTACACTTTTAACTTTGTAGCTCTGGGCTCCATCTGAACACTTAACTGAGCACATTGAATGCACTGTGCCATAGGGTGACTTCACACTGTGCTACAGTGTTTCTTTTTCTCTGATTTTCCACCCTCAACATGTATAATCATTCCTCTATGAACCAGGGTTAGAGGTCAAGAAGGCCGGGCCCAAGCTTTCATAGTTCAATTTGATTACAGGTCTTAGGTTTTCTTTGGGGCGGGAATAAACAGCCTCTGCTACCTCTCTGTCAGCATTAGCTGTACCGGGATCTCCCTTCTAAACCAGGATCTTCTCTTCTGGACTCTGATCTGGTTGTTCTCCACGGACCTCTTCAGTGAACATCAACTCAGCAGCTTCTGTATGAGGTCCATCCAATTCACCTCCAAGGTAAACTGTGTCCTCCACCGCAGATCCATCTTGTGCATCACTCTCTGGTCTGGGTTGTCTCTCTACCCCTGTTTGAGTAGTAATACCACAGATCATCCTCGTCACTTTCAGACTCGGTTCTGGGTGCATATTCTCTTTGTGTCACACTCCCTCCCTCTTAACTCTTTCTTTTGTTTTCTTTCCACAAGTCCTGTCCTGGTCTCTGGCGTGCGCAGAAACTTTTTCTTGGGTCTTCAGGAATGGACAACCTCACTTCATCCCAACAGGTAAGATATGGTCTCGTGTAACATTCTCATACTCCCCATACCGGATTCAGGTTTCAGGCGTATACACAGGTAAGTTTTTTAACTTTTCCACCACCAGGTAGGGAATGGAATTCCACTTGTCACCAAGTTTGTTCTTTCCTGTCAAGGCCAGATTTACCATTATCAACCACGATCTCTGGAAACAGCCTAAGGTCTGGTGTTTTACTTGCTTGTCGTGCACAACCGTTTGTTTTTCTGTTGACTTTTCTGGGAATTCCGTTTCTGCATAAATTGATACGCTTTCTGTAACTCTGTTTTCATTCTTTCGACATACTGTCGATGGCTACCAGCTCCTTTTCCATCAGGTGAAGTCCCAAAACACACATCCACCGCAAGCAGAGCTTCTCTCCCAACATAAGATGTGCAATGTGAGTAACCAGTTGCTTCGTTCTTAGTACAGCTGTAAGCGTGTACTAAACTGTTAATGTGTTGACTCCATCTGCTTTTCTCTACAGGATTCAGGGTACCAAGCATGGAAAGTAGTGTTCTGTTGAATCTCTCAGGCTGGGGGTCCCCTTGTGGATGATAGGGAGACGTCCTAGATTTTCTGATTCCCAGCATACTCAGGAGCTCTTTTATGGACCGCTCTCAAAATCTCTTCCTGATCGGAGTGAATCCGGGAAGGTAAGCCATAGTGAATGAAGAATTTGTCACACAATATCTTGGCAACAGTTAGAGCTTTTTGGTCTTTAGCTACAAATGCTTGGCATAGCGTGTGAAATGATCAGTTATAATGAGAACGTTACTGAGACCCTTTGAGTCGGGCTCGATAGACAAGAAGTCAATGCATACTAGATCGAATGGCCCACAGCTGGTCAGGTGGTGCAGTGGTGCAACTTTCTTGGATATCGTCCTCTTTCTGGGTTACACAACGTCCACAATTCTTAACATACTGCTCTATGTAGGTGGACATTCGGGGCCAATAGAATCGATCTCTCAGGAGTTCGGTTGTTTTCTCTACTCCTAAATGGCCTGAATCATCATGCAAGGACCGCAGAACTTGGGACCAGTACTTTTCAGGTAAGACAAGTTGTTTCTTTTCTCTCCCACAGGAACTTTTAGTGACGCGGTGTAGAAGCTGGTTCTGGATCATCAACAGGACCTTGACGCTGTAGCAGAGTAACGGGTGGCATTGGAACTCTTAGCAACGGTAAGTATTTTCCCTGACTCTACTTCGCACTTCACTTCACGGATTACAGGATCCTCCTCTCTGCGCTTTCCTTAACTCTTCATTGGTCAGTTGTTTCACTTTATGACCCAGACTCAATGCTGTGGGACAAGCAAATGCCTCTGAATACTCTGAGGAGGGACACATAAATGATCCACCAGTCTGAATGATGACTCGTCACTCTCTGAAACAACTGTTAACTGGCAGATGGCTCTTACTGCCCGAATTGGGTATTTCCTTCCATTCAGACTCGGTTGGTTCCCAGGGGTAACGAGAAAGGATATCTGCATCAATGTTATAGCGCCCAGGTTTATACTTTAAACTAAAATTATAGGTAGCCAAGGCAGCTAACCAGCGATGACCCGTGGCGTTCAGTTTAGCACTAGACAACACATAAGTCAGTGGATTGTTGTCTGTCATTACCGTGAACTGGGCTCCGTATAGATAATCGTGGAACTTGTCCACCACCGCCCACTTCAGCGCCAAAAACTCCAGCTGATGAACTGGGTAACGTCCCTCTGAGTCGCTTCAGCTTCCCTGCTTGCATAGGCTACTGGCCTGAGCCCTTCAGGATGTTCCTGATTCAGGACAGCTCCTATACCGCTCATGCTGGCATCCACGCGTGTGCAGGCACGTAAGGCTTGGTGGGGTCATAAAGCGAGCACAGGGGCATGTGTGAGGCAGTGGATGATTTTGTTAAAAGCTGTGGTACACGTGTCATCCCAGCGCTTCCAAAGGGTTCGGATTCTGAAGTACTTCGTTCCATCCTTTTCCTTCTTCTTGTGACCAGATGTTGGTGGATACCCTTTGGTGAGTTCAGTCAATGGCCTCACAATGGCTGAATAACTCTTTATGAAGCTACCGATAAAAACCCACAAAACCCCAGGAAAGATCTCAGTGACTTTAGGTCAGTGGGCATTTTCCAGCATGTTATGGCTTCAATCTTGGCTGGTCTGGTGATACCCAGCATCTGGACACAATGTGGCCCCACATAACGAACTTGTGACTGGCAAAACTGACACTTGTCAATCGAGACTTTCAGGCCACACTCCTGCAGACGGTCCAGGACTTTTAATAGCCTCTCTTTCGTGCTCTTCAAGTGTGCGTCGAATACGATGATGTCAGCGAGGTAGACTATTACCTGGAGGAGTGCATGTCACCAACGGCTTTCTCCATTAGCCGCTGGAATGTGGCTGGAGCTCCAGTAATCCCCCTCGCGCATCCGTTCAAACTGAAAGAAACCAAGAGGCATATAAATGCTGTCTTCTCTTTATCTTTCAATCGCCATGGCTATTTGATAATATCCACTGCGGAGGTCCAGCACGGAGAACCACCGCACTACCCGCCAAACAGTCCAGGGCATCATCAATACGCGGCGTAGTGTACTGATCAGGACTGTACGAGTGTTTAGAGTGCGGTAGTCAATGCACATCCTGATTGCCCCACTCTTCTTGCGTTGCAACTACTATGGGCGATGCATATGGACTCCTGGACTCCTTGATGATTCCTGCTGCTAACAGTTCTTTATGGCGGCGGCGGACATCCTCAATGTCCGCCAGGTGCAATGCGCCTGAGCGCTCTCTGAATGGTTTGTTGTCTCGCAGTCTGATGTGATGCTCGACACCGCAGGCTAACCCAACGTCCCACTCACTGGTGGAGAACACATCCTCTTTCAGACAACTTCTGACGAGTCTATGTTCCCAGGCCTCAGGAATAGATGACCTACACGAAATCAAACAACATTGGGTCTATTTGTTTGGAGCTGTTGTGGCATCTGGAAGGCACTGTGAGCGTGTCAGTGGATACACATGGGCGACTACAGTTCCTGCAGGGATAGAAATATCCTTAGATGTTTCATTATGAATCAGGACCTGGATATTTTTACCATCTACTGCTGAAGATGGAAGTACTAAAGGAGTTATGAATGTTCCAGCTGGAAGACTGTCTTCCTCAGGGAATCTACCACAAAGATCTCTTTTCCCAGAGGCTTTTCAGTCACCATTTTACAGAGCACATACTTCTCCCCGTGATGGAACTACACAGTTACCAGGTCCTGTCCAACAAACCTTTCCTTCCCGGGCTTGTCAAGAGGAGTTTTGCCCTTGCTTGGCTGAGTCAGATGGATTGCAGGGTGTTTGCTCTGGATTCTCAAAACATGTGCAGCACTAGATCCTTCAGTATCATGACTGAAAGCTGTGAGACGTTTGAAGAAACTGGCATTAGTACCAATTATAACTGGCACTTGGGGAGGACCTTGAGGATCAGGGTACATGAGGGCCAGAATGGACAGTGACTCTTCCACCCAGTTACAGAAACAGGGAAAGTGACATCGACAACTATATACCCCTTGTATGGGTAATTGGATGAGCTGAGGCCCATATTGACAATCCAGTCAGGGGGTGAATGGGCACATCAGCGAGATTCCTGGAAAACCAGCTGTCAAACACGATCGTCACCTGTGATCCGGTATCTAACAGGGCTTGACATACATGTCCATTAAGCTTCACTTCCACAGTAGATGCCGGTCCAACTAGGCCTTTGGGAAGACTGCTGTACTCACTGATGTCTGTCTGACTCTTTTTGGAGAAACAGGCTTGGTTCTGGGCTTTCTGCGGTTGTCGCTTAGTCTCATACTTCTCACTCTTTGCTTGTCGTGAGAAGCAGAATGAGCTTTTGAATTACTTGATCAGAATTTGGTGGAGCTTGACATTTTGTAGTACAGTATGTCCGTCCTCCCACATCTGTAGCAGAAATAATCATCTCTTGTTCTTGTTGCTTTGCCTTTCAGGGACATGTCACGAAGTGGAAGGTTTTGGCTGCCTCTCGGGAACTTGATGTGAGAGGTAAGTAGAGCTAACACTATAATGGTCAACTGCTGCTGCAAATTTTCGATCTGTTTTTTCTTAACTCTTGACTTCAGCATTGTCAGTTGTTTCATTCTTTATCTGTTTTTCTTTTGGTTTAATTACAAGGGATGAAGTAGACACTGTTTTTGGTTTTTTGGACTCACCTCCACATATTTGTGTTCTTAACTCTTGAATCTCAGCCTTGAGTTCTTGGATGACAGAGGTGCTGGTTCTCTCTTCTTCATGAAAATGTATAGCTTTGGCTTTAATATCAGACATCCTGTATGAGATGCCTCACTCTCCTCTGCCTCCAGTCTCCTTCAGTAGACTAAGAAAAGAAGGTGGGTGATTTTTTTTCTCTAGGCGTGCGCTGGGCAACATCATGTCGGAATTCACGGCCCCTGAACTAACTGTTCAATTCGTACTTTCATCCACTAGTCCTGGAGTTAATCCATCATGCTCTACAACTTTGTTGAGCATCTTTTCTATCCTTCGCAGGAATTCAGAGAGGGTCTCCAGTGTTTCTGACGATGAGACAGAAAACCTGAAATACAAGTCCTCACCAGACTCGGAGGTGCCGAATGATGCTCTCTAATGCTTCCAAGTACTGCAGGGCACTCGCCTCAGGATCTGAAAACCGGACAGCTCTTAAGATCTCAGAGCAGGTCCCTTCCAGGCTTTCTACAATGCGTGCCTTTTTTTCTTTTCAGAGCACTCACACTCCGTTATCATAAGCCTTGCTTGTTCAATCCAGGTTTCCATATCTCCCTCTCCTGGGGGTAGGGAACTATGGCTGAAAACGTGCGCAGGCGTCGGTATGCATTGGCATCACTGGGTTGCTTTACAGTCTTTCCAGGACCTCACCCATGGCACGTATGATGATGGACTCAGGGGAACTGTCAGTTGTGCGCGGGAGTAAACAAAAGTTTGTACGTCACTGAGTGATTTACCTTCTTTCATCAGGAACTTAGCTAGTGTTTCTCAGTAAAATCTCCAGAGGCAAGTGTCAGGTATGGATTCTCTGGTTGGACTGCTGTGATGGTCCATGGCTCTTTATTTTCTCCAGGTGACAGCTTCTGGAGGTAGGTGTGGTGTCAATGACTTGTCTGCACTCACACAACGCAAAAAGACAAATCGTGAGGTAGGTCCTCTCTTGTGTGTCTCTGACACGACTCTTCCTAGGGCTTTTATGGTTTCCAAAGTCTCTTCCATCTTAGCCACTTCTGTGTGTGTACAGGTACATTATCAACATTAAAGCATGACCCTCATCAACACCAACATCTTTGCACCAGCTGATTAACTCTGCTTGCAGGTAGGGTCTTTTCTCAGAGCCATGATGACTGTTTATTCACTTCTCGGTTACTTAAAATGAGGTGGCAAGATGTGCTTGAGCTTGGCTGGTCTGACCTGTCTTTTTCTTTTCAGGAATTCTTCAGTGACTTACCAGAGGGAGATCCCGGACGAGCCCTCAATTTATGTAGCGCCCTTCTACCTCCTTTTATAATGGCTTAGTAAGAGCAGCACCAGGTTCAATAAACTCAATGCCTAAGAGATGGTGTGTATTAAAAGGCCCTCTGACGCTCAGTGGCCGTGGAAACGGGTAATGAGGCCGCGTGAAACAGAAAAACTGGCCTCTTCACTCCTGAGCAGCAAACAAATGAAAAACAGTGTACCTGGATTCCTTTTTGAACTGTGATACGATCGCGAAACTCCCCTGGTAGGCCTCCTGCAGATCCTCGCACTGCGCCGTCCCGGGTGGCCGATGTGGGTCACACTCCAACGTAACAGCCAGAGGAACCCCAGACCTCGCGGTGATCTGGAGCGCTATCTGAATTTCCTTCTGGGACAATTACACGACGAAACGCTCCAAAATCTCAGTCCTTCTGTCCTCGTTTGAAAGCAGTTAAATAAAAACACACTTTAAACACCGTCTGTCTCAGCACTCAAAAACGAGTGGAATGGACGTGGACTGCCTTAACGGAAAAAACGAACATGGAACATACTGAACATAAACAACACAATAAGTTAAATAACTTGTGTATACACACGCACTATATACACTTTAAAAGTATTAATTTGATGATTTATCAATTAATTTACTGTATTTCTCCAGTATTTTCAGCTCAAATCTCTCTTCGATCAGTTCTATATTTTATGGCACATCTCTCTTCTCTCCTTACTAACCACTCACATCCCTTATTTTACCCGAGAGGCGGGACTTAACACATACTACCCAATGAAAATAAAATCATCCTAACATGTATGGGGCAAAAGCAAGTTTCTTCACCTGTGCACCCCCAATCAATGTTAATACCAACCTGGCATTCTTAAAGACACAAGCACACATATTTTTGTGACTCAGTATAAAACAAATGTTAGACTCATTAATATTTCAGTTCTGAATGAGACTGAATGAAACAAACTCTAAATGAAGAAACGTCAACCCACAACACTCCAGAATTATATTCTAGTGGGTTACAAAAGCATTTCTTTTTAATAATAAAGAAGAAAATAATCAAAAAAGTTGAAAATGAAGTGTTGGGTAGAGTTAGGCAGGCCTTCATTGTCAACTGTTTAATAATATGAATTCAAATTAACATTTACACTCAATAAGTTGCATTCTGTTTTAAAATGTACTTTAACACACGAGGTGCAGATCATTGCAATAAGTAGTATAAATAGCAAAAATGCACTTAAATAATGCTGCCGCTTTCAATTAGTGTACATAGAAACCACTGCTATTTGAATTTGAAGTGTAAATAGTATATCTGCTAAAAAATGCTGCTTTTCACCTAGTGTAAATAGAATAAATCGCTATTTTCACTTAAATAGTCAGCTGCCTACATCATATCTCTCCTCACTATGAAACTAATGATGTTGACGATTACATCCATAATAACCAAGCGAGAGCTGTTTGTTTTGAAAGCGATTCTCCGAGGTTAGTGCTCAAACAATATGAAGCAGCAAACAGCAGATGGTTCTGTGCAATGATCAATTCTTAAACACATGAGAAGAAATGAGTGTGTGAAGTTATGAGATGAGACACGCCGCTTGGGAATCGGTCTCAGAAACACCGATCCGACCCTGCGTCTGAATGTGTGATCTTATTGTCCTCGGGCGGTTCCACCCTCAACAGTGCTGTGGTACGTGATCCTCGGGAGCAATGCTGGCTAACCGTCGGAAGATGAGCTCCGTGAGCAGACGCACACCGCTCGAGAGCGGCCTGTCTCGAGAGCCGCCAAATCTTGGCATAAAAAGAACAATATGTCCAGGGTTTGTTTCTGTGCTGTATGGACTGCACAACACTTTCCAAGAACTCACCCCACTTTTGTTAGATTATTTTAGAAATAAAAAGCCTTTCTGAGAATTTGGTTTGCCCAGGACGAATGTTATTTTAGCATTATTATAGCATCTATTCATTTTTTTTAATTAGCTTTTGTTTCAAGATTTTCATTTTAAAAAAGGTTTTCATACGTGATTTTCACATTTTTATGATTTTTAAAAATATTTTAAAATAAAAACAATAATTAAATAAATGTAAATATTAAAATATTTAAATATTATTTCATAGCTTTCATTATTCATTATTTATTTAAATTTTAACACAAATAATTTTGATAGCTTTTTGGTTTTAGTTACCAATAAAACTAAATTAGCTTTTTAATATACATTTTCAGCTTTCAATATTAATGTAGCTTAGGTTGTGTCATTTTATGTGATTTTGACACTTTTAAATGTTTTTTCCTTTAATTTCTTTACATTTTCCATTTAAAAACAAATGATAAAGATAAATATTCTCATCCGCTTGTAATTCATTATATTCTCTTTTCATTGTATTTATTTTATTTATTATAATTAAAAATGTTTGAACAGTATTAGTTTTGGTTTTATTTAACAACACCACCACCACCAAATTAGCTTTTTATTTTTATATTATTTCCAGCTTTTGTGTTTTTAACATTTTTAAATGTTTTTATGGTTCTAGTCTACAATAACAACACTGCACCTGGACGACTGAAGACCAATGTGTTAATAAATGCATACTTCAAATATTATAATGTACAATAAAACAGAAACGATCAGTCCATTAAATCTTCAAAGAAGAAAGCGCCTCAAAATATTAACGCCACAACATAATGACACGTTTTCTCAAAGTTTCGACGTAAACTCTCATTTCCATCCCATCATTGACTTTTTAACAGCTGCTCGTCACTCATAAATATTCAGCTCAGGTCCACTGGCACAGTATAAACGACTTTCTGATACACACACACACACACACACACACACATTCATTCTCCAACACACATACACTGTACACACACGTTGCTGCAGTGTAAAGCTCCATTTTGAGGTGAACTGGAAAAAAACCGCAAGCCATCTTCTTTACAAGGGTGTTTATCTACACTGGAGCTTTACAACTTCAAACCGGAGACACAAAGTGGACATGAAATGAAAGAGCTCAGAGAGCAGCTATAAACACAAATCAATTCTACTGTACTTTCAGGAGGAACATAACAGTCCTGCAGGCTTTCCCAGAGTTCACTGCCACAGCGCCAATACACAGCAAAACACACACAGGAGAGTCACTTCTTCAAGGTTAAAATACTAGATTCTGCAGCAGCTTAAAGAGGGCATGTTTCTGTTGAACAAACACCAGAAGCGGCTTCACTAGCTCTTCTGCCAAAAGGGTACTGTACGGTTTTTTTAAAGCTTGTCAAAAGGTTTGTTTCATGTTTTTGTTGGTTATATGGCCGTTTATGCTTTGCACTTTTTACATTTTTGCTTTCAACTCAACTTTCAGTTGTCATGTTCTCAAATAAATAGTGAAAGCTCAGAGCCTCACGCTCATCTTTTTTACACTGAAAGTGATTGTATTTAGACATCTTTCATCTTTCATTTGTAAAATTATCAAGACAAAAAGTATTAAAAAAAACGTACATCTACAAGGTTATTTTCTGGAGTTGTTTTAAATTGATTGGCTTAATGTTGAGGGAATCAGGGTGATACACGACCTGCAAAGATATACAATGTTTGTCTCTGATTGACATGTCGTTCCTGAATGAATCAAAGTTTTGAACGAATCAGTAGAGTGAATCAATCAATGGCTCACTCGTACTTTTACGGACTGATGTACCAAAACAACCTACAGAAAAAGTCCTTGAAAAATCTAATCATCAACACTAAAATATACATATGGCTGTAGCTCTCCATATTGTGAAACCATTTCAGCGCCTGTTAGTTCAAGTATCCTGACTCAGCAGCACAGCCAATGCAGGAGCGGGACTATCTGCTTTTAGACCAATGGGAGGCGTGGAAAGGGTTGATAAAAGCAGACTGATCTGATGTTCCCGCAATTCTGATGCTGCCGATGCAGAAATGACAATCTCTGATATTATCTCGGATAATAAAACCTTCCCGGTCGGGGGTCACGAGTCTAGCTGCAGTAAAAGAGAAAGAGTTAAAGAAAGAGAAACAGAAAAACAGAAAGCAAGATATGCAGAGGAGAATACCTTCTTATTTTCCAGCCACTGCTTTGATTACACAGATCCTGTTTAGAGAACAAACAGTCACACAGACAACACCCTGCTCCCTCGTGTGTGTGTGTGTGTGTGTACTTGTTTATGCTAAACCAACAAAGATAGTAAAACAGTAAAACAGATAGTGTGTGTGTCTGTGTGTGTGTGTGTGTGTGTGTCTGTGTGTGTCTGTATGTGTGTGTGTGTGTGTGTGTCTGTAAATGTGTGTGTGTGTGTGTGTCTGTGTGTGTGTGTGTGTGTGTGTGTGTGTGTGTCTGTATGTGTGTGTGTGTGTGTGTGTGTGTGTGTGTGTGTGTGTGTGTGTGTGTGTGTGTGTCTGTATGTGTGTGTCTGTATGTGTGTCTGTATGTGTGTGTGTGTGTGTGTGTGTGTGTGTCTGTGTGTGTTCTTTTAAATCCTTGACGACAAGTTATTTAGCGTGTAGTTAAAACTCAGATCAATAAAGTCTGACATTGAAAACCAAGCAGCTGCTCACTCATAAAATTATAATAATAAAACCTCATAAACATTAATAGACATTAAACACGCAGTAAAATGATTACACAAGGTGTAGCAGACATTAATGGCTTCTCGAACGAATATGATTTTATGATTTTCATGGAGTATATCTGTGTATGCCAAACAGTCACATAGTAAAACAACCCCTCTGAACTCAACCTATAATGTTCATTTACAATAACTATACATTTACAATTACTCAGTCTTGTTCATCTAGGTTAGCAATACACTATTGTTCGTTTTTAATTCATTTTTCTTCATGTGAATTAATGCAAAAGTTAAAACTGTATTATCGTATCTATGAATGGGCATAATATTAATAAATGGTGCATTTTTAAGTTAATGTTAGTTATTGCATTGACTGATGTTCATGTACAGAACATCACACCTAAAAGTTACCTAGCACTGATCATGTTAGTCTTCCTTTAATTTTACCCAGTGTCCCCTGCTCCCTGAACTTTGAATTAAATAAAAGCGCTTGGCTTCTGTACTTTCTATGTAAACACCTTCTTTGCATGTGAAATGAGAAACATTGCTTACTGAACTCCTAGTTTCCTCCTTATCACCAAAAGGCCAGCTGAAGTCCAATCTACAGAAGAACATGCTTCTGCTTTAATGCTCATATATATATATATATATATATATATATGAGAGAGACTAGTGAGGGAGCATACGATTCAACAGAAATGGAAAGAGCCCACTGATGCAGCATGTGTTAACCAGAAGAGGAACAGGAACCCGAAACACACTCCAGTCATCAAACACCACCATGTTCTCCATTATCTGACTACTATCACCTCAGATCAACTCATCCCTGATGGTGATTACATTAAATCAGAGGTTTGGCAGCATAATGCAATCAAACTCAATTCTTTAATTTAGCTGTAGCTGATGTGTATTACATACGTGTGTATGTGTGTGTGTGTGTGTGTGTGTGTGTGTGTGTGTGGGTGTGTGGGTGTGTGTCCTTTTATCATTTATTTATTTTTCATTTTAGATTCTTTTTAGATGCATTTAATGCTAACTCAGAACTTGCATGTATTTTTTATTTTTATATACATAGTATATATGCACAGTGCCCGCTCATATTATGTAAAGCATATTTGTATGCAATTAATTATAGATATATATATATGAATTGTGTATGTATAAAAGTTCTGGGCAGACTCAGCAGAGTTATTATATAAATCTAAAAAGAGCCTAAAATAAATAAATAAATGATCAAAAGGCATCTGAAAGTACAAAATGATAAAATAAAATGTTAATTTCTGTAAATGCTAATAGTATATAAACAACACTGGTTCTGAACTGATCTTGGTCGGTCAGTTTTCCGTACAAATCTTTCCACACATTCTGCATTTAAGTCCATTATTTACATATATTAACAAATTACCATATTTTCACCTAAGCAAACATCTCTGTTCCTTAACGTTTTGCATGTTACAGGCAGGGTCAAAGGTTAAAGTGATAACAGCAGCGTCCTCTAAACGGTACAATGATATCTCATCTGTGCATTACGTAAGAGCTGTACAACAATAAAACCAAAAACCAGAACTCAAACCCAACACTAGACCTGACTTAAAAAGACAAGAAACAACTACCCTTTTTTTTCTATTAGTGCGGTACAGTTTATTACAAACCCTCCAATCAAATTGCATTTTAGTGTGGCGCTGGTTATGGTTTCACATTAATATGTGAAGTGATCGACTATTACGCCCAACTGATCACGCCGCTGATGATTTCTTCCCGCGCCAGCGCGAGCAACTGCCATTGAAAAGACTGGCGACGCTAACTTCTCCAGGCGTTGAGTTTCTGCAAGCATTAAACCCATTCTAAAGATTACAAGAACAAAACACAAAGCGCCAGTGCTAACACAGCTGCGGTGACGGTTCAATCAATAAGAGCTTGTCAGACAAGGTCCAACCTGTCAAAATATAACCGTGAGTCTGCACTTCTGCACGCTGCGTTTGACACTTCTTTATCACAGCGCTAAAGGAAAAGGATGGAAAAAGGTCCTATAGACGCACACAGAGCAAGGAACAGGTCCACACATCCTGTCACAGCACTTGTTTTTACAACAACGCTGCAATGCTTTGTTGCGTCAGCAGAAAAGGAAAGGTTTCAGAGAACTGAAAAACGCTGACTTTGATCCAGCCGTGTCTGTGGACCCCGAGGTCGGTCTTGGGGATAACTCGACAGCAACTGCCTCCTTCTCACAGTCCTCGCCTCAAACACGTCAACAGCTGAACTGCTGTCGCAACGAGACCTTTTGAAATACAATTTTGCAATAAAAATGAAATCTCTTGCAAAACTGGTTTCATGTCCATAGAAAGCGCTGAGTGGAAGCAAATGGCCCACTTTTAAGGTTTCGAACACGCTTTTAGAGAATAAAACGCTCAAATTTGGTTGAAATAATGTTACATTGTCATTGATTGTAATCCAACATTTATGTAAAAATTCAAACGTGCTTTTTCTGACTTTTACATATTAAAATATATGAAAGAATAAGGAAGCACATAAAGTTTCATTGTGTTTTAGGAGTAAAAAATGACATGTGGGCAAAACCTAGGATAGTGGTGCAAAAACTAACAAACTAAAATTATAAACTAATTAGTATCAGGGGTACAATAACTGATCTTTTAATGTGTTAAACTGATTTTTGTTGTATATATATATACACAAAAATAATTGAAGCCTGATTTAATCTGACTCATCAAATTTGTTGAGTTTCTTGATATGACTTTCTATTGGTGAACAAAAAGGGTGAAAAGAAAAGATGTCTTTCGAAATATGAAGACGGGTTAATAGGCTTGTGTGAAGAAGTAGGGCAGTTTTTAATTAAAGTGTAACTGAACTATTACAATGTGGTGTGTGGAAAATGTTTGGGGGGAAAATGAAGGCTCTATTCTCTTAGTCCATAAAATGTCTGACGTCGCTTCAGTGTGATATTCAGAGCAAAACGAGAAGACGGTGCTTTTTTTTATGCCGTGCGACTAGAGAGCTGTGTGTGTCTTTCAGCAGATGGGTCATCATAATGTAGTGCAGCACCATGGAGACTCAACACAAGTGCCACGTTTGGAAAGTGAGCTGAAGTTGACAGATCTGAGATGAGTCAGACTGTTTGGCTGTGTGTGTGTGGCGAGGTTACTACAGGCCGTCTCTGAGCACACTTCTACTTTCCTCCGGCGTGAACTACAGTAACCTAGGATCATGCCGTCTGCTGGTTTCCTCCGCCCCGTGTGTTTGACAGACGAGCTTCCTCGCAGCACTTTAAACAAACACCTCACTATTTGACGCACCACCGAAAAACTGAGTTCAGTGATGTCAGCCGTCTCTGTTGTGCGGTGAAGGCCACGCTGCTGACTGATGAGGGAGGCGCGGCTTTGGTGCACTACAACAGCGACGCCTACATAGAGATGTTTACCCTAACTTTAAAGTGGCGCTTGGCCATACACGAATGCTATTACAAATCATGCAGCGCGTATAAGAGTTAGCGCAAAATAGATGAAATTTCTATACTTTTTCTATTAAAACACATAATAAAATGCCATTTATTCCTGTGATCAAAGTATTTTCAGCATCATTACTCCAGTCTTCAGTGTCACACGATCCTTCAGAAATCATATAATATGTTGATATGCTGCTCAGTAAACATGATTATTATTATTATCATCAGTACATTTCCCTTTAGTATTCTGTTTTTAAACAAATAAATGCCTTTATTCTCACTTTTTGATCAAAGGCAGCTTTAATAAGAATAAATTTAAAAAAAGTGTTGGGCGCATGTGCTCCATATTCATATCCTCACATCACGAGTCTCCGTGAGACCGCAGACAGACACACAATAATATCAGGCTCATTTTTTTTAAATTACTTATTAAAATTTATTTAATTTTAATGACTTATCCGGGGTAAAATCTACACATTATGCGACATTTAGTCGATTTTTAATACGATCGAATTCTTCTAGCAAATGATCGTATAAATACAAATTAAAAGTTGATCATTCGAATTCTCACATTGTTCTAGTTACAGAAAACGAGCAAAGAACATCAACAGTTTCAGCGATGACTGCCTGAAGGCCTCTGATTGGCCGCTGCGCCTCGTAAGCCCGTGTGTGATTGGTTAAAAACTGCAACATTGACGGAACAAGCCTAATATTAGTTCGATTAGATTAGTATTACTACCCGAGATTAATAATAATAAAAATAGTCTTCGCTATCATTATAAGGGATCAATGACCCTAAAAATAAAAACAAATCAATTAAAATAACTTAGCAACAGCAAAACATATGGACACGTCCTTTATAAACACACATTCAGCAGCCAATCAGTACTAATATATGACTGTTGCATGACGTTGTGGAGAAAACCAGTTCTCCAGTAGACCTCATGACATTTCATGGTCGTCTCAGGTCAAAGGTCAAAGCGTCACGAGGCTGTATTGATTCTCAGGTTTCAAGGGTTTCACTGGACTCACTCATCAACACAACGCCAATCCGTTGTGAATCATTACCGCTTATATATCTATATTTACTAGCATTTGATGATAAATTTCACCCAGGAGCGTGAATGGAGGCAGCCGGGCTTTGATTTAGGTTTGAGGAAAGCAGTGATTTTCAGTTCAAGGTTTGTTTTTAGATGACTGAGCGCGATACGTTTTCTTTTCTCCGCAACTCGCTTCTCGGAAGAGTAAGTTCGTGAAGCCGGTCAGCAGTGATAAGGCGACCTTGAGAGACGCTTGCTGCCGTTCTGAAAGCTGACTTGAGTTTTTAAATGCGGCAGTACGCTGCGGTGTCAAAATTAATTTTTACAGCACAGCAAAATTAGCTGGGTATCTGCATACGACCTTGTGTGGAGGGACGACGCCCACTCGCTTCTTAAGGAGCTAGTCAAGAATGTCTCATGACAGGATGAAAAATTCTAAACGGGTTCTCAAACGTTAAGAACAGATAACATTATTAGTATTATTAAGAAAATGTCTTGATCTGAATGAACGACTCACTGATAAACAATAGATTGAAAACGCTTTAAGAAAGCTTCCTAAAAACCTTAAGAGAAGAGATAAGAAAACTCTTAAGATGAATTTCGGGGAATTAGAAAATTCTTACCTTTTCCTTGAGTCAGAAAACAAGCAAAAAAAGCAGACAGGAAGATTTTTTTTTTTCTAAAACAGTCTTATAACCATTAGGCACAATTACTATTACCATTGTTTTTTAGTATTATTTATATTACTATTATAGTATTGATTAATAGAATTTGTTCATTTCAGTTTCTATCTCCTTTCTTTCATTTGCATTTTTGTTTTTGGCTTTTTTCTCGCCAAGTCAACATTTCTCATTTTTGTAAGTTTGATTTCTAACTCTAATATTTCAGACGCTATATAAATTATATTTATGACATCATCTCAAGTGTATTATTTTATTTTATAGTAATATTTTATTTTCAGCTTTACTGCTAAAAAACGATTTTTAACAGCCTTAGTCTTCACTGCTTAAACCTTTGTAAGTCGCGCTTTGGACAGAAGCAAAAACGACAGTGTGAATGTAAAATCAATTATCACAAAATGAGAAAAATAACCGCTTCGTAGGCAGTAAAGCAGCACATGGCACGTATCCTGCGACACTAATAACTAGTTATTTTAATGTGTTAATATCTCTGTTTAATAGGCTGAACGAAGCTGCATCTTTCCAGACGCCCTTGAGAATGTTACGGAGTCTCTGCTTTCTTTACAGGACAGCTGCGTTGCACGCATTGCTGTTACATAGATTACAGCGTTCAGAGATTATGTCATTCATAACACTATATCCTCCCTGCCAATGAGAACAGACTTCTACTACTAGTTCAACTCAACTTCAACACACACACGGTTATATAACAGCCCTCCTGAGTCATGACAAGAATGAGGGCATGTACCTCAGCAGCACCCTGAGTGAATTACACTGTGTGTGTGTGTGTGTGTGTGTGTGTGTGTGCCATAAAACAACCTACAGTACTAACATTTATCTTAGAATCCATCAGTGCAATAAAACACGGGCTGGGAGTCGGATCCGCTGAAGATCACAGAGGACTGCAACACGAGTCAGCTGGACTGATATCCTTCTAGACGGTTCACGCCACGCGCACGCATCTTAAAAGACACCTAAAGACAACTAAGAGCCGGATTTCAATCCATCAGACTATGCAGACTGCAAAATAATTTTTTTTTTTTTTTAAAGATATTTGTAACTGCAAACATTTCAAGTGTGACAATCAACGCAATCCTTAAAAATGTATGCTGTGGACAGAATTTCCAATAGAATTTCTGCAGAATTTGAGAATCAATTTAGAGCAAAGAAATATTCACACAAAGATTCTGAAAAAAGTTAGTTCCAAAATTCCATTAGAATTTATGAATTTTCAGAACACATACATATATATGTGTGTGTGTGTGTGTGTGTGTGTGTGTGTGTGTGTGTGTGTGTATATACATATATATACATAATATAAATACAGTATATAATTACAGTATATATAGTATTCTGAAAGGTGTACTTGGGTGTACCTCTTTGCACGGATTCTAGAAAAGCCTACAGTTTTTTTCATGATGGTGGGGGTATTTATTGATTATAAGTGTTATTTTAAAACAGAAAGAAATTAAATAATATTTATGGGGGTATTTTATTGATTAAATTGTTAGTTTTAAACATAATTTTTTTTTATATTTATTGGGGTTATTTATTGATTATAATTGTTATTTTAAAACATAAAAATGTAATAATATATTGGGGGTATTATCATCATATCTTCATAGACATTACCGTGACAAGTGAAAAAGCGTGCTCTAAAAAGCATGATGCGTAAAACGCGTGTAGCGACGGAGTTTACTCACTCATTCTCCAGGAGGGTCATACACACGACCTCTGACCCCGGGTTGTTGGCTTTCGCTGGAGCAGCGCTGCAGGTTCCAGGTGGCCACGCGCACCGCGGGCTTCGTCGCGCGCGGCCGCCGGAGGCTCCACGCAGTGCCGCGCGGAGCAGACGAGCGGCGGTCCCCGAGCGGGGCGTCCGGTTCTCGCCGCCGCCCCCGAGGGACGTGGGGCTGAGTGCGCGAGCCCGCCGTTCGTGTTCGTGGAAGGAGTCCTGGAGCGCTCCACGAACACCTGGAAGCGGACGCGGTCCAGCAGAGACGAGTTGATGCTGGGCACCTTGACCAGGTCCTCGATGCTCCGGAACGGACCGTGCGCGGAACGGAACTCCACGATGCTCCGGGCGAGTTTTTCGGTGATGCCGCGGACGCGCTCGCGAGCTGCGGCGGCGTGGCGGTGTTGATGTTGACGCCGGTGCACGGCAGGTGCTCCTGCTCTTTGCGCAGAGACGAGGGCGAGGATTAGACGAGCTGTTCTTGCTCGACACGCAGATCTCCAGTTTAACAGCCTCTAGTTTGCGGCGCGACCCCGCCGACCAGCGCCAGGTCCTCCACCTTCTTGAATCCGCCGATGCATTCGCGGTACTCCACGATGTTGTGAGCCACCCCGCGGTTCACGCCCGGGAGAGTCATGAGCTCCTCCTCGGTGGCGGTGTTGATGTTCAGCCGCCCTGGTTCACCAGGATGTGGCTGAAGTTGCACGCCGCGCTGAACTTGCGCTTGCCCTGAAACAAATCCGTGGGGTCCTTGGGAATGGACCGGTGGCACCCGAGATTCCCACCCATGTCCCGGTGAATCAGTTCGCGAACCGAGAACGAAAGCCGTTGCGCAGCGCGCGTGGAAGACCCCGCGCGCAATATAGACCAGTCGTGATACTTCAGCTAATCTAAACCCGCTCGTTAAACGCGGGTCGTCGTGATCTCTTATCTCCGTCGGTTCGGGCAAAATCCGCCGCGTTTTCTCAGCCTCGGAGCAGAGGCGTCCATATCAACGCGCTTCAGACAGAACTGAACTGAAGTGAACTCCTAGCGCGGGTTCTGTGTCGAGGAGGCTATCCGAATCTTTCCTTCGAGCCGACTCTTTTAATGACTCGTTCGAATCAATCTACTAAGCGTTCCTGAAGGAAGGTAATAGCCAGCAATACACAGTTTAGGCAGTTTTTATGCAAAAATCATTAGGATATTAGTTCCATTAAGATATTTAGTACATTTCTTACCGTAAATATATCAAAACTTAATTTCTGATTAGTAATAGGTTTAGTAGTAATACATTTGGACAACTTTAAAGGTGATTTTATCAGTATTTTTATTTTTTTATCAGTATTTTTATTGCCATATCCTAAGAAACCAAAGGCCTGTATCAGTGCAGTCTAAAGCTTATTAATTTGGCTTTTTTATAACAGAATTGACTGGTTTTGTGGTCCGGGTCACGTGCGTCAAGACATAACCTTCTTAATTACTAAACACAAAATTAAATCTATTTTATACAACTGGATCGAAAACATAGTAATAACATGCAAACATATTACGCGCAAAAAAACGCACAGGAAAATATGTTAACTTTAATGATTAACTGAAACGAACCGAGCGGTTCGAAGGAGTCGACTCAGACGAATCGGACTTGGCTATTTCCCACAGCACTAATCAAACGGCCTTGGCGTCCAGTCGAAGGGGGCGTGGCCTCCTGTCATTATTGGCCATTGCCTGCGGACTCTCCCAATACCACACTTGATAGAGACACGAAGTTATTGTGATCTTCTTTCCTAATGAACATTTTGTTCCCATTTACTGATGCATGAACTAATAGCAGGGTAACAGTAAAGAGCGTGGAGCTCAAATGTCTTTTGGAAAGGTCTGCTGCTTTTTAATTTATAGAGTACCGTTTAAACATTGAATGAGAAATTCTGTGTGGCATAAATTATTCTGTTTTGTTGTTCTAAAAGTGGTTTTACAGATATTTGGTTTATAGACATAAATACAAATCACACTGGAACCGCTTTCTGCGTTAAAGACTCTACTTCTTTAAAAAAGCCTGGCCTCAACTCTGCTACGTTTTTTTTTCTTTCAATTATAACCCTGAATAGCTCGTGCAAGTGTGTCAGGAGAGATGAGGACACGCTTATATAACTCTAAACCTCGCGTGTCAAAGTAATTATCACGCTGTCGATTCAATGCCATTAAATGAATGCCAGATGATTCATCCTGGGTTTGATTGGAGCTAACAGAAGAAGATAAAATCTCCCTCAAGATTCAAAATAAGTTCTTATCAGGGACATTTAGCTGTTTAAAGTAAAACTAAACAAAGTCCAATCATTTATGACTAAAACGCTATCAAATAATTGCTGTATTAATTACTTGCGCGTTGACTTTCATGCGCTCACTTCACAGATCTGGTTTTGTCTATGTGGACTAGTTAAAGGAAACCTCCACTTTTTTTTTTTTTTGAAATAAGCTCATTCCCTGCAAATCCCCAGAAGTCAATGAGTTGAGTTTTACAGTTTATGAAGCCATTCAGCCATCTCCGGTCTGGCCATAGCACTGTTAGCATAGCTTAGCATAGATCATTGAACTGACAGACCAGTAGCATCAGGTTCAAAAACGACCAGAGTGTTTTGATACCTGTCTGGTTTAAAACCTGTTCTCTTCTGTAGCTATATCGCACTCAAGACTGGCGGAAAATGAAAAGTTAGGCTTCCTAGGTCGGACTGTACTCTCATTCTGGAGAAGTTCGCTGTCGCATCGCGGCACGCGTGCGATGCCGCAGCAAACGCCTTCTTTGATTATTACTCCTGTTTATAATGTCAGAATGAACATCTTCGTGAAAAAACGAATCAGTGTTAGGTTCAGTGACTCATTCAATGACTTCGCTTATCAAAACAGGTAACGCTTTCACCGTCTTCCTGGGGTAAGAGGTGAGCTGCTGCAGAACAATCCCCAGTACATGATAGATGAAGGTTTGGGGAGAAGATTGGCTTGGTTTGAATGAATGACGTTAATCAGCGGACACAGAGCAAGCTTCACACGAGAACTGAGATGATTAAAAGATCGTAACACACAAGATACTGAATGTAAAATGAAAACGATGATCAAATCAAAGGCTGCAGAACTCATTCAGTTATTATAGAGCTCCTTATCCAGTGTTTTCAGCATCTCAGCAGTTTTTCTGAATATTTTGAATTAGATTTTTTAGAAGAATAAAAAGAGACGTTCAACCAACTTAAGAGTTAATCTCAACCACTATATATATATATATATATATATATATATATATATATATATATATATATATATATATTTCATTTTAATTTTTGAGCTTTAGTAATGTTGCTGTTTTTATCACTCACCCATATGATTTTTATTTTAACTTTTCATTTTAGTTTATTTAGTTTTAGTTATATAACTACTTTAACTTAAGCTGAGGAAATGATATCTTGGCAACTAGCTTAAATAAAGTATTTATTTATTTATCTAAACATTTAATTAATTGTTTTAGTTTATTTACAATTTTTTATTTCATGCTTTATTTTAGTTAATATAATTTTTTGTTCATTTAATATAATTACATTTGCTTTTATTTCAATTTATTTAATTTTTTGTTAATGATAAATTAAAAGACGTTTAAAAGTGAATTAAAGACGCAAATAGAAGTAAAATAGCGTAAAACAAAACTATTATTATAATGATTTTTTTCCGTTTGTACAGTGCAATCGAAAATATTGCACAGTACTATATCAGTCTTCTTTTTTATATTTACACTATAAATAACTTAAAAAGATGTTACGCTTGTAAACCTCTGTCCTAGACGGGCTGTTTGTCGACAGCAAGCGCTTTGTCCGTCTGCTTGTAGACTTCAAGCGTACTTGAGGTTCAGAGTATTGCACAGCTAAAAGACGCTTCTCAAAAGAAGCTCTCAGTGCAGCCCAAGATATCACACACACACACACACACACACACACACACACACACACACACACACACACTTACACACACACACTCACACACACACACTCACACACACACACTACACACACACACACACACACACACACACACACACACACACACACACACACACACACACACACACACACACTCACACACACACTCACACACACACACTCACACACACACACTACACACACTACACACACACACACACACTCACACACACACTCACACACTACACACTACACACTACACACACACACACACACACACACACACTATAATTTGAGTTCAGCGGGTTCCAGCACAAGTGAAATGAATGTAAGAGGGTGATGTAATTATATTTCTTGGTAACAAAAGGGCTGTATCCATGGCGAGAGACTGCAGGTGGTGCAACCTAATTCAGACAAATCACTCCCGCTTTTTTACCCCGAGTTTTGAAGTTGATATGCTAATAAATCGATCCGATGCATGAGCGCTGATGAGTCTAGAGTCACGGCGCCGCGAGCCCGATGGGAATGAGGTCATTGTTAAAGCAGGATTGTGCGTCCTGCTCAGTCAGATGTCACGGTACGGCTTTGTGTTTGGCAGGACGTCCAGCTCTGGCATCAAATCAAGAGCGTTGTGTTGGTTACATAAGAGCGCCGAGGGACCCTATTAACAAACTCTCACACACCAGAGGCAAGCAGGGTCACTAAATGATAGCGTTTGCATCCGTTGTAGATGATTAAACGCCGTCCGAGGGTCGTTCTCAGGACATTTATCAGTTGATGCATTCGAAAACCTTTGACCTTTTTGGTTACAGGAACGCATGTTTACTTTGCCCCCCCTCCCAGATGTTTATATCAAGGCACACTAAAACAGAATGATCCTCAGTTTACCAGCACATGCAAATCATATATATAGGAATTACAAACATACTGTCTGAGGCTGTTTTGGTTTGAAACACACAACACACACACACACACACACACACACACACACACACACATCCCAGAACAAAGCAAAAGAACAGGCAACAAAACAAAACAACAAACGAGCAATTAAACACAGCGTGCAAAACAACTGAACAAAAAGCTCACTAAAAACTAAAACACACCACAAAACATACATGCATGTTAAGATACATACATAAAGAGCAGACAAGAAAACAAAACAACAAATTAAACAAAAATCATAAATAAAAGAGTACACAATAAAACTAATCTAAACAAACAAAAAGCATAAACAACAAACATAAAAGCACAAAATCGGTCATGTAAACAAACTAAAACCACAACTAAAAAAAGTACACAATAAAACAAATATAAAGAAAGAAACAAAAAAAAAACAAACATAAAAAGACAAAATCAATCATATAAACAAACACAAACAAAAACACTAACAAAATCATAAAAATCAACAACATCATAAACAAACAAAAACCACAACAATAAAAAGTACACAATAAAACAAATATAAACAAACTCAAACAAGAGCATGAAAACAAACATAAAAAGACAAAATCAATCATATAAACAAACAAAAACCTAAAAAAACTAAACACAAAAAGCATTAAAAAAATCAAAAACACGAAATCATGTAAAAAAAACTAAAACCACAACTAAAAAAAAGTACGCAATAAAACAAATATAAACAAACAAAAAGCATAAATAAACATAAAAACACAAAATCAATCACGTAAACAAACACAAGCCACAACTAAAAAAGTACACAATAAAACAAATATAAACAAAGAAAAAGCATTAAAAAAATCAAAACACGTAACATCATAGAAACAAATGTAAAAAAACAACAACAAAAAAAGTACAAAATAAAACAAATATGAACAAACAAAAACTAAACACAAACAAAAAACATTGAGAAATCGAACATAAAAAGACAAAATCAATCTCATATAAACCAAGCCCAACCCCGGCGTATGACCCAGAGTGACCCTGCCTGGACCCACTTCTACATCACATCTAGATCTTTACTGAGTCAGCATCCACTCGTGAACCTTCGGCACGCTGACTTTTCTTAGAAACCTGTCTTCAGAGAGCGCATACTCCAGCCTGGTCAAACGAGGGTCTGCGCCGATTGGCTGAAACACGGTGTCTCGATGACCGGGACAGCGGCGGGCCAATCACAGGCCCCGGATCAGTCACATCACCTGATGATTACACTTCATCGGTTCAAAGTCTCCGCTTGTTTGGGAGTTACACCGAAACGGAGATCCCTAGAATACATCAACGTTCACTCAATCAGATTAGACAAAAGAAAAACCAACAGTGAATGTAAACAGTGGTGGTGTGCTTTTCAGCATTTAATATTAAACCTTTAAAACTCACTCCAGCGACTGCTCCTAACCCATCCTCCCATTCTAAGGGGGCTTTATTATTTATATGCATTTTAAGAACAGCATTATTTATTGTGACAGTATTCAATAGATGCTGTGCACAGAGCTTGAGCATGTTTTTTTTACACACACATATATATATATATATATATATATATATATATATATATATATATATATATATATATATATATATATATATTGATATCAACATTAATAATTCAGAAAGAGAAAATGCCAAGAAACTAAAGCATATCACAAAGCCAGGTCTAGTTTTTTTCTAAACTGGTTGTTGCTGAAAACATAAAACTGAAAACAAGCAACAAGAGAGAATTTGCTTTACATTTTCTTTTCTTTTTGTTTTCATCCGTCTAAAAATAAACACACAATACAAACATATCGGTGGCTCAGCCAAAATAAAAAGAAAAATGCATAAAAAGGTTTTAAATATATTTGTATAAACAGTTCTAGATGACACTGAACTGAGAGAAAAAAAAAATATATATATATATATATATATATATATATATAAATAAAAGCAATGAATTGCATTCAAAATAAGTGTGTTTACATTATATTTAGTGTGTACTGTGTATTTATTTGTTTATATAAATACACAGATACATATATTTTAAATATTTATAGATTGCACATTACATTCATATTCCTTTATTTTACACAATATATGTCATATATGAACATCCTTTTTTTTAAATATAGTTTAATTAGTTTTTTTTTTTTATAAAAACAATGTAGTTGTCAAAGAACAAAAACAAGAATATCGAAAGTGTTTAGATATAGCTTTAAAGCGAATATCATGTTTGTGGTTAAGTGGATTGCTCCAAACAAAGACACACGAGAAATAGATTTCTAGAACAGTGTTTGCTATTAAACAAAACAAGCTTTGAAAGTAGTTTGTATATACAAATATTTTAAGTTGAGAGTTGGTTTAGGACGTTTCAATTTCAATTTGATCACGATGTACATAAAGCAAAAAAAAAAGCAGCTATTTTTCAGGCAGTGTTTGCTGCCCCCTTCCTGCCGAACCTGTTCCTGAAGACCACACACACACACTCATGCACACACACTCTCACGCACACACACTCTCACGCACACACTCTCACGCACACACACACACACGCACTCTCACACACACGCACACCTCTCACACGCACTCTCACACACACACTCTTCCACACACACGCACTCACACACACGACACTCTCACGCACACACGCACTCTCACACACACACACGCACTCTCCACACACACGCACTCTCACACACACGCACTCTCACACACACGCACTCTCACACACACACGCACTCTCTCACACACACGCGCACTCTCACACACGCGCACTCTCACACACACACACGCACTTCTCACACACGCCACTCTCACACACGCACCTCTCACACACGCACTCACACACACGCACTCCTCTCACACACGCACTCTCACACACGCACTCACACACACACGCACACACTCTCACAGCACCTCTCTCACACACACACCCTCTCACACACACACACACACACACTCTCTCACACACACACACACACACACTCTCACACACACACACTCTCACACTCTACACTCTCTCTATTTACACTCTCTCTCTCACACACACACGCACTCTCACACACACACTCTCACACACACACTCACACACACACTCTCACACACTTTCACACACCTCTTCAAAACACTCTCTCTCTCCACACACACTTCTCACACACTCTCTCACACACCTCTCACACACTCTCTCTCACAGGTCTCTCTCTCACACACTCTCACACACACACACACTTTCTCTCACACACTCTCTCACACACACTCTCACACACTCTCACACTCTCGCTCTCTCACACTCTCACTCTCACACTCTCACACACTCTCACACACACACACACACACACACACACACACACACACACTCACACACACACACTCACACACACACACACTCACACAAACAAAACGACTCGCACTGTTCAAATGGCATCATCACAAGTTTATTGTGACTTTGTACAATAAAAATGGAAAAGCAAAACGTAAGAGAAACTAAAACGATAAAAGAGTTGCCGGGCATTAACGCACCAGCTCTGATGGGAACCTGCGGTGCAGAGAGAGAAACAACACACACACACACACACACCGGACTGGCCGAGAACGCCAGCTCACTGTTCCTGAATCAGAGCAGAAAACCTCTCACCAACCCTCTATTGCATGCCGTCCATCCTCGGACAGGTCACGTGACGCGTTGTCAAGGACTTAAAACAGTCAACCTGAGCTTTAAAATGACAAAATAATAGCAATCCGAAAAAACAAAAAAAAAAAACTTTCATAGAATGGCTGACAAGGTCCAGCGGCTAAATAATTTAAATTACACAAATATTGAAAAGAGCTAAACATTTCCTGGAAGGGAAAAGAAGAAGCCATAAAAAGGTGGTCTTTTAAAGGCCAGAAATGCCTGAGGTAAAGATTCAGCCTTTATCGAGCGCAGAGGAAGTGACCTCGGTCTGAAAACACGCATCAAAACCCTCCGAGGAGCTCGTGTCTGTGAGGTCTGGTGGGCGAGCTTGATGGCGCTTTCAGACGCTGGGCACAGATATAAGCGTTTGCAGGTCACGAAAAATAAAGCGACAAGCGAATGAAATAAAAGGAGGCGGAAAAACAGGGCTTTATATAGGCGTGTGGTTTGGTCGAGCAGACTGACTGAGGTCCCCGCTGGTTTGATTGGCAACAGGATGGTGGTGGTCCGAGGGCTTTAAAAAGATCTTCTTCTTCTTGTTCTTTCCAAGGTCCTTCAGGATTCAAAAGAAGACAAATAAGTAAGCATTGACAGGCACACTTTTGACACTTGTTAACTATTAACTATGACTTCTTCACTCAAATTCTTACTTTGCTGCTTATTAATAGTTAGTAAGTTTAGGTAAATGATTATCTTCGGTTACACTACTGGTCAAGCGCTTGGTATGATATTTTTTTAAGTGGCTTATTATAGTCGCTGTTATGATTTTTTAAAAATGTTTTCTATTTGAATACGTGTTGAAATGTAATTCATTGCCGTGATCAAAACTGAATTTTCAGCGTCATTCAGTGTCACCACGATCATTAAAAAAAAAAAGAGTCTAATATTATGATTTGATGCTGAAAAATATTTTAATTATTATCGATGTTAAATACAGCTGTGCTGATTAATATTTTTATGGAATTAAAGTATTCATGTTTATTAATTATCGGTAATTATTTAGCCATTTTAATAGTTTTGGGGAAACCGTCACTGCACTTTTATTCAGCAAACACATTCAATTGACCGAAAAACAGCATTAAAATTAATACATTCATAATGTTGTTACAGAAGATTGGTGATTCAGACAAATGTTGTTCTTATAAATGTTCTAATCAAAGAACAAGTATTAGATGGCCAAAGTGTTTAAATAATAATAAATTATTGAATTATTAGCAAATCAGCATTTTACAGTGATTTCTGAAAAGGAATACATTACATTACATAAAATAAATCTGAATATATATATATATATATATATATATATATATATATATATATATATATATATATATATATATATATATATAATACACATACACACACATTTCAAACTGTAATATGTTTATAACTATTACACAATTAAAAATGATCATAAGCAATTATTCCTAACTTTTGACATGCAGTATATCCTTTTTAGGATTAAATAACTACTACTAGTTTTTTTAATTGCCATGTCAGCTTAAGCTATCTTCATGGCAAAACACTGAGTATAAACGCTAAATAAAATAAAAATTATACAAGAGTTTTTTAAATTAACATACAATTTTTAAAAATCTGGTCAAAATGAGCAGTGAGCTACTTATAAAAGTTTTCTACCTACAGTAAAACCAGGACAGTCCAAAAAATGATTTTAATGGACTTGCAGAAGATGCATAAAGTTGGGTCTTTTAGGACTAAATAAACACAACCTTTATTACTTCACATGACTTTCACAGGCAAGGTTTAAGACTAAACTGTAAACCTGAGGAAACGCACTGACCGATCTTTGTTCTGTCTTAGGACGCACTTTTACGTGGCAATGCTTTTTCCTAAAGCACGTTTATAAAAACACGGATTAAGCTAAGCCTGATGCAATGCATTCTGGGCTTTCCTCCTCCATAAAGGAAGCAGCGCTCAGGTGTGCCTCCGCACTGGAAGCGCCCAGTTTCTGCTGCTCCAGCATGCGTTGCTGGGCCTCCCAGCTGACCTTCTCCTCCTCTCGAACTGTCGCTCTTCCTCCAGCTCCTTGTGCTGGGCCTCCAGGTTCTTCTTCATCTGTTCGTGACGCCGCTGCCCCAGCTGAACAGACCAAACACACACGACAGCACGGTCAACTCAAACCCCCAACAAACATGGGACCTCAGAAACCACTGCTGCCGGTAC
This sequence comes from Puntigrus tetrazona, assembly GCF_018831695.1. NCBI lineage: Eukaryota > Metazoa > Chordata > Actinopteri > Cypriniformes > Cyprinidae > Puntigrus > Puntigrus tetrazona. Next base: position 4,901,650 of record NC_056717.1, on the reverse strand, counting down.
CTCTGTCTCAGGAGTCTTTGAGTTTCTGGATCTTCTCCTTGACCTTCATCTCAAACACCTGCTCCATCTCCATCTCCATCTTCTTCATCTTAAATCACATGGTCTCTCCTCTCCTCCTCCATCTGTGCCAGAGGGCTCCTGTACCTGCAGAACACACACACACACACACACACACACACGCATCGCACAACACACACACCCATTAGACTCTGAGAGCCTGACTGAGAGGAACAGGCAGTAGGGAAGAGAGGAGCCTGATGGGAAGGCTTGAGGACCCAGTGAGTTAGTAAGCCGCACTGTGTTAGATCAACACCGCTCACATGACACGCAGCCAAACACTTTACAAAGAGATCATCTGGAGCTGAAAGCTTGTACACACCTGATGAGAAGATACAGACCGGAGGCACAGGTCGCAAAGGTCACAAACAAGCAGATCGTTTTTAAAAGTGTTCACTGCCAAAGCTGCTCATTTTCATTACATGGATATGAACTGTATTTGTGATACTGTGATTAAATCCCATCCAAAATATCGTTTTTTTGTGTAGAAAGAAAGCAAAAACAAGTAGCAACTCAAATCGCCTAGGAGTGCGGTTTCATTAAACCAGCTCACTAAATAAGCCAGGCTTGTTTCAGTTATTTCGAACCGAATCCACTGGTGATAAGTCAGGCTAACTGAAATAAACCTGGCTTATTTTGCTGAACTTGTTTTCTGAAACAGGCCCCCGCTCTCCACAAAACAAGAAAACGGGCTAAAAAACTAAAAATAAAGCAAAAATGATCTACTCATTAAAAAAAAAAAAAAGAAACATTTGCAAGATTCTGTGTGAAAGCGTTCATGAGGACACAACACGTGGCGGCACGTACAAGCTTTTTCTCCTCTCCCAGGCAGCGTCCAAAATATTTTACCTTGAACACGTCCTGAGTTGCCTAACTTCTGAAAGTCCTCCAGCTAACAGAAAGCGAGATAAACATCTTTAATCTGACTAAAGAGCAAAGGACATCTGAGGTAATGAGCTACAGAACAGCGGTTTGACGGTGATCCTACAGGAAGCTGGACACACACACACACACACACACACACACACACACACACACACACACACACACACACACACACACACACACACACACACACACACACACACACACACACACACACACACACACACACACACACACACACACAGTCTGGAGCAGGACGCTTGACTCAGACCACGAACAGGACGAGGAGAAAGAGGGGGAAAACAGAGCAGGAGAGAGAGAGGACCAGACAAATGTGAATTGAGCGCGCACTTACCATGCCTTCAACTGTGTCAGATCTAAAAATCAAAAGCACACACACGCTGCAGCATGCTCACAGTGCATCATGTGTTAGAAATAAAACATTGTTAGCAGCTGAATGTGTGGCCCTATGCGTGGCGGTGGAAGTGAACGGGGCGTTAGCGTAGCGTTTGGGTCGTGTCTGAGGTTAGTGGCGGCTGACGAACGCGCTGAGGCCGTTAGGAAGCCTGGCGATGTATCGCTGCTCTGACTTTAGCATCATTAGCATGTGTGACCCAGGTCGAGCCCGTCTTTACACGCTGATCCTTTATCGGCACAACACAACCACAGATCTCTGCTTCACGTACAATACCAAACGGACATCAGTGACCAGCGTCGCTGCGTGTTTGTGTACACCTGAAGGAAGGCTTGTATCGGGTGACAGACACTCACTTTAGAGCTGGCTTTGGTCTTGTTGTTGTCGGCGCTTGATTGTAAGTGACAGCGGCCAGTTTCCTGCTCGCGGTAGTTCGTAATGGGCGTTGTTGGTCACGTCTTCAAGTCCTGCATGTGGGTTCTGTGATCGACGATCATAAATCACAGATTTACATTCAAGACATTTAAAATGCTACAAAAGATGAATGCCGGGCCTTCTATTTATTATGACTTCACAAAAATAACTTTAGCACTAACAGTAACAACTGAGCAGCAAATCAGTATGATTTATGAAGAATCATGTGTGACACTGAAGACTGGACTAATGATGCTGAAAATACAGGAATAGATTACATTTCAAAATACATTAAAATCGAAAACGACTTTAAACTTAAAAAATAAATATTTCACAATATTGATATATTTCTGATCAGACAGAATGCTTCCTTGGTTCTTTTAAACATACAGACCCCAAACCTTTGAAATATAGTTTCAGACAGTAGGCCTACAGTAGAGCGTGGCTGAAGGTCATCTATGAGAGTTTCAGTTGCTGTGTGTGAAGTGAAGACACAGATATGTACCTGATGAGCATGTTTTGAAGGATTGTGAAGTCCACAGTGCTCCCCATTCTCCACTGGCTATAATGAAAACCAGTGAATCCACGAGACATTACGCTACAATATCCACCTCCTCCCCATCTCTGCGCAAGACTGCAGTGAAAAAAAACATTTAAACAAGCTGTTCTAAGTTAGCTATTAATCATACATAAATCACATTTTATTTTAAGATATATGAACTTCTACTGTTTTCATACTAACCTAACAATATTTTTTAAATCACCGAACACTAATCCTATCACTAAATCTACCCATTCATTTATGTTCCTCGCACAGTCAGACCAAATTTCCTCAAAAGTCAAAAATGTAAGGTTTTACTATCTTAATGGGGACAGTTGGTCCTCACAACTCTAGCTTCAAACACACACACACACACACACACACACACTGCACACACACCACGCACACACACACACACACACGCTTCGCACACACACACACGCACGCACAAAGCTAAACAAAATTAACCTACTTGTTGAAAACAAGAAAAATTTACTCCAAAAAACAAAAAAACTCCAAAGCCAAATTATGCTAAACAAGAAATTGAAACAAACTAAATAAAAAAAGAAAAAAGAAAAAATCTGCTTACTGAAAACAAAAAAACAAACAACGTCAAGTAAATACAAATGTTAAAGAAAATAAAAACTACTTATTGACACTAAAAAACAAAGTAAACCAAGCTGTAATAAGTAGAGGTCGGACCCTGGCCATAGGATGAGACAGGCCCAGATCTTTCCTCTGACCATGCAGGTGGCTCCTGATCTGCGCTGACTGCGTCTCCTGCAGTGTGTGTGCGTCACTGATCCAATGAATGAAGCAGACCACATGCCATCTGTGTGCTTACATGCTGCTGAAAGCATCTCAGGCATCAAAGCTACCCTCTCAAAAACACAGATAACCGCTGGATCCAAGCACAGCTCTCCCGATCACACTTCACGCTTCTGTCTAGACACAAAACCCCAGAGGTCAAGGTCAAAGCCCCGGCGAGTCGCGTGACTAATCGAGCAGCATCTGATCTTCTAACTCAAACGCTGGAGTCCCTGGACTTCATCTTCAAAGCTTGATTCAGAGGGCTCCAGCGGGCACAAGTGCTGGATACCTTATGTTCACGAAGCCGGATCCGTGACCTGTTCTACAGGGGCGCTCTGATCAGACGTCAAAACACACACACACACTTCCTGTTTGCAGATCTTTTTCACTTATCACTCAACTGCACTGCACACGCGAGGTGTTTAATCTGCGTGACCAAACCTTTCACGTGTACCTTGTTTGATTCTTTCACATTTCTGTAGAGGCCCTTATCTAACTTCATTGGTATTAGTGCTCACCTACAGCCTATTGAAAAACACATTTACTAATTAAAATCAAGAAAAATATGGAAAATTTACTGAAACTGAACTCTGCGATAAGCTGAAGCACCTAAAAAAGACACAGAATATGGAAAAAACTATAAATAAATAATTGATAAATAAATAATACATTAACTGAATAATGCTAAAATAACAGTGGACTGCATCTCATATTAGAATTGAAAATGTTGCATTTCTTTATTAAGCTAAAAAAAACTAATAAAGCAATTATTTTTGCTAATGCATTGATTTATTTTATTGCATCCTCATCAGGTCTGTGGTGTGCTGAGCTTAGCTGGCAAGTAAGACATTACCAAAACAACAACAAATCAGCTGAACTCCTTTGAAAATCGTATTATCACTGGTCTTCATTGATGATGGCAAGTTGATCTTATGACAGAGAAATGATTTCTATATTTTCTTCCTATATGGTGTTTCTCAACTGTCGGAGGCACCGCGTACATCTGTCCTCTGGCTATAAGCTTGGTCTTATAAAACATGCTCTGGTTGAATTGAAATGAGGCGATCACTGGAAGGGGAGAGTCTGTCCTGAGAGCTGAACATCGTCTGGTGAAAGCGTGTCACAAGATTAAACAGTTTTATTATATTTAAACCACACAATAACGCATGGTTATTGTGTGGGTTTAAATGGCATCACTAATGAAACTGAACAGCTATGTTCAGATCATTCTTGATGATCTCTCAGATCTCTGCGAGGAACCAGCAGATCAGCAGCCTGTGTCTCTCACACACACACACACACACACACACACACACACACACAGGTGATCTTTGAGCCCCTTACCTTCTGCCACGCCCCAGAAATTTGCTGCCTGCCCCTCACACGCTTCCCATTGACCTCGATGATGGTGTTACTGCCGAGCGCTCCTGATGAACACAGATCACACACACATGCGCTCCTCCACAGAGAACACAGATCACACAGACAGTAGTAACAGAGAGGCTCAGAGAGAGAGAGGAGAGAGAGAGACAGAGAGAGAGAGAGAGAGAGAGAGAGAGAGAGAGAGAGAGAGAGAGAGAGAGACAGAGAGAGAGACAGAGACGAAAGAGAGAGAGAGAGAGGGAAGACGAGACAGAGAGAGGGCAGAGGCAGAGAGAGAGAGAGAGAGAGAGAGACAGAGAGACAGAGAGAGACAGAGAGAGAGACAGAGAGAAGGAGAAGTAGAGAGAGAGGGCAGAGAGGGAGCAGAGACAGAGACAGAGAGAGAAACAGAGAAGAGAGAGAGAGAGAGAGACAGTGAGAGAGAAAGAAAGAGAGAGAGAGAGAGAGACGGTGAGAGAGAGGGAAGAGAGAAAGAGAGACGGTGAGAGAGAGGGCAGAGAGACAGAGGGGGCAGAGAGAGAGAGAGGCAGTGAGAGAGGCAGGGCAGTGAGAGAGAGAGACAGAGAGAGAGAGAGAGGAGACAGAGACAGAGAGAGACAGAGACAGAGGGCAGACAGAGAGACAGAGAGAGAGAGAGAGGCAGAGAGAGAGACAGAGAGGGCAGTGAGAGTAGTGGTGAGAGAGAGAGAGAGACAGTGAGAGAGACAGACAGACGGTGAGGGAGAGAGAGACAGAGAGAGACAGAGAGAGGCAAGAGACAGAGAGAGAGAGACAGAGAGACAGAGAGAGAGAGAAAGAGAGAGAGAGACAAGAGAGAGAGAGAGACAGAGAGAGAGACAGAGAGAGAGAGAGAGACAGAGAGAGGGCAGAGAAGACGGTGAGAGAGAACAGAGACAGAGAGGCTGAGAGAGAGAGAGACAGTGAGGAGAGAGAGAGAGAGAGGGCAGAGAGAGAGAGAGACAGTGAGAGAGACAGTGAGAGAGAGAGAGAGAGAGACGAGCAAGAGAGAGAGACGAGAGAGAGAGAACAGAGAGAGAGAGACAGTGAGAGACAGAGAGAGAGACAGAGGCGGCAGGAGAAGAGGGCAGTGAGAGAGACAGTGAGAGAGAGACAGGAGACAGAGAGGGAGACAGACAGAGAGAGACAGAGAGAGAGAGAGAGAGACAGACAGAGAGACAGAGAGGAGGAGAGGAACTCTCGGTGTGTGTATCAATATTGTTGTGTGTGTGTGTGTGTGTGTCTGTGTTGGGTGATGATGATAATGTGCTCTTTCAGTGAGTGTGATTCTGACCCATTTCCCTAATTGGGTCACAATTAGGGAGCCAATATTTGAGCAGCTGAGGTAGTGCGCCTGAGTAGAGTTTCATCATTAACTAAAGGAGTTACAAAACATTTTCATTGCCAGAAGTAAATGACATGACATTAAATCAAATTAAATATTAACAACAAAAACTTTTCAAAGCCACATAGATGCTAATTAAATTTGAATTATTTAGAATTATAAAAATAAAACTATAACAAATAGTTTTTTGTGTAGAAAATTATAAATTCTATATATAATTGGCTTTTATTTTTTTATATTAATTTTGTAGATTTTTATATTTATTTTACTATATACACATTTGAGTATTTGAAGGCATGTATTTTATATATTTCTGTTTTGCTTTTTAGTTAAAAGCTAATTGGATTCTTCTGATGCTGACGTTGCTAGGAGATGTTTAGAGGAGTATTTTGTATGTGTCTTGACACACTATATTTTCAATAACACAAATTTGCGCAATTTATGTTTTTACTCCCGTCACACCTTCCAGCTAAAACAGATTTCCCCTTCGAAGAAGCTGAGCCCCAGAGACAGCCAGCTATGATGATGTCTTTCTGTGACCGATGGCGACTTGATGGATGGTTGAACAGAGCAGCTTGTAACGATTTTCCAGATCATGAGGTGAGCTGATTCAAACCCACTGGAACAGTCCCCAAAACAGCTGTGTTTCAACAGGTTTTTGTTTAAAAATCAACCTTATCCCGCCTTTAAATTGATCTGAAATCTACTTTCAGTTAACCCTAAAGCCACCTAGCGATTCAAATATTCCACTTGTGTCAGTACAAAAACAAACTAAAAAAAAAAAAAGAAGAATCATCAATCATTAACCGTCATGGCCAAACAAACCTTAATCTCTTCTTGACTAACTTGCTCTCCTCCTCGTCATCAGTCTCCGGGAACTCATAGATCTTGATCTATGTTCCTGAATCTCTCTCATTATCTCGGGAAAGAGAAAGCTCAGCGTTCAATTGGTGCTGACAGAAGTAAAAAGAACCTGCCATCTCCAGCAGGCTCCGTGGGCTCTGGTGTGCATTGGTTTGGGATTGAATCGACTTCTCTAAGGAGTCAACATAAAAACCATGTGTGGACAGATTTATCTCTAGTGTTAAGATGAGTTCTCACACACACACACACACACACACACCAGTCGCTTCAGCTGGTTTACCCGAATGTTGCAACTGTCACAAGACGCATCATTGAAACACTGAATGCTTTTACGATGCTGAGATGCAATAACTCCAGCAGCGTCTCTATGAACGTCTCTGTGATGTGCAGACAAAAACAGTGAGGGCAGTTCATATTAAACTGAATGGAGGCTGAATGTTTTGTTGGCGCACATAAAACAGCAGCAAGTGTTCTTGAGGATTATATAATGGAAAACAATACTTTCTTTTATTAATAAAGCAAATGTACTACTGGCACACGGGCCTGTTCCAAAACCTGAGTGAGCTGCCAAACTAGGGGAGCGCTCTTTGCAGGCACCACAGGTGCAAATGTTTACCACGAAAGCTGATAAAAATAATTATATTACCATAATTATATTAAATGTTAAGATGTGTTAAAATATATTGTTTTGCTGTGTGTATCCTTTGAGAAGGTAATCCCAGATCTACACTTTCATTTATTTACAAAAAAAATATGAATAACAACATTTAAAAACTATTAATATTAATAAAATTAATATTTTAATCAATATTAATACACGCATACATGACAGTAGTGGAATGTACAAACAAGAAAATGGCGTCATTTGCTGTAATGTGTCTCCACACTGATGCAGAAGTCTTAAATACTGTTATTAAAAATGTGAATATCCCCGTTTCTTTTTTGTAACACTTTCTGCATTTTCCTAATATACTAGAGTTCCATTGTTACATTAGTCAAATAACTTCTTATTCAAAATATTTGCAATGATGCCAATTTAAATGATTTAGCAGCGTTTGCTGCATAATTTAAGTAAACTATTTTGAAACTGCCGAATGTATGCACATCTATGAAATGCCATCCCATTTATTGTTAAATACTACTTCAATAACGTGCCTGTATTTACATTTATTGCCACTAACAATGCACTTTGGATTCCTCACATGGACAAAGAACATTTAATCCTTTACAGCCAGATTGTGACTAAGGATTATATGGCAAAATATGTAATATATTTTTATTAATGGAGTTCATTGGGAGAAAGCCTCAAATCTGCAGCTACTGAGGAAGGTTATGTTAACATGCCATCACACTCCACCTGCTTCTTAGAACTGCTGGCACTCCTCTGGAGTCAGTGTGTCTGCTTTTAGCGATGAGTGGGATGATGTTCACTTTAAATGCCAACCGTTTCATGAACTCCAATATCCAGTAGTTTCAGTCTGCCGGACACAGAGAGTGTGTGTGTGAGGTTTAATGTTTCAGATCAGCGCGAAATCAGCATTCCACACTGCTGACTTTGGCAGCTTATTTGAACTCTCTTCGGCTTGTAAGCATTAGAAGCCACATCTTTGCTTGGAAGAAGAAGCGTCTCAAATAGCGACAGAAAATCATGAGGTCAATGTGATCATTCCACGGCTTTAGCCATTGCCAGGTGAAAAAACGTTGTCTTAATTAAATCGATGATTGCATTTTTATTATACTGATATTCAGAGGAACTGGGAGGTGATCAAAGGAAGGATTAGTGATTTTTGACATCTACGTGTTTTGAATATCGCTTAAATATAAATGTGTGTGGCGTGTACAATTTCTGAAAAATGTAACAGGCGCCATCCTGTACAAAAGCAGACCATGCTGCTGGGGTTTCTAAATGTAGATTCAAAACATTACTTTCTGGGAGTTGCTCAGGAGTGTTTGTAAAAAGGAGATGCTATATGGTTTCTGAGAGTGTTTTTAAGTGGATTACTAAAGTAGTTTTTAGCAAATGGCTACTATATGTGTAGTTATGTAATGGCTCAAAAATCAAAAGAGTTAAAATCCACCAAAATCCTTGTCCCTAGGTTTGGCTCCAGAGGCCTTCAACCAAACCAAACCAAACAAAAATACTAAAACCAAAAATCAAACAAAACATAAAAAAACTTTCAAAAGCCAAACAAGAAAAAGCACCGAACCAATAGAAAAACAAAAGCAAATCAAACAGACAAAAAGACACAAAACAATGCTGAATCCCTTTTGAAGAGCCACCAAACAAAACCACTAAACAAACCAAAACACTGAACAAATCAAATCAAAACATAAAACACTTTTTGAAGGCAGAAAACAAACCCTCACACCAAATCATTCCAAAACCAAAGAAAAAATGCACCAAAACAAACAACCACCAAATAAATCTGGCAAAAAAAACTATACAAAGCAAACAAAAAACAATGCTTGATCGCTTCAAAAAGCCACCACCTAAAAAACAATTAATTAGGATAGAGTCAGTCAAATCAAAAAAATAAATGCATCCAAACTATCAAGCCAAACCAAACAAAAACACTAATACAGCAAACATTACAAAACATAAACCATCACCAGACAAACTAAACCAAAAACAAATCATTAACATCAAACCACCCAAACGAAAACCAACTTACTTCACAATCCAAAACAAACACACTTCTCTCAACTTGTCCTCATTGTTTGTGATATCAAAAGAGGTTTTGTTCCTCAAGCATGAATGATCTGTACTAAATAATCTTGTGTTTTCCTAACTTCTCAATGTTCTCCTGACTTCCTGCATGCGCAGAAAAACAAACAGAGCATGACTTTGAGCCACAGAAACAATGATTGTAGAGAAAAAGAGAGAGGGAAAAAAAGAAAGAGCATTCCTAACCAATTCACGCACGCCAGAAGGCTTTGATTTAGTTGGATGATGAGTGTAAGATTGGAGATAGAGATGCAACTTAATACAAGTCTGAAGAAACGACTTAGATAAGCGCTGACACTGCAATAAATACCGATGTGCTTGAGCTCCCTTCCTAAACCCTCCGCTGCAGAAACACAAGCAGCGCTGTCACGTCTGATGAACTTTTTTTTGCACATAGCACCAATTGCTACAGAAGCTGAAAGTTTTGTAGCATAGGCAAAAAACAGGCGTTAGCACAAGTTTGGAGCTGGGTGATCTGGCCAAATATTATTTCTCTCTGGCCATTAAAAAAGAAATGAGAGTAGATTTGGCAGTTATTTTTGTATCTTGTATCTTTTAGTTTCAAAGAAATGTACAAAAAAAAAAAACATTCAGGGTTTTGTGTGCAATGCCTACCACTTACCTGTTGACCAGAGAAGCGACTAGTACAGAACAGCTGTGCACTTTCGGCTGGTGGAGCATCTGGCAGCGGTGACGCAGGACTCTGCGTTGGTGTAGTCCTCAAACTTGCTATGCGATGTGATCGATGGCCGGGCTGCCAGCTTCAAGACACAAAAATCGACGATTCAACAACATGCAAGAAGTAGCATAAATAAAGCGGCCATCCTTTTTTTTTATTAAACGCGCAACGGGAGGCGGGTTCTAGGTGACTTGGCGGCTTACCACCGGTGCACTGTTATCCACAGCATCTCCAAGGCCTGGTGTATCCACAGCCAGTGAGCAGCAGCTGGACTCCACCTCTTTTAATCGGTACGCAGCGAGCTGCTCCACTAAAATAAAGAAAGAAAGAAATAAACATTTACAAGCCAAACACAAAAAACAATAACACATAATAAAGTTATGTTGTATAAAAAGCTTTGCTAAATACATAAATTATGAAAAACAAAAAAATTGTTACTTTTAATATTTAATTTTTTTATTATTAAATTAAATTATCTGTCTCTCTCTCTATATCTCCATCTAGCTCCTATCTCCATATCTCTATCTATCTCTATCTCCCTAACTCTAACCCCATATCTATATCTATATATATATCTAGTATTTTTAATTGTGTGTAGCCTCTTTTGTGCACTCAAAAACCAACAGGCTTCATCTGCCTTTTTCTCGAATATGAATTTAAACTTATCTGATCTGGAAGCTTAGCATTGGTTGACAAGCTACTGTGTACTATAGGTATGAGGTGTTCTTGTTAAAATGTTGTATTGAAAAATCATTACAACGATCATATAACAAAATAAGTCAAAACCTAGGTTTTCCTGTGGGAGTAGATATTCGAACCGAATGAGGGGTCAACACTGGTGGCAACGCACATATGCTCAGGTTTCCATTCAATCGTGAAGTCAATACCAGAGGCCTGCAGGGCTCAGCTTAACCATTTAGAGGTTTTCTGTGCACATTTCAGAAACAGTCCAAAAGGAAAGCAAAGCCAGGACACTCTAGACACTTTACCTACGATAATGTGGAGCAGCTGATTTAACCTGTGTATTCAACTTTGGCATGAGACTGGACATGACCGGTGCCTTAAAGTCATATGGGAGAGAAACTCTGTTAGCCTCACTCATTGGCCTCATCACATTCATTGGAACTTTCAGTGGATGGATCACATTTTCTAAGCCTTTAAATATGTTGTGAAACGTCGGTGCTCAACAGATTCAGCCCTCATATGTATGCAACCTCAGCTAAGGCGGGCTCAAGCCACACCCCACCATGTGCAGCACTGAGCGGCTGCTTTTCTAAGACTGTGGCTTCTGGGTTTGGGTTGTTCAGTGCCGCATTTTATGATTTCCTCTTCGCGGCACAACGCTCAGGCGGACACCACTAGGCCAACAGGACCTCTTTCATGACACAGCCCTGTTAAGCCTTGGCGGCGATCACCAAGCAGCTGGGCTGGAGGGCTACACACATCCTGAGCAGGCTGTTTTTAGAGGCGTGCAAGTTCAATCTTGATGACTTCATGGTCCAAACAATAAATGGTCACGATCCATTCTCCGGCATGTTGTGTTACAATCGTGTTAGCTACCATGATGACTATCTTCCACAGAATGCGGCAGTGTTGTGGTGCAACTCTTTCATAAATTGCACAAGCAAGCGTCAAATCAGTGGTGACCAATGTGGCGGCCATTACTTTGTATTATTTTTACGCAAGCTCTACCGTAAATGCTCAATGGACTTGCACCAATATTTAACAGTTAAACACATTCTACTGGTATGTACAGATCTGATCCTCAAAGCATGGACTGGCTTTATTAAAATTAGAAAAGGCTATTGTTCAAGTGCATTCCAATTTAAGAAAAGAAACTAGCATGAGCTTGAAAAATCATAAAAAACAAATGTAAGTTTAATTTCTGGAGTGAATATCTTCCTTCTAAATATGCTCTCTGCCCACTCAGAGGCATCCCATAAAAGTGCCTGCTAAGGAAAAAGCAGGTCAACTTGAGGGCGCACTGGCAAATCCTGCTACATTTCTTTCTCTTCTCAGTGGAAGTGTTTGCACCAAAAAACCATTAGCGCTAGCAAAGGAAGCGCGGAGGATGTTTTGGAAACATGAGCAGATGATGTGCTGAAGCGTCGTGCAGCCTTCATAGATCTGTCATTCTGTAAATTACCAACTCCACAGAAGCGGGGAAAGAAAAAGAGTAGAAATGAGGCAAGAGTATGCAGGAGAGAAGTGGCTCGATCAGGTGGTCAAGTCCCAGATCTGTGTCTTAACAGTGCTTACTGCGGAGAACTGCAGAGGCAGATTGGAGGATCCTGAATCTTTGACTCAAACCTCAGACACTCACTACTAGCACTGCAGTATCATCTTTAAACTTGTGCCTTTTAAATGTAAAACAATAAAATCTTCTGCCCCCTCCACAACAGTAACATCAAAGAGGGTCAAAGAGTTTTTCTAGACAACTAGTCAATTAGGTGACTATCATGACCTCTCTTTACCACTGCTAGTGCAAAAAGTGTGCAACCCCATCCTGCTCCATTAGAGCTCTGTGTCATGAAAGTCACTTCAAATCATGAAGCCCAACAAGTATGTACTAATGCAGACTTAAATGTCACTGTCCTCCTTCACCTACTAGAATAACTGTCTAAAAGAAGGTGGTGGACTGACGTGAACACTGATTTCACTGTAAGCCTAAGGAATCTTTTTCTGTGATGAAACAGAGTAAAAGAGGCATCCACAGCAGTGTGTACACCGCAGCACATTTGGGG